>NW_026974882.1:0-310786 GCF_030014295.1 Loxodonta africana
CTTTCACATGCATATGAAGTGAATGAAAACACCATGGCTTGGGTCAGGCGCACCTTCTTCCTTAAAGTGACAGCTTTGTTTTCTAACACTTTAATGAGGTCTTTTGCAGCAGATTTGCACAATGCACTGTGCCCTTTGATTTTTGCTTCTAGTAGCACCACCATATGTGGACTCATAAATGCCTCATCTGTGCCATAGAATCACCCATAACACCATCTATAACCAAGAAAATGATCTTACAGAAAAGGCACTGGGGCTATGGGCTCATGCCATGAGTTTTACTATATGCCCATCACCCAGAAGCACGTGGCTTGATTGAAATGTGAGGTCACAGTTAGGACACCATCTGGGAGACAATATCCTGTGAGGTTGGGGTGCTCCCTCAGCATACAGTATATGTCTTATACCAACAACAAATGTAAGGTGTCATTTCCCTCATAGACAGTATATAGTGGTCTAAGAACCAAAAGGTGGAAATAAGAATGCCACCATATTATTACATATTACCATTACTATTACTGTTTTTGTTGTTAGGCACTGTTGAGTTCATTCCAACTCATAGCAACAGTACATACAACAGAATAAAACACTGCTTGGTCCTGCACCCACCATCCTCATAATCGTTTCTATATTTGAATCCATGGTTGCAGCCACTGTGTTAATTCATCTAGTTGGGGGTCTTCTTTTTTTTATCACTGACCATCTAATTTACCAAGGAAGATGTCCTTTTCCGGAGACTGATCCCTCCTGATAACATGTCCAAAGTTGTGAAACAAAGTCTCACCATCCTTGCTTCAAATGAGCTTTCTGGCTATATTTCTTCTAAGACATTACTATTACTTACTCTCATGGATTGAATCATGCCCCCAAAACTGTGTTTCAACATGGCTATGCAATGATTCCCAGTATTGTGTGATTCTCCAAAATTTTGTGATCTGACATGATTTTCCTATGAGCTGTAAATCCTACCTCTATGATGTCAATGAGGTAGGATTATCAACAGGTATGTTAATGAGACAGGACTTGATCTATAAGATTAGGTTTTGTCTTAAGTCAATCTCTTATGAAGTATAAAAGAGAAAAACGAACAGAGAGACGGGGGACCTCATACTACCAAGAAAGCAGTGCTAGGAGCAGAGTGTATCCTTGGTACCCAGGGTACCTGTGCTGAGAAGCTCCTAGACCGGGGAAGATTGATGACAAGGACATTCCTCTAGAGCCAACAGAGAGAGAAAGCCTTCCTCTGCAACTGGTGCCTTGAATTCATACTTCTAGCCTCCTGGACTGTAGGAGAATAAATTTGTCTTTGTGAAGCCATCTACTTGTGGTATTTCTTCTATAGCAGCACTAGAAAACTAAGACACCTACCAAAGTTCTAAATCTCATCTCACAGCCTTGGTGGGTTTATAGGTCCAGGTACCCAAGGGAGAAATATTTCCACCCATAAACACACAGTCAAAGCCCTGTGAAGTGGGAGCTGAAATTGCTTTCTGGTAGTTTTAAGTTTCTCATGTTACAGAACCAACAGGGAGAGTAGATCACTCTACTGGATGGGGTGATTGATTCTGATTGCCAAGGGGAAATTGGAACGCGGGTACATAATAGGAACATGGATGATTATGTCTGGACCAAAGGTGACTCTCATGTCCAACAATAATGGTCAGTAGGAGGTGGACTGGCAGCCTAATAAAGACAGGTCCTTAGTAGGACTGAAAGTTTGGGTACCCATGAACAGTTTTAAAAGGAGCCCTGGTGGCACAGTGGTTAAAGCGCTCATCTGCTAACAGAAAAGTTAGACGTTTGAACCCACCAGTGGCTCCACAGGAGAAAGATGTGGCAGTCTGCTTCTTTAAGATTACAGCCTTGGAAACCCCATGGGGTAGTTCTACTGTCTTATAAGGTTGTTATCAGTCAGAAGGAGCCCTGGTGGCACAGTGGTTAATCAGATGGCTGCTAACCAAAAGGCTGGCAGTTCAAATCTACCACCCACTCCTTGGAAAACCTATGTGGCAGTTCTCCTCTCCTATGGGGTCGCTATGAGTTAGAATCAACTTGATGGCAACGGTTTTTTTTTTTTTTTTTTTTTTGGTGTCATAATGGACTCAAAGGCAATGGGTTTAGGTTTGTTTTTTGTTTTTATTTTTGGTTTGACCAGGTTTAAAAAACAAAATAAACCTCTTAGGAGCCAAGGTCCTCAGAGGGTAGAAGGGGAACAGTAAATGAGGAGCCTGTAAAGGAAGCAGTGATTACCAAATAAGGACTCACGACCAGTTACGGAAGTGCGGACTGTAGCATCTACATTTCATGATAATTGTTTACATCTCCCCGTTTCTATTTACCTTGTATGAAGATCACTGGTGGTGGTTAGTATTAAAATTTAGTTTCCAAGATAGCGTGACTGAGTTGGCTTCATTCTCAGGTAGTACAGGCTGACAGGGCTTTGAAATGTCCCTGTTTTTTTTAATTATTTTATCCAAATGAAAAAAAAGACTAAATGGACTATGCTGGATGTTTTCCATTTGCCCCCCCCCCCTCCAGATCCACTCTCCACCTTTCTCTGCCTTGTTCTGCACAGGGAGGATGGTCACTCATGGGCACAGCACCTGTGCTCCTTTGCCCTCAAGCTTTGACATGACTGATCCAATAGTATGTACCTACAAAAACTTGAAGGGTAGAAGGAAAGAGAGGCAGGGCTTCCACCTGGTTCATTCTGGTTCTAACTCCTGCTGAAAACTTGCATTTCTAAAAGTTCCCAGGTGATGCAAATGCTGCTGGTTAGGGACCAATCCTGAGAACCACTAGCAGAGCCAAACCCAAACCAGACTCACTGCCATCGGGTCAACTACAACTGAGAACAATCCTATAGAACAGAGTAGAACTGCCCCCATAGGGTTTCCAAGGCTATAAATCTTTACAGAAGCAGACTGCCACATATTTCTTCCTTGGAGCAGCTGCTGGGTTTGTTCCACCGATCTTTCAGTGAGTAGTTGAGCACTTAACCACCGCATCACCAGGGCTCCTTTACTAGTAGAGCAGTGGTTCTAAAATTTAATATACATAAGAATCACTGGGGGATCTTGTTAAAATGTGGATTCTGATTCAATCCATCTGGGGTGAAAATGCAAATTCTCAGCAAGGGTTCGAGCAGTAAAGAATCAGTTCAAAGCCTTAGAGAGATGCTGGGGTATTTCTTCTCTCCCTTCCAGCCTTAGCAGTGGCAGTGACTGTGTTCCTCTACCTATGGCCACTGCTCCTGTGAGGCAGCCTGTGTCACCACCGCAGCTCTTGCTAAAGTCAACAAGGCTGACAGCCTGATTTCAGATACTCGCCCTCCAGAAATGTGAAACAATAAATTTCTGTTCTAAGAACGAACACATCTGTCTTGGAAGAAATACAGCCAGAATGCTCCTTAGCAGCAAAGATGGTGAGACTTCGTCTCACACACCTTGGACATGTTGCCATGAGGGATCAGTCCCTGGAGAAGGACATCATGCTTGGTAAGGTAGAGGGTTAGTGAAAAAGAGGAAGATCCTCATGGAGATGGGTTGACACAGTAGCTGCAACAACGGGCTCAAACATAACAATTGTGAGGATGGCACAGGACCAGGCAGTGTTTCGTTCTGTTTTACATAGGGTCGTTATGAGTCAGGACTGACTCGACAGTATCTAACAGCAACAACATAAGCCATTCAGTTTGTGGCACGTTGTACAGCAGCCTAGGAAACTAATGTAGGTAGTAATATCCAACTGAGTGTTCTGAAGGCAGTACTTGACACAGATCCTGAGTGGGTCAGTCAGTATCTCCTGCAGGTGCTCAGAGGCACCTCCTCTCCACTCTCAGCACTAACAGGTTTTAAAATGTCCCCTCCTGCCCAGATATGCCAAGTCTCACTCCTTGTGGTACCAGCTAGCTGTCAGGCAGGAAGAAGCTAAATAAAGTAATTTACACTTATGTGTGAATGACTGTCAAGATTCACTGCATTTAACATCCTAGAGTTATCTGTATTTAAAAGCAAAGTTTTATTTCCCAAAGGAATTAAACACTAATAGAAGCCCTGCAGCTGACACTTAGACTGACCTGAAGAGAGAACAGGAGATAATATCTCTTCATTGACCCTCACAAATTGAGTTGAAAAATGTCCACCTGTAGTAAATCAGATCTGGGTTCCAATCCCAGTTGTTACTACGAAAGAAAGTAGACAAATTAAACTCTTCCAGTATCCGTTTCTGAGTTCATCAGATGGTGAGAGTCATCTGTTCCACAGAGCACCAATCACCTGTTCAAACTTAAGTATCTGTCTTCCACACTCGAGTGTGAACATTTTAGGACATTTTAAGCCTCATTCAGGGTCCAGCACAGGGGAGGACATGCTGCAAGCACTCAGTAGATATTTGTTGGGCAGTCCATGAATATGGAAGGGATTTGTAAGCTGCAAAGTGCCACCCATGCCCCTAGTTATAGCAATACTGACCATTATTACTCCACCTCTGAAGAATACAAATCCTCCACTGATGGATGCTGATGTTGGGGGTACAGGCTAGGCGGTGAGTTGGCCAGGGCAGGACCTCTAGAGCAGACTTCTTTGGGACCCTTATTTAGTGTTGATTCCTAAGGCCAGATTAAAAAAAAAAATCCCAATCTCAGGCCTTCTTCAGGCCATGGAGCCCAGGTTTGGGAGGTGGCTAATAAAGGTGACAATCCCACCAGCACTCCTGAGGAATGCTAGGGGTACCAGAAATAGTAATGGAAGTGGCCCTGGACATGCCCTTTCTGAGCAACTTCCAAGCTAGGCTTTAAAAAAAAAAATGCTTTAGGGAAGTGGAATCTTGCTATTTTGTGAGTTTGACTCCTTAGAGTGCAGTTGTCATGTAGGATTCTCTTTTTGAAAAAAAAAAAAAAATTCCCTCTTTTATAACAGAACACCAGTGGAATGTCAAGAAGCAAAGGACAGACTTAGTACCCCTTTAACAGTCCTTTCAGAGGGGGCTCAGCTTCTCAGATGGCACCACCCTCTCACCAAGGGTTACCCAAACTGGTGGGGGGTTCCCAGCAGCCTCTTCTCCTCACCTTCCCAGCCCTCACCATCTGCCACAGCGGCGCCCACGTAGTGCGCAGCCCCTTTTGGCACTGAAGCCTGCAGGTGTCCAGAGCGAAGGCGAAGCCCAGCTGCAGCCACCTCCCTAGCCGAAGGATCCACTCTGCATCCCCTGGGGATCCGTCAGCCCCTGCAGGCCCCAGAGCCTCAAGCCTTTCCGGATCTGCTCTCCTCCCTCTCCGCCCGCTGAGCGCGAAGCCTGTGACCCATAGCAGAGCGCAGCGCGGAGTGGCGCAGGCTAGGCAGTTCTGGTGCAGCCAGAGCCCGCACCGCAGCGCGCCACCCCGCGAACGCCCTGACCATGGCATGGCTGCCAAGCGAACCGGCCCCCGTGGCCCACCGCGCAGCCGCCTACCAGGACTCTGGGCAGCAGCGCTGCTCCAGCTCGGTCTGCAGCGTTCCTCAGTGCCCCCGAATGGTGAGTAGCCAGGAGGCGCGGGGCCTTGAGTGGCGCCTGGGGTCCCGGTGGGGAAGGCGAAGCTCCCTGAGGCTGCTCCTTCAGAAGGAACGGGCAAGCAGAGCGTGGGAGGGAATGAAGCAAACAGCCCTCCTGCGACCCAGCGTCCCACTCCGGACCCTTCAATTCTCCTCTTGCCTGTGCTCCGGCACTCTCCCTATGCCTCTGAACCGTCCCTTTAGTGCCAGGCGCAATGGAAGGGAGCCTGTGGTTAGCTCTTCTGTCCCTCCGCTAGCTTTCCCAAGATCTCCATGAAAATTCTTTAAAATGAATTCGCCTCTAGGGTGCCCTTGGACCTATTCTGCAGAGATTTAATTTTCCACCGTCTCTCATTTCTCAACGCCTAATAAATACCTTGTCTTCAGAAGGCAAGGCCAGTGTTTTGACGACTCCTTCCAATATTTTGATTTGGTTCAGGTAGATCTGAAAGATGAGTGGGAATAAACTAGGCAAAGAGGGGCAGACAGCGTGCCCTGGGCAGAGGGAAAAGCACTTGCAAAGGCCCTGTGAGTGGCAGGGAGAATGGGAAACGGTATCAGATAGAGTCGCTGGAGCCAAGAGCGCAAGTTGAGGATGTTGTGCCAGATGAGGCTGGAGAAAGAGGTGTGGGCTAGTTTATTGCAGAATCTCAGAGAATCGACCTACTTTTGTTGTTCGAAGCTGCACTCAGCTTTTAATACTTTCCTGAAATTAGTGTGATCAGAGCCCTGCCGTCAAGTCCGTTCCAAAAACTAATTCAGATGTGTTTTGATTTTGAAACAAAACCCACTTGACTTGGTGCAGGAGGATCTGAAAGAAGAAAACTTTAAGGCCAGCAGTTCTCACACCAATGAGAGGTTTCCAGTAAGTCCAAGCTTGGGACAAATCAGATTGATGAAGGAGAAAAACTCTCAGCTGATTTAGGGTACTTTGTAATGATATATTATAAAATGTCTTTCCTATTTAGCAGTGTTGGGAAAAACTAGAAGACAGGGCAAAAAGAATAGTGGTGTTTTGGGGAAAGGGGAAGACCAAGAGGAAAAAGAACTCCAGATACTATCTCAGAATTTTTAGTGCTCTTTGTCTTTAATATCACTTAAAGGGCTCCTTGCTCCTGATCAAGGATGAATGTCTTATTGCTGCTAAAGACCATTGTTAAGTCTTTATTTTTAAGTTGAGATATAATTCACATAACATAAAATTCACCATTTTGGAGTGTCCAGTTCTGTTGCTTTTACTCTACTCACTGTGGTGTGCAACCATCACCACTATCTGATTTCAGAACATCCTGGAAGAGAAAAAAAACTAATACCAGTCAGTCCACTATTAATTTGTTATGGTAGTATTGTTTTTCTGCTTGATTGATACTGAGATATGAAAATTAAGCTAATTTTAAAGAAGGCAAGTAGAATAAATAGGAGCTCTATTAACTTTTGAATTACGTGTACTGTTGCACCAATTTTCATTCCTTTTACAGATATATCCGTGCAGTCCAGGTTTTCAAGTTTCACCCCATTATAACTGCTTAAGCAGGATGGCAGATGGATAGGGATCAATATTTTGTGCGTATTTGACTTGATGTTGGTCATAGAAAATTATAGGCAGAAATATCGTTGGATAAAAAGAAAGTAACAACAGCAGCAGAACACACGTTTCCTTGTTTTGTCAGGAATGCTTCCTTTCCTCCCTTCTTCCTTTTCTAGTAGAGAATTATAGTTACACTTCCTTTTAGGAAACTCCATTTGCTGAGCTCAACTTTAATAATACATTTATCAGAATTTATAAGTATATTATGAATTTATAAGTATGTTATGAAAGGTTTCTTTTCTTCAGGAAATGAATGCTTAAATACCACCACTTCCCAGACTGAGTGAGTTGTGTAGATTTAGGGGAAAAGGCTACAGTGATGGGAGGAGGAATAAGAAAGTTTCACCCACACTGATGCATTACAGGTATTTGAAAACATAGAATTAGAGAGGAATTATACGGTTGCCATGAGTTAGAATCGACTCGAAAGCAACGGGTTTTTTTTAAGTTCTTTAAAAAAGGCGATGAGAAAAAATTCAAATGAAAACATTTCGTTTAAAAAAATTGACTAATTAGATATGCATCTCATACTGCTGTACTTTTAAAATACTTTTGAAGCTGAAAAATCCTCACATTAACTGAACGCAAATGTACTGTCTGGATTATGATTATAGGAAAAGGTTCATTAACTTAACAGGTATTTATTAAGTAGCTCCCATATTCCAGTCACTGCCCTTGCTGTTGAGGATAAAATGGCAAGGAGTCCCAGGTCCCTGCTATCAGTGAACTTCAAATCCAATGGGGAGAGAGCCCTCATGCAAAGAATCATGTGGATGAATGGACACCTGGATCGTGGGGTTGAAAAGGAAAGGGGAGACTGTGGACACAATGAGGGGGTTGCAACCAATGTCGCAAAACAATTTGTGTGTAAATTTTTTAATAGGAGATTGATTTGTGCTGTAAACTTTCACCTGAAACACAATAAAATTAAAAAGCAAAAAAAGCTCTCGTTATAAAAAAATAATAGTCCGGGAAAGATAATCATTTTAATGGGAAAAAAGTAGATTATAAAATAATGTGTATGACTAGCCCCCGATTTAAAAAATATAATACACTGTAGTGTGATATGCATTTGCACAGAAGATTGGAAGCAGGTTAGAGTATGAGCCTTAGTTACCTCAGGTGGTGGGATTTAGCATGGTTTTATTTTTTAAATTCTTCTGTTATGGGTAGTTTAAAACATGTCTTCAGTTATCAAAAGATCAAAAATAATCAAAAGAATACTTGTGTAGCCAGGTTTTTAAATAAAGAAAATCCATTGAGATGGCTTCCAGCTCAACAGTTTTCCACCTGTGTTATTTTTTTTTTTATTGGCCAGGTGACGGGCGTCAGAGTGACCAAGTTAGGATGCTCCAGACCAAAGGGAGAGGAGAGGAGGCCACGCCCAAGAGTCAGGGGCCGGGTAGTCCAAAGGGTACCGCCCCTACAGGTCACGTGTTCTGTGACTACCAGTGGCTGCCAGAGAACCCAAGTTAGGGACGGGCGAGGCGCCTGTCTGTCATCACCAGGACAACAGGCCTCTCTGAGGCTCTGTGACTACTGTGCCTGCGCTAGCGGCTCTTAAGCCTAGGTGAGCCTGGGGCCCTCGCCCGCAAGATGGCCCTGCTTTCTCCAGCAGGGCCAGGTTCTGTACAGCCGACTTCAGGGTCGGGCGGGCAGCACTGGGGTGGCAGGGGGCAGGCCCACGGCCTGGGGAGCTGCGGGACAGGGCTGGGCCGGGCCGGGCTGGGCTGGGCGGGCCTGGGGAGGGCTCCCTGGGGCACCTGGAGTGTCCACCTTCCCCGGGGCGACCACGACGCTGGGTGTCTGTTTGGATGCTGCATCATAGCCGGCGCCTCCACCCAGTGGGCGCCTGGACAGCGTGATGCTGATCATTTGGCCCGGCGAGCCTGAGAAACCACCCAGGGAGGGTGTGGTCTAAGAAATAAATATATAAGACTGTATTTCAATATATGCATTCTTATTACACTCCGTACCAGTTTACGGGCTTCTAGTCTTGTTTCTATGCAATCACGTATGTAATATAATATGTAATATGCGTTTATCTCAAATTCATCATTTTGACAGGCTTTTTAGCGTGTAGAAGCTCAAATTTGTAATTTTGGAGATTCCCCTTCTGTATATGAAAATGGGGTCATTAAGCTGGAGGATTTTCCGTAGTGCACCATCCTTACTAAGGGATTTAATTAACCCATAGTTAAGACATTGTAAACATCTTAAGAAATTATTACCTCTGTTTAAGAAACTTGAGGGTGAGTGGGCATACCGGCTGACTCCTATTAAACTCGTTTTAAAGACCTGACTTGTAGACTCACCTGCCTTTTTGAATAGGTGCCAACTAAAATAGACAGGGTTCACGGAATTGCCAGCCAAAGGTATGGTGTCTCCAGAGGCCTCCAGGTGGTATAAACGAAGAGCGGAGCCGGTCACCCCGCTTGGGGCACCCCCCTGACATGGACTATTTGAGGGTACCTGTGTGTGGGGGAGCAATGAGGGTGGGGAGTGGGGTGGGTAGGTAATAGAAATATGCCTGATTTTAAGAAACAGATTTTTACAATCAGTATTTTTTTTTTGCGATAAGTCAGCGGAGTCATACTCCTTATCTGCAGGGGTTAGCAGAAGTGCTGACAATTGAGAATGTGGAGTGTTCCCAAGTGCCACATGGCCTTTTGGAGAGAAAACTTGATGTTTGGAGCACTTACGGGCCCTGTCTTTTCTAAATTAAGGGTGGTGGGATGATGGTAAGAAAAAGTGGATGGTCTGTGAAAATTGACGCTGGAAAAGCAACTCCCAAGTGTGCAGTTTGTTGATTGCAGGAAAAAAAACCCTCAAATGACAGCAATGCTTTTATTTATCTATTTTTTTGTGTGTATGCTTCTTTTTAATTCTGAGATTTTTTAAGGGACGGATTAATGGGGCCACTAACAGTTTTCAGAGAATGAATTTTACAAAAATCTAAGTGTTTTAAATATTGCAGTGATTTACTTATATATGCCGTATATGAGAAAAGCCCTTACAGTTATAGCGAGGAGAAAGAAAGAATATCCAGGAATTAAATTTTCACAGTTGTCTAAATTCTCGTATTTCTCCTCTTCTCCATTTTTCTTTTTTTCTCCTTCATCCAACCCTTCCATTTTGACCCACCAAACCAAACTCCTTGCCACTGAGTTGATTCCAACTCATAGCAACCCTTAGGACAGAGTAGATCTACCCCACAGGGTTTCCAAGGAGTGGTTAGTGGATTCTAACTGCTGACCTTTTGGTTAGCAGCTGAGCTCTTAGCCACTGTGCCAGGGCTCCTCTTGACCCACAGTCCTCCCTAATTCACCATTGTGTTAGAAATAGGTTTTGCTATTCTGAAATAAGAACATTTTACTGTACTTTCATGCTAGTGGTTGCTTTTGGTGTGTCTTTAAGTACTAAACAGTTAACTCATGGAAGTATTTGAATTAATAAGATGATGCCTAGGCTCCAAGGGAGATGGAGTGGATGGTATAGGAGAAGGGCATGCAGAGGCTGCCTGTAAAGTCCCCAGAACTCTATTGGAGATCATAACATACGTCAGTAATCGCCTGAATCTAAATGTACAACTTCAGCAGTTGACGTAAATGACTTTGCACATGAATTTTGGAACTCAACTATATCTCAATGGAAATTTCTTCAGTTAAGCCATTTGTTTGTATTGCTTCTATAATGATGAAAGCTAATATTTATTGTGTACATTCTGTGTGTGAGACCTTTTTCTAAGTGTCTTGTGTGTTTTATTTAATCGGCACAACAACCTTATGAGTGAGATCTATTTTAGAGATGAGGAAACTGAGGCACAGAGATGGAAAGTAACTTGCCCAGATCAATCAGATGATAAAATTGAGCTAGAATTCAAACCCAGGCAGTTTGTTTCAAAATTTGCTCATGTAATCACTGTACATGACAGTAGGGAGGCCTGGTGGCTTAGTGGTTAAAGCGCTTGGCTGCTAACTGAAAGGTCAGCAGTTCAAAACCACCAGCCTCTCTGCGGGAGACAGATGTGGCAGTCTGCTTCAGTAAAGATTTTCAGTCTTGGAAACCCGATAGGGCAGTTCTACTCTGTCCTGTAGGGTCACCATGAGTTGGAATTGACTCGACGGCAGTGGGTTTGGGTGTATAATAGTAACGTACAGTGTATTATGTATGGTGGATTGACACAGTGGCTGCAACAATGAGTTCAAGCATAACAATGATTGTGAGAATGGCGCAGGACCGGGCAGTGTTTCGTTCTGTTGTGCATATAGAGTCGCTATGAGTTGGAACCGACTCGACGGCACCTAACAACAACCTAACAACATAGCTCTATATTAAAAAAAAACCACTGCTTATATATCTGTATCTATTTATCTATATCTACATATATATACACACACATATACATAATACAAATGTGCATATATGAGTGAGTGTATAAATAAGTGTATGAGTATATAAATATATACCCAGTGCCGTCGAAGTCGATTCTGACTCATAGCGACCCTATAGGACAGAGTAGAACTGCACCATAGAGTTTCCAAGGAGTGCCTGGCGGATTTGAACTGCCAACCCTTTGGCTAGCAGCCGTAGCACTTAACCACTATGCCACCAGGGTTTCCGTATAAATATATAAGCGTACATATATAAATATACGTATAAATGTATATAAAATATACACAAATATAAATATGTATAGAAATACACATATCACAAATATCTATACAGAAATATATATATAAATATGTATATCTGTGTGAGTGCATCTGTGTCTGTGCGAGTGCATCTTCGTATGTGCGAGTGCATCTTCGTATGTGCGAGTGGATCTTCGTATGTGTGAGTGCATCTATATATATATCAATGTATGCATATAAATATTAGGAAGTTAGTCTTCCTCCTTATTTGGTGTTTAACGTCTTTTTGTGCTCTGATGAATACTTGTATGTTATTGTTCCGGGCACTGAACTAGATGTGCAGAACAGAGTAGGCACACCTAGCCCTCTCTTTCTGCCTTGTCCCTTCCCTCTTTCACAAAGATGAAATGAAAAGGAATTAATGAAGACGGGTTATTAGAATCAGGGCTCATACTCAGGGCTATAGTAGTATTGGGAGTTTCTCCTGTCACTTCAGCTCGTGTTCAGGAATTGTCACCTGCTTTTTGTGAATCACAAAGACCAGTGCTTTATATGAAGCTATTTAGATTTGGAGTATGAAGCAGTGATTTAAAAAAAAAAAAAAAAAACTTTTATTTTCAGAGAGTTTTCTAATAATTGTTTACATGTATTTTAGTTATACTAAAACTGTTACAAAAATGCATCAAAGAATTGTTTAAATTTTAATTCATATGGGTGAAAATGTACGTTAAACTATCACATGTCATCATCAAGTTTTTAGTAGTGTGTAATACTTTAAAGTCAGATTTATTTATTTTTAATGTTAACATCATACAATTTTCCGACATTAATTCATTGGGATTTTCATCCTATTTTGCTCTTTTATCTTTGTGTGTGGTTAGGACTTCTCATAGGTGTTGGGAAGAACAAGATGGGTGAAAACTTTACAGTAAGATATTTCATTCTTTTTGAAATTAAGATGATTTTCTTCATCAAAAGTTTATAGACAGTTTTGGTCTTTTTGCATCACATGGTGTAATTACGAAGACTTGAATGATATCTGTGTTAAAAGAGCATTAAAAATAAATTTTTTGTGTATATTCATTTTCCCACTCTTGAAAATACTGAAGTTCATTTTGTATGTACTGGGGTGGTGGTGGTAATATTTAATAATTGTAACAATAGGTCTCTCTCATAGAGCCCTCCTTCTGTGCCCGTTTCTGTACTTACCACTTCACATTTATTTAATCCTTCCAAAATCTGTATGTGATTGATATTATTATATCCTTTTAACTGACCCAGTTTAATGACACAAATTTTCCAAGACACCATGGTTGGTAAGTGACAGAGTCAGGATCTGAGCCCAAACAATCTGTTTTCAAAGTTAGATCTTTTATATCATGGCTTCTTTCTGAACTAAAGATTGTGCCCAGAGCCTGGATGAGTGGACAACTCCACAATGAAGAGTCTCAATGTCTTATCAGCTGAGTCAGTGAACTCTTCCTTATTTATGGCAAGTTCTCTATTATGTTGTCTAGTGGCATCCTACAGGATTTACGTGGTTCTTTTTCAGCGCAGCCAACCAAAGCTAAGGTATGGATATGGATAAGCTATCGCAACTGCCTTCCCTGCCCTTGCACCATCACTTTGTGTCCTACCTGTGCCCGGTGGACCATCCGCTTCAGGCACTGTCGGTTCCAGCATTGGGTGCAAAGCTGGAAAGGCTATGAAAGAGATGGGGCTGGAGCAAGGAAGTCTAGGGAAGCAGAAAGGGGAAGTCATTGGGAAAGTTTTTATGGAGTCAGAATCAAGGCTCTAAAGCAGGTTTTCCAGTTCTCAGTGCTGCCCAATAATTGCATCTTTCCATTGATTAGTCTATTCTTTAATATTCCATCCAACAAATGCTTATTGAGTGCTGCTATGTACCGGGCACTGTTCTAGGCAGTGGGTATCCAGCAGTGAATGAAAAATGGCAAGACTCTGCCCTCATGGAACATACCTCCTATTGTCAGGAAGACAGATAATAAATAAACAGACAAATAAGATGGTGAAATGTGCTTTGGAGAAAAAACATGAAGCTGCATAAGAGGAAAGGTAATTCTAGGAGAGGGTGAGAAGGTAGATGGGGGAAGGAAGGATTGCTTTTAATGTAGGGTGGAAGGGAAGGTGTCTATGATAAGGTGACATTTGAGTCGAGCACAAGCCGTGGGAATGGCTGAAGGAAGACCATTTCAGGAGAGGGCACAAGTACAAAGGTCCTGAGGCAAGGGCATGCCTGATGTGTTGGAGAAACAGTAAGAAAACCAGTGAGGCTATAATGGAGCAAGGGGGCAATGCAGTAGGAGGTGATACCAAAGTAGTAATGGACGCCAGATCATGTAGGAGTTGTCAGCCACTTAAAGGACTTTGACTTTTCCTTTGAGAGAAAAGGCAGCATTTACGTAGAAGAGTGACATAATATGACTTATGTTCCGACAAGCATTCCCTTCCCCCACACTTTACCTCTGCATGAACATTAACAAAACTTTACATCCAAAAGAATACAGTTCCTTTTACCTATACATCATGCTGGCTTTCAACAGAAAATTACAAGGCATACTATAAAGCAAAAAGCAATCTGAAGGGAAAGGGCAGGTATCACAAGCAGACTCAGATAATGCCAGAGGTGTTAGAATGATCAGACTGGGAATTTCAAATAACTATGATTAATATGTTAAGGGCTCTCATGGAAAAAGTGGACAACATGCAAGAATAGATGAGTAGTCTAACCAAAAAAATTGTAAACAATAAGGAAATGTGAGAAATCAAAATTTGCAACAGAAATGAATAAGGCATTTGATGCCCCTACTAGTAGACTGGAAATAGCTGAGGGAAGAATCAGTGAGCTTGAAGATATTTCAGTAGCAGCTTCTCAAACTGGAAGTCAAAGAGAAAAAAAGATTGGAGGAAAAAAAAAAAGGACTATCCAAGAACTGTGGGGCAATCACAAAACATGTAACATATGCATAACGGGAATACTAAGAGGAGAAGAGAGAAAGGAACAGAAGAAAGACTTGAAGCAGCAAGGACTGAGAATTTTCCAAAATTGTTGACAGACACCAAACTACAAATCCAGTAGGCCCAGAAAACACTAAGCAAGATAAATTCAAAACCAAACCCCGTTGCTGTCGGACGGATTCCTACTCATAGCGACAAAGCAAGATATATATGAAAAAATCTGCACCCAGGCATATCATATTCAAATTGCAGAAAGTCAAACAAAAAGAGATAGTAACACCTCTTCCTTATTAATTGTTAGAACACATAGACAAATCAGTAAGGATATAAAAGATTTGAATAGCATTATCAACCAAATTAACCTAATTGCCATTTACAGAAATAATACACTTAACCATTGCAGAGTCTAATTCTTTGCAAGTATACATGCAGCATTCATCAAACTAGACCGTATAACCCAAATTCTAACTCATGGTGACCCCATGTGTTACGGTAGAACTGTTTCATAGGGTTTTCTTGGCTCTAATCTTTATGGAAGCAGATTGCCAGGCCTTTCTTCTGTGGTGCCACTGGGTAGGTTTGAACCACCAACCTTTAGGTTAATAGACAAAAGCAAACCACTTGTGCCACCTGAGGACTTTAGATACCCATTGCTATTGAGTCAGTTTTGACTCATAGCGACCCTAGTACTGGGTATAAGTGCCTCATAGGGTTTCCAAGGCTGTAGTCTTATGGAAGAAGGCTGCCACATCTTTCTCCTACAAAGTGGCTGGTGCATTTGAACCTCTAAGCCTTTGGTGAGCGGCCGAGTGCTTAACCATTGTACCACCAGGGGACCTTAAGTACCTTATACTGTTGAGTCAATTCTGATTCATAGTGACTCCATCAGACAGTAGAACTGCCCCATGAAGTTTCCATGGAGCCACTGGTGAATTCAAACTGCTGACCTTTTGGTTAGCAGCTGCATCCCTTAACCACTATGCCACTGCCCTGAAACAGCTTTCAATACATTCAGGAGGATCGGCGTCATAGAGTATGTTATCTGACCACAATGCTATGAAATTAGAAACCAATAACAATAAAATATCTATAAATTTTCCAAATAGTAGAAAATTAAACAGTGTACTTCCAAATAATTCTTGGTTCAAAGAAGAAATCACAAAGGAAATTAGAAAATACTCTTTTTAGTATAATAACATGTTTCTAGTGAAGGCTTACATAGCAGTTTAGGTTCTCATTCAACAATTTCTGCACAGATTGTTCAGTGACATTGGGTACATTCTTCATGATTCGTGAACATTCTCAATATTTCTGTTATGGTTGTTCCACTTTCATTAATCTAGTTGCCCTGCCTCCTTGCATTCTTACCTTGGTTTTAAAGTAATTGTTGACTATTTGGTCCCATAAAGATGATTTTTTATGGGATCACAGTCGTCATGGCTGGTATTCTTTATTTTAGGAGCCTATTTATCTATTATTTAGCTAAAAGATAACCTCAGGTCTAGTTTCAGCTCAAGGTTTAAAGAGTATCTCAGGACAGTAGTCCTCCATTCTCAACCAGTCTGGTTTTTGTTTAGTTTTTTATGAATTTGAGGTTCTATTCCACGTTTTTCTCCCATACTATCAGGGTCCATCTACTGTGGCCCTGATAAGAATGGTCGGAGGTGGTAGCCGGGCACCATCTAGTTTTTTTTTTTTTTGGTTTCAAGGTAGATGAGGTCATGGCTCATGTAGACTATTTGTCCTGTAGACTAGTTTCTTCTTTGAGCCTTTGGTTTCTTTCTTTCTTTTATTCTGGAGGAGTAGAGACCAATAGTTGTATCCTAGATAGGCAATTGCAACCTTCCAATAATCTACTTCCCCTGACTCTTACATTCTCATCTTTGTTTTAAAGTAATTGTTTACCATTTGCTCTCATATAGATGATTTTTTTAAAGCGGCACGTTACTTATGAGAGGTATTCATTATTTTGTGAGCCAATCTGTTATTTCGCTACTGGGATTAGTTTCAGTTCAAAGTTTGAAGAGTATCTCAAAGCAGTGATTTCAGGGAGTCCTCAAGTGTGAACCAGTCCAGTAAAAAAAAAAAAAATTTTTTTTTTGCCCCCCTCTTTTTTTGTATTTGATGATAAATATATATTTTTTATTTTGCTTTAAGTGAAAGTTTACAAATCAAGTCAGTCTCTCTGATAAAAACTTATATACACCTTGCTACCAAAACTAAACCCACTGCCATTGAGTCGATTCCGTAGAGCTTCCAAGGAGCACCTAGGTGGATTCAACCCACTGACCTTTTGGTTAGCAGCTGTAGCACTTAACCACTACTCCACCAGGGTTTCCTATACACCTTGCTAAAAAAAACCTTACTACATACCCACAATTACTCTCCCCCCTAATGAGACAGTCTGCTCCCTCCTTCCACTCTCTTTTTCCGTGTCCATTTCGCAAGCTTCTAAGCCCCTCTACCCTCCCATCTCCCCTCCAGTCAGGAGGTGCCAACATAGTCTCAAGCGTCCACCTGATCCAAGTAGCTCACTCCTCACCAGCATCCCTCTACTGCCCATTGTCCAGTCCAATGCATGTCCGACGAGCTGGCTGCAGGAATGGTTCCTGTCCTGGGCCAACAGAAGGCCTGGGGACCATGACCACCAGGGTCCTTCTAGTCTCAGTCAGACCATAAAGTCTGGTCTTTTTTATGAGAATTTGGGGTCTGCATCCCACTGTTCCCCTCTCCCTCAGGGGTCATCCACTGTGTTCCCTGTCAGGGCAGTCATCGGTTGTGCCCAGGCACCATCTAGATCTTCTGGTCTCAGAACAATGTAGTCTCTGGTTCATGTAGCCCTTTCTGTCTCTTGGGCTTGTAATTACCTTGTGTCCTTGGTGTTCTTCATTCTCCTTTGATCCAGGTGGGTTGAGACTCATTGATGTATCTTAGATGGCTGCTTGCTAGCATTTAAGATCCCAGAAGCCACTCTTCAAAGTGAGATGCAGAATGTTTTCTTAATGGATTTTATTATGCCAATGGACTTAGATGTCCCCTGAAACCATGGTCCCCAAACCCCTGCCCCTGCTTCGCTAACCTTTGAAGCACTCAGTTTATTCAGGAAACTGCTTTTGGTTTAGTCCAGTTGTGCTGACCTCTGCTGTATTGACTGTTGTCCTTCCCTTCACCTAAAGTAGTTCTTATCTACTATCTAATTAGTAAATATCCCTCTCCTACCCTCCCTCCCTCCCCCCCTCATAACCACAAAACAATGCATTCTTCTCAGTTTAAACTATTTCTCAAAATCTTATAATAGTGGTCTTATACAATATTTGTCCTTTTGCAACTGACTGATTTCACTCAGCGTAATGTCTTCCAGGTTCCTCCATGTTATGAAATGTTTCACAGATTCATCACTGTTCTTTACCGATGTGTACTATTCCATTGTGTGAATATACCATAATTTATTTATCCATTCATCCTTTGATGGGTACCTTGGTTGCTTCCATCTTTTTGCTATTGTAAATAGTGCTCCAATAAACATGGGTGTGCATATACCTGTTAGTGTAAAGGCTCTTATTTCTCTAGGATATATTCCGAGGAGTGGGATCCCTGGGTCCTATGATAGTTCTATTTCTAGCTTTTTGAGGAAGCGCTGAATAGATTTCCAAAGTGGTTGTACCATTTCACATTCCCACCAGCAGTGTATAAGTGTTGAAATCTCTCCACAGCCTCTCCAACATTTATTATTTTGTGTTTTTGGATTAATGCCAGCCTTGTTGGAGTGAGATGGAATCTTATTGTAGTTTTGATTTGCATTTCTCTAATGGCTAATGATCGAGAGCACTTCCTCATGTATCTGTTAGCTGCCTGAATGTCATCTTTAGTGAAGTGTCTGTTCATATTGTTTTCCCATTTTTAATTGCGTTGTCTTTTTGTGGTTGAGTCTTAGCAGAATCATGTAGACTTTAGAGATCAGGTTCTGGTCGGAGATGTCATAGCTGAAAATTTTTTCCCAATCTCTAGATGGTCTTTTTACTCTTTTGGTGAAGTCTTTAGATGAGCATAGGTGTTTGATTATTATTAGCTCCCAGTTATCTGGTTTCTCTTCAGCATTTTTAGTAATGTTTTGTATTCAGTTTATGCCATGTATTAGGGCTCCTAACGTTGTCTCTATTTTTTCTTCCATGATCTTTACCGTTTTAGACTTTATGATTAGGTCTTTGATCCATTTGGAGTTAGTTTTTGTGCATGATGTGAGGTACGGGTCCTGTTTCATTTCTTTGCACATTGATATCCAGTTATGCCAGCATCATTTGTTAAAAAGACTGTCTTTTCCCCAATTAACTGACACTGGGCCTTTGTCAAATATCAGCTGCTCTTATGTGGATGGATTTATATCTGGATTCTCAATTCTGTTCCATTGGTCTATGTGTCTGTTGTTGTACCAGTCTTTTTTATCTACTGTGGTAGTATAATAGGTTCTAAAATCAGGAAGAGTGAGGCCTCTCACTTTGTTCTTCTTTTCCAGCAATGCTTTACTTATCCGGGGTTTCTTTCCCTTCCATATGAAGTTGGTGATTTGTTTCTCCATCTCATTCAAAAATGCTGCTGGAATTTGGATCAGAATTGCATTGCATATATAGATGGGTTTTAGTAGAATAGACATTTTTACAACGTTAAGTCTTCCTATCCATGAGCAAGGTATGTTTTTCCACTTAGGTCTTAGGTATGTCCCTTTTGGTTTCTTGTAGTAGTACCTCATAGTTTTCTTTGTATAGGTCTTTTACGTTTCTGGTTAGATTTATTCCTAAGTATTTTATCTTCTTTGGGACTACTGTGAATGGAATTGATTTGATGATTTCCTCTTCAATCTTCTTTCCGTTGGTGTAGAGGAAGCCAAATAATTTTTGTATGTTTATCTTGTAACCTGATACTTTGCTGAACTATTAGTTTCAGTAGTTTTCTTGAGGATTCTTTAGGGTTTTCTGTGTATAAGATCATGTCATCTGCAAACAGACATATTTTTACTTCTTCCTTATCAATCTGGATGCCCTTCATTTCTTTATCTAGCCTAATTGCTCTGGCTAGGACCTCCAGCACAATGTTGAATAAGAGTGGTGATAAGGGGCATCCTTGTCTGGTTCCCGTTCTTAAGGGGGATGTTTTTAGAATGTCTCCATTAAGGATGATGTTAGCTGTTGGTTTTGTGTAAATGCCCTTTATTATGTTGAGGAGTTTTCCTTCTATTTCTATTTTGTTGAAAGTTTGTATCAAGAATGGGTGCTGGACTTTGTCAAATGCCTTTTCTGCATCAATTCATAAAATAAAGTGGTTCTTGTATTTTGTTTTATTTATATGGTGGATTACACTAATTGTTTTTCTAATATTGAACCATCCTTATTTACCTGGTATAAATCCCACTTGGTTGAGGTGGATTATTTTTTAGATATGTTGTTGAATTCTATTGGCTAGAATTTTGTTGAGGATTTTGCATCTATGTTCACGAAGGATATAGGTCTGTAATTTTCTTTTTTGTGTTGTCTTTAGCTGGTTTTGGTATCAGGGATATGCTGGCTTCATAGAATAAATTAGGGAGTATTCCATCCTTTTCTATGCTTTGAAATACCTTTAGTAGTAGTGGAGTTAAGTCTTCTCTGAAAGTTTGGTAGAACTCTGCAGTGAAGCCAACTCTTTTTTGTTATGCATTTATTTAGTTGTTCTACTTCTGTTTGTGTTAGTTTAGGTAGGTAGTGTGTTTCTAGGAATTCATCCATTTCTTCTAGATTTTCAGATTTGTTAGAGTACAATTTTTCATAGTAATCTGATGTGATTCTTTTAATTTCAGTTGTGTCTGTTGTGATATGGCCCACCTCATTTCCTTTTTGGGTTATTTATTTCCTTTCCTGTATTTCTTTAGTCAGCCTGGCCAATGGTTTATCAATTTTGTTGATTTTTTCAAAGAAGTAGCTTTTGGGCTTGTTAACTCTTTCAGTTGTTTTTCAATTATGCTCTAATTTTTATTATTTGTTTTCTTCTGGTCCCTGAAGGTTTCTTTTGTTGCTCTCTTTCTATTTGTTCAAGTTGTAGGGACAGTTCTTTGATTTGGCTCTTTCTTCTCTTTATATGTGTGCATTAATTGATATAAATTGACCTCTGAGCACTGCTTTAGCTGTGTCCAAAAGGTTTTGATAGGAAGTGTTTTAAGTCGCATTGCATCCTATGAATTTCTTTAGTCCCTCCTTAATGTATTGTATAACCCAGTCTTTTTTGAGCAGGGTATTGTTCAGTTTCCAAGTATTTGATTTGTTTTCCCTAGTTTTTCTGTTATTGATTTCTACTTTTATGGCCTTATGGTCTGAGAAGATGCTTTGTAATATTTCAATGTTCTGGATTCTGTACAGGTTTGCTTTATGACCTAATATGTGGTCTATTCTAGAGAATGTTCCACGTGCACTAGAAAAAAAATATACTTTGCAGCTGTTGGGTGGAGTGTTCTGTATAAGTCTATGAGATCAAGTTAGTTGGTTGTGGCAATTAGATCTTCGGTGTTTTTGTTCAGCTTCTTACTGGATGTCCTGTCCTTCACTGAATGTGGTGTTTTGAAGTCTCCTACTATAATTGTGGAGTTGTCTAATCTCACTTGTCAATTCTGTTAGAGTTTGTTTTATATATCTTGGAGCCTTGTCATTGGGTACATAAATATTTAATATGGTTATATCTTCCTGGTAAGTTGTCCCTTTAATCATTATGTAGTGTCCTTTTTTATCATTTGTGGTGGATTTAACTTTAAAGTCTATTTGGTCAGGAATTGATATTGCCACTCCTGCTCTTTTTTGATTGTTGTTTGCTTGATATATTTTTTCCATCCTTTGAGTTTTAGTTTATTTGTGTCTCTAAGTCTAAGGCATGTCTCTCGTAGGCAGCATATAGACGCATCATGTTGTTTTATCCAGTGTGTGGCACTCTGTCTCTTTATTGTTGCACTTAAGCCATTTACATTCAGCGTAATTATAGATAAGTGTGAGTTTAGTGCTGTCATTTTGATGCCTTTTTCTGTGTGTTGTTGACAATTTCATTTTTCCCTTTCCTTTTTTTGTGCTGAGAAGTTTTTCTTTGTAAATTGTGTGTTCCTCATTTTCATAGCAGTTGAATTTGTTTTTGCTGAGTCGTTATGTTTGTCTTGGTTTTTTTTTTTTTTGAAGTATGGAATTGTTAGACCTCTTTGTGATTACCTTAATATTTATCCCTATGTCTCTAAGTAAAAACCTAACTTGTATCATCCTATATTGCCTTGGTTTCCTCTCCGTATGGAAGATCTATGCCTCCTGTATTTAGTCCCTCTTTTTTGATTATTGTCATCTTTTACATAAAGACATCAATGATTCCCTGTTTTGATCATTTTTTTTCATTAATCTTATTTTGTTTTTGTGATTTCCCTATCTGAGTTGATATCAGGATGTTCTGTTTTGTGACCTTGTGTTGGTATCTGATATTATTGATTTTCTGACCAAATAATTTTCTTTAGTAATTTTTATAGCTTTGGTTTGGTTTTTGCAACTTCTCTAAGCTTGTGTTTATCTGTAAATGTCTTAATTTCACCTTTCTATTTGAGAGAGAGTTTTGCTGGGCATATGATTCTTGGCTGGCAGTTTTTCTCCTTCAGAGCTCTATATATGTCATCCCATTGCCTTCTTGCCTGCATGGTTTCTGCCGAGTAGTCTGAACTTATTCTTATTGATTCCCCTTTGTAGGTGACTTTTTGTTTATCCCTGGCTACTTTTAAAATTTTCTCTTTATCTTTGGTTTTGGCACATTTGATAATTATTTTGGTGATTTTCTTTTGGGATCTGTCTTGTATGGGGTTCGATGAACATTTGGATATATATCCTTTCATCTTTCACAATGCCAGGGAAGTTTTCTGCCAACAGATCTTCAACTATTCTCTCTGTATTTTCTGTTATTCCTCCCTTTTCTGGAACTCCAGTCACATGCAAGTTATTCTTCTTGATAGAGTCCCACATGATTCTTAGGGGTTCTTCATTTTTTTTAATTCTTTTATCTGATTTTTCTTCAATTACATTGGTGTCAATTGACTTATCCTCCAACTCTCCCATTCTCCATTCTAATTCCTCGATTCTTCTCCTCTGACTTCCTATTGAGTTGTCCAATTCTGTAATTTTATTGTTAATCTTTGGGATTTCTGAATGCTGTCTCTCTGTGTATTCTTGCAGCTTATTAATTTTTCACTACATTCTTGAATAATCTTTTCAATTTCTTCAACTGCTTTATCTGTGTGTTCCTTGACTTTTTCTGTAGATTGCCTTATTTCATTTCTGAGGTCATCCTTGATGTCTTGAAGCATTCTGTACATTCGTTTCTTATATTCTATATCTGGCAACTCCAGGAATGTATCTTCATTTGGGAAAGATTTTGATTCTTTGATTTGGGGGTTTGTAGAAGCAATCATGGTCTGCTTCTTTATGTGATTTGATATCGACTGCTGTCTCCAAGCCATCTATGAGTTATTGTAATGATTTATTTTATATTTGCTTGCTGAGTCTTATCTTCTTGTTTTCTTTTGTTTTGTTTCAATGCACCCAGATGGACTACTAGAATGAGCTAACTTAATTGTTGGAGCTTTTGAATTGCTTATTCCTGTTACCAGCTGGTTTGAGCTGTTACCCAGTATATGAGCCGATGTGTCCATTCACTATGCTTGAATAGAATCAGCTCAGGTGTTCTGATAGTGGGTCAGCTAGTGTGTGGTGTAGGCTCTCTGCTACTAACTTAGAGGAGTAGTGGTGATGGTTGTATGTACTGGTTTCTTGTAACGGCAGGGGGTCACACTCTGAGGAGGGCAGGGTGTGGACAGCCTTCCCCCAAGTGCCAGTGAGGAAAGAGCATCTATGTTCTCTAGAGTGGTCTGGTGGGTGGGCTCTGCAGCTGTACCTTAGGCACCCAATGCTTGTACCTCTAAAAATTGGTAGGCATTGCTATCCTCTAACCCCTTTAGCAGCTGGTTAGGTGGTGTGGATGGAGCCTCAGCCCTCAGTTCCATGCTACAGATCAGTGAGGTCTCTGTTTAATAGGTAGAGTGGTCCAAAACTTGCCTTCCCACTGCTCAGCTACAACAATTACAGCTGATCTCTAAAAGAATTGCCTTTGCATTAAAATAGCCACCTGGTTCCAGGTAGGGGTGAAAGCCAAAGACTGTGGAGCTCTTATGCCTGAATGGCGCTTGTTCTGTAATGCTATTCCAGTTTAGAGAAATCAGGAAAGGATTTTTCATCTGATTGTTAGTTGCTGCTTTTCCAGGCCAGGAGAATGGGTTAGAAAAAAAAAAAACCTGCAAAGCACTTCAATCTCTGGCCCAGGGAATTCCAATGTTAATGAAGCCGGCTGGGGCAGGGAGGGGAGGGATCAGTTAGATCGGAGATAGTAAATTAGATAAACTCACTTCTCTTGTTTGGTGAGGACAGTTTTATCTGAGATTCCGGAGGAGTGTGTAGCCCGTGTGCATGGGCTAGGTCTCTGTGGAGATTGCCCAGGGGGTTAGCACTGCATCCCTGTTTGCCTTGTCTCAGGAAGCCACGATCATCTCCATAGCTCTGCTTCCAAGACTCCGCAAGGGTTCAGGTCTGGGACGTGGCTTGCCTGGCTCTGGAACTGGTCGCTTCTTCAGCGAGCGGTTTCTCATTCCCCTGAGGCCTCGGGGCTGGGGAAAAGCTCACCTGACTCCGGGACTGCACCCTCCTTCAGTACGCGGATTCTCACTTCCCTATTACTCAGGTCAATTCCCTAGTTCTCAGTTTGATGGTCAGCGTTCCTAGATTGCCATGTATGTAATTGCTTCACTTGTTTTTCTGAATCTTTGTTGCAAGAGGGGTCAGCTCGAGCTTCTGCACAGTCAGCCATCTTGGTCCCCCCCCCAATTTTTTTAGATGAGTTGAAATTCTGTGCCACATTTATCTCCCATGCTATCAGAATCCATCTATTGTGGCCCTGATCACAAGGGATGGTAGTGGTATCTGGCACCATCTAGTTCTTCTGGCCTCAGGGTAGATTAGCTCGAGGTTTGTTTAGACTTTGTCTTGTAGGCAAGTTTCTCCTTTGAGTCTTTGGTTTTCTACATTGCTTTTTGCTGCAGATGAGTGGAGAACAGCAGTTGTATCATGGAAGGCCACTCACAAGCTTTTAAAACCACAAACACTACTCAGCAAATGAGGATATAAAACATAACTGTATGAACTATATCATGCCAAGATGTTCTATGAGACTCTGGTCCTAATAACTTAAAATCCAGAAAACCAATCCTGCAGGTTTCATCTCAGCGTCCTCTTCCTCTGAAAGGGTGATCTGACCTTCTTTATTTTCCACCATGTCGTGTGCAACATCAAACACACCAGAGGGTGTCATGTGACCATGATGGACCCCAGTTGACTGCACATAGGCCTCCTACCTCACTTGTACCCACTCAAGGACTTCTGCACCTTATGGCGACTCTCTTTCCTTTTGGTGGATTCTACTGCGTAAAAGTGTACTGACACCTCTTTCTGGAATGATCAAGTAACTTCTTCTCTGTACTACAAATGGATCCCTTGTAGCCTGGCCAGTCTGCTTTATATGTTCAGTGTAGCATTATTCCCAACATGATGACCGTACTTTGTAGTAATTATGTACTCTTTTTTTGGCAGAATGGTGGTTGGCCTTCTTTTATATTGTAAAATACCACATATTTTACAATATAAAATGTGGAGATCCAGTTGTCCCAGCATCATTTGTTGAAGGGACTATTCTTTGCCCATGGAATGGGCTTGCATCATTGTTGAAACAAATTTTATATTAAATACAATATTTAATAATTCATGCTAGGTTTCATAGGTTTCTTTTCCTTTGGTTTTGAATATTCTTTTTCTTGTTGCTTTGTTTTCAGCAATGACTCCCTATGCTTTGTGCCTTCAGTTCTCCTAGCCATTAATCTGCTCTCTATCTTTGCGTGTTGTAGATTTTCATGTAAGTAGGATCACGCAATAATTGTTCTTGGGATTTCAGTTACTTCATGCATAACAATGTTTTCAAGGTTCATCCATTTATTGCAAGTAATAGAACTCCACTGCTCTTGTGGCTGCATAATATTGCATGTATGTATTTGTCATGTTTTGCTTATCCAATCATCTTTTGATGGACACTTGGGTTGTTTCCACCTTTTTCATTCAGTGAATAATGCTACAATGAACGTGAGTGTCCAAGTACCTGTTTTCTTACTTTCAGTTCATTTGTGTACATGCCTAGGAGTGGAATTACAAGGCATATGGTAATTCTGTGTTAAATTATTTGAGGAGCCACCAAAGTGTATTTTACAGTGGCTGCAGCACATCATATCCCCAGTAGCAATGCACTCCCCGTTTGTCCATATCCTCACCAAATCTTTTTTTTTTCCTTGTTTGTTCGTTTTTATTCTGGCAACATCCATCGATGTGATAAGGAATGATACCTCTCTGTCATTTTGATTTGCATTTCCCCACTGACTGATAATGTTGAACATCTTTTCATGTGCTTACTGGCGATTTGTATATTTTCTTTGGAATAATGCCTTAAAGTCTTTTGTCCATTTTTTAAGATGGGTTGTTGGTGTTTTTGTATTTAGCTCTAGGCAGTCTATATATCAGGATATGAAACCCTTAAGCAGAGTAGAGATTCCGAGTACATTCTCACAATCAGTAGTTGTCTTCACTTTCCACTTTCTCGATAATGCTCATTGGTGCACAAAAGATTTAAATATTCACCAAGAGAAATTTATCTATTGTTTCCTGTGTCATATCTACGAAGATGTGGGAAAAAATCCTAAAATATAACTCTGGGTTATACTTCTAAGGGTTTTATGGTTTTAGCTCTCATATTCAGGTCATTGATCCTTTTAGAGTTAATTTTTGTATTTGATGTAGAGTATGTGTCCAACTTCATACTTTTCCATGTGGAGATCCAGTTGTCCCAGCATCATTTGTTGAAGAGACTATTCTTTTCCCATGGAATGGGCTTGCATCATTGTTGAAACAAATTCGGCAAAGATGTATGAATTCATTTCTGGGCACCCTATTCCTTTAGTCTCTATGTCTATCCTAATGCCAGTACAAAACTGTTTTGTTTACTGTGTGTTTGTAGTGATACTTTAAATCTTGAAGTGTGAGCCCCATACTTTCTTCTTCTTTTCTAAAATTGTTTTGTATATTCAGAGCCCTGTGTGTTTGCAATATTTATGTTATACAGACTTGGTAGATATTCTTGAGTTCTTGCGTGTTTGTTTTTCTCTGTTTTACTGAATTTGTAAGTGGTAAGACATGAATTCTGGGAATTAGGAGAGAGTAATAGGAGATTCTCAGCATCTTGACCCAGGACTGAAAATTCCACATCAGGTTTGCATGAAGGAGATTGCCAGAAGGGCTGGTGATGAACAGAGCTGGGAGATCTGGGGCTCATTTTTGTGAGATCTATGTCATGGGTTGGAGAGAGAATGTACCCTGAAGAATCAAGTCCTCCTATGATGGAGAAAAGTGAAGCATGCTTGGCTGTGCCCTGGCTGCCATCAAGGGCACAAGGAGGGTCAAGGTAGCAGAGTCCATAGCATCACAGTTTTGGGAGATGGGTAGGGCCAGCATGTTCTCTGAATGAAGCTACTTTCCCAACATCACAGTGCTCATCAATAGTGTGGAAGTGTCTTTTTATAATAAGAACTCCCCACACAGCCATTTAATGAGACCATGGGTAAAGAGGTCTCATCACAGAGACAGATGTCAATCCTCTTCCTGTTCAAAAATATAAGAAGTCCTCAGGGGCTTCTCACCAGCTCTACCTTGTGGCCTCCGAATGGTGACTGCCAAAATCAGCAGAGCCTAAAGCTATTCCTCACTAAGTACCTGAAAGACAACAGTGAGGTGATGCAGAATCCATGCTCTAAATGTTGGTTGGATGATGGTTACACGATGGTATTTAAATTATAAATTGAAACGGGCAAGTTCCATTGCATGCAAATTACACTTCAGAGGAGATTAATTGCAACGGAAAGAATTCTTTTTTTTTTTTTTTAACTGTGTCAATGCCTTATTTGTAACAGTAAAAGACTATACAATTTGAAACCATGGGAAGTCCCCGGCACAAAGGAATAAGGATCCGGCTAGTGATCGAAAGGTTGGTAGTTTGAGCCTACACAGAGGTTTCCTGAAACAAATGCCTGGTGATCTCCTTAAGAAACTCAATCACTAAATACCCCATGGAACACTGTTGTGAAATGCTTGGGATCACCATGAGTCAGAATTAACCCAACAACACCGGCTTTTTTTTCTTTTGGAACCAACCTGGGTTCCTCTTACTGACTCGTGACCTTGGATGAGTTGTTCCCCATATGTACAACGGGAATGGTCTCAAATCATGAGATAATTTTGACATTTAACTGTATCTTTAACAATCACTGAGAAAAATCTCGCATGAAATATTCAGCAAATGATAGCAGATACAAATATTATTGTTGTTTTGTGTTAATGTCCTAGTCCAAGTGAAGACAAGGACACTCTTTCTGTCTTTAGAAAAACACAGTTAACAGGGAATAGGAACACTGGAACAGTGACATGCAGTGCAGGGTGAGAGCATGATAAAGTCGTAATGGTTAGTGGGTCCTGCTCCCAGGGTGTTTGGTGTGGGGGTGCAAGAGTGGGCTAGGGAAAGAGCAGTGCAGTGAAAGGAGACGTGGAGGCACCAGGATTCATGGTCATATTCGGTCCCAGCACTGGAGTTGCTGTTGTGACAAAGGAAAAGTGCAAATGGAGGTGGAGGAAAGGCAACCAGGTGTTAGGTCATCCGAATTCCCTGCCTGGTCACTGGGAATCAGCGCAATGAATCTCAAGTGATGAGTGGCAGTATGGAAGGAGGAAATGGTAAATATTGGAAAAGTCCCTGCAGTGAATTTTATGTTCCTTCCCTCCAGTTGAGAAGTTTCCCAGTAGAGAACTTGTGAGCAGTTCAACCAGACCCCCAGGCCTCTGAGTACCCAGAAGTAAGAGACCCAAGGTGTCACTGACTCTCAGAGACTGTCTCAGGAATTCCTGAGAGACACCCTGCCATCCTCATATGCTCTTTCCAACACATGGAACAGGGTTGACATCCACTCTGTCTGAAATGCCCCCAGCAAGCTCAATAGCAGGGAATGGACCTTCTAAAGTGAAAGACATCCTCCAGACTTTCTTGAAGGACTGAGCCTTCAAAAGAGTGGTTTCGCCATCTGTTACCTAGTGTTTCTTTTCATGATGCACGGCATAAAACCCCTTTCCTTTTTTGCCAACATCCTGTTTCATTTTTCCCATCTGCCTCTTCATTCTCCCCTGGTGGGATGTCCTTGGTGGTATCAAGAGTTTACTCCTTACTTCTGCTCAGAGAGCTTGTCCCCAAGGGAAGCGTCAAATTTGAATTTCCAAAGGTTGAGGGGGTGGCAGGGTCTGATAACACAACACACCACCTCCCCACCAACTTACCTCCTGCTGAAGTCATCTCCACAGGCTTGGTCACTGACCACAGCTGTCTGGCAAGCTTCAGCATGTGAAGTCGCCACGTCCTGGACTCAGTATGATCTGGCTCCAACAGATGTTCAGAGATCCAAGGAAAGGAGGGAGAAGTTTCAATCTAGACAGGAGTAGAATGTAGGACTCAAGACATTCTACGGTGGGGGAGGGGCGGAGGGCATGTTGGGATGAGGAGACATTCCTGAAGGGGACCTGACAGGCAAAATGCTACAAAACAAACAAACAAACAAACAAACAAACAAACAAACAAAAACACTACCATCTGTTTCCTTCAAATTACATTGCCAACACAAGTGGTATGAACCTCTTAGGGCCATTTGTGGGTTCTTTCTCTTATCGACAGCACAAAGGCTGTACTCTAGACTTCTTATCAACGTATCTACTTTTGTGCCCCTAAACTCACCCTGCTCCTTAGCTCAAGGTGGTAGGTTCTTGCATTATTACAAGGGCACCAATACTTCATGAACAAAATTTGGGAAACGTTGTCTAATGAAGGCTGGGGTACATATGACAACAAGGAAACTCAGTGTTTGAAATTAGGATTGTCTCAGAAGTTCCATTGTGTTTCGAGTGTGTATGCACACAGTGCGTGTATTGACTTAGGAAATAATATTGGAGTCATTATTCCCTCTCCTTGAGTACAGAAAAGGTGACCCAGCTGAAGCTGGGCTCACAAGGGCTTGCAAGGACTCGCAAGGACACATCAACTGTGCCCCGAGGCATGAAGACAATAGCTAAGATAATCTTGGAAAATATCTTTTAGGGAGCCTTTTGGAAAAGCCAGAACAGAAAAGACTTTCCACTCTTATCTTTTTCTATTAGCATTTAGTGGATAGAAATTTGTTGGACCATTGAAGACCTGCCTAACTGTCAATACTGAAACCTGTACCAATGATTGTTGAGAGAGACAGTTCGCAATGTAGGATCACAATTTCTAGCCAACCTGTGAACAGGTGAAGCTTTCAGTGGTTTTGCCCATGTGGTAGTGTTAATATATACAGATGACTTCGTAATGTTCTTTGGACTCAGATAGGCATGGCTGTGGCAGCATGCTTGTCCATTTTCCCATTCTTGCTTATTCTGTAATATTTCCTTGGACTTGGGCAGACATGGCTCTGCCAGCATGCTTGGCTGCTTTTCAACTTTTGCCTCTTTGAATGTATGCCGAAAAAAACTCTTTTTGCTCTCACTAAACTTTGTGATGTTTTCACCTACAACAGTATGCATCATTGTTTAGGAAGCAGTCCTTGTGTCCCAAAATTCCTGTCCACTACTGAAAGCTCTGGGAGCTCCAGCATGACCAGCCTTACTCATGATCCTCTTTCCGGATAAGCTCCACAGCCTCAAAGGAAGGCCAGCAGCCTCTAGTTCCATGACCAAAAGTAGGTTCTTGTTGCTTCTCAGGTTATTTTATTTTATATTTGTGTTTAAGTTTGTATTTCTGACAATGAATATAATTCAATAATTGTACATAATTATTTCAAAAGTCAGACAGTTCCAGATAGCTTCTTCAGTGACAGCTCTTCTCCCGGCACCTTTGTCTTGGCAACCAAATGTTGTTTTCACATTACCTAGTGTGTAGGCATTAAGGAAATAACACGGGCTGCCATGTATTCCTAATCACAACACAGAAGAAAAAGTAAACTGAAGTACATATATTGAGGACCTTTTCCTTAGGAGATCTCTTACATTCATTCCTAGAAGATTTGTAGAGCCAGGGGACACTGAGAGAATGATATAGTGCATGTAAAAATGCAAATACAATGTAGTAGGAAGTGCCAAAGGCAGGTGATGTGAAAATCAAACATTTCTTATTGCAAGGCAGCCTGGGATGTTTGAATGAACAGCAGGGCTGCCTGAGGCAAAACTGACCCTTGGGTGATGGATTTCTTCCTTTTTAGAGGCAGCACAGCTGTCTGCCCTGTCTGGTAGGAAGGCTGGGAGGTTAAGTCTGGAATCAGGGGTTTTACAAAGAGCAAGCTTGAGAGGGTTCACATGTCAATCGAGTTTATTTCTCATTTTAGGAACGGCCTCTTAAGCAGCAATCTTTGGATTTGGAGTAAGCGTGCATTTCTTAAATGGGAGTGTATTTGCTTAGGTCTTATATATCAGAAAGTATAACGAATCCTGGAGCTTTATTTGATTCCATAAATATTTTAAATTTTCTTTTTATTGTGGTCAATATATATGTAACAACACACGTGTGATTCCCACCTTCTTCACATGCACAATTCAGTGACACTGTGTTCATCATGTTGTGCAAGCACCACTGCCGTCTGTTCTAAGCGTGTTACTTTTTAAAAAATAATATTTTACTGTGTTTTAGGTTCCCATTCAACAATTTCTCCACAATTTGTTCGGTGACATTGGTTACATTCTTCGCAATTCTTGAACATTGTCCTTATTTACATTCTGGTTTTTCTGTTTCCTATAATCTCATTTCCCTGACTCTGACATTCTCATCTTTGTTTAAATTGTTGACCGTTTGGTCCCATATAGGTGATTTTTAAGGAGCACAGTGTTTACAGGTGATGTTCATTATTTTGGGAGCCAGTCTGTTATTCAGGTACAAGGTGACCTCAGGGGTTTGATTCAGTTCAAAATTTGAAGAGTATTTCAGGGCAGTGATTTTGGGGAGTCCTCAAATCTGAACCAGTCCAGTAAACTTGTTTTTGTTTTTTTTTTTAATGAATTTGAGATTTTGTTTTACATTTTTCTCCCATTCTGTCATAATCCATCTATTGTGGCCCTAATCACAAGGAATGGTAGTGATAGCTGGGCACTAGCTAGTTTTTCTGGTCTCAGGGCAGATGAGGCCGTGGTTTCTGTAGACTATTTGTCTTGTAGACAAGTTTCTTTAAGTCTTTGGCTTTCTACATTCTGTTTTGCTGCAGAGGAGTAGTAGAGACCAATAGTTGTAACTTAGAAGGCCGCTATCAAGCTTTTGAAATCCCAGACACTATTCAGCAAACTAAGAGGTAAAATATAACTTTATGAACTATGTCATGCCAGTGGACGAAGATGTTCCGCGAGACCCTGGTCCTAACACTTCAAATCCAGAAAAACAATTCCGTGAGGTGTTTGATTATATCTAAGAAATATTTATTACTATTTCCTCTATGTGATTTATTATATATATTAATATGCGTGCATGTTTACACCTATATACACACTTATGTATACTTATATATACTTATACACATATATGCCTACATGCATATATATATATACTCACATATATATTTTTTGGTTGTTTTTGCTTATCTTTCAAAATTGTGTGTTACATGCTATCACCAACAAGTTCTTTTTCCTTGTGTACATTTTACTGACATGGTTTGCCTTCATCAAGCTGTATACATTTCACTCTCATTTGGTGTTACTTTTTCCATCACCAGAAATAACAAGTGTTTACTATCTAGTGAGTGAATTTTCATTTTCCCCCACCCCATCTCTGGTAACACTAATGAGCATTATTTTCTATATATTTTTATTTGTTCATATCATTTCAAAAAAGTAATAACATACAATATTTGTTTTTTGTGACTGACTTATTTCACTCAAGGTAATGTCCTCCAGGTTCCTTCATGTTCCAAGGTGTTTCGGGAACTCCTGGATTACTGAGTAGTATTTCCTTGTACGAATGTATGACAGTTTACTTATCCATTAATCGATCGATGGGCACTTAGGTTCTTCCATCGTTTTGCTACTGTGAATAGTGCTGCAATGAAAAAGGTATCCTTATGTCTGTTCGTGTCACTTCTACCAGATTCCTAGGGCATATACCTGCAGTGGAATTGCTGGGTCATATAGCAGCTCCACTTCCAGTTTTTTGAGGAACCAGTAGGCTCTTTTGCAAAATGGCTGTATCATTTTGCATTTTCACCAGCAATGGACGAGGGGTTCAGATTTCCCCAGGACACCTCCAACACTTGTTATTTTCCATTTTTTTTAGTGTTTTTTTTTATCTTAGTCATCCTAGTGGGAGTGAAATGGTATCTCATTGTGGTTTTGATTTGCATTTCCCTGATGGCTAATGAAGTTGAGCATCTTCTCATGTGTCTGTTGGCCATTTGAATATTCCCTTTGGTGAAATGTCTTTTCATGTTCTTCGGCCAGTTTTTATATGGTTATTTGTCTTTTTGTTATTAAGTTGTAGAAGTTTGCTATATATTTTAGATATTAGACTCCAGTCACTTATATCCTTCCCAAATAATTTTTCCCAGCCTGTAGGCTGTCTCTTCTCTATTTTTATTGTCTTTTGATGAGCATAAGTATTTAACTTTTTATGAGGTCCCACTTACATATTATCTGATGCTTGTGCATTCATTATTGTGTTTGCTAATCTATCATTGAAAATTAGTTTGGTCCAAAAAGGTTTACTCCTATATTTTCTTCCAAGAACTGTATGGTTTTAGGCTTAAATCGAGGTCTTTGATCCATATTGATTTAATTTTTGTGTATGGTGTGAGGTATGGTTCTTGTTTTATTTATCTGCTTGGGGAAATCCAGTTTAGCCAGCACCATTTGTTGAAGAGACTACTCTTTTTCCTTTAAATGGATTTGGCTCACTTGCTGAAAATCAGTTGACCATAGAGGTTTGGATTTATTTCTGGGTTTTCAATTCTGTTGCCTTGGTCTGTGTGTCTGTCATTTAACCAGTACCAGGCTGCTTTGATCTACTGTAGTTTTGTAATATGATTGGAAGTCAGGAAATGTGAGGTCTGCTACTTCATTCTTTTTCAAAATTGCTTTCACCATCCGGGGTCTCTTGTCTTTAAATAGAAAAATGAGGATTTTTTTTTTCCATTTCTGTAACGAATGGTGTAGGAATTTTGATTAGGGTTTTGTTCTCTCTGTAGATCACTTTGTGTAGTACTGACATCTTGATTATATTAAGTCTTCCAATCCATGAGCACAGAATGTCTTTCCATCTATTTAGGCCTTCTTTAGTATCTTTCAGCTGTATTTTATAATTTCACTGTAGAAGCCTTTTACATCTCGGGGTACGTTTATGCCTATATATTTTATTCTCTTAGATGCTATTGTAAATGGAGTTGTTTTCACTCCATAAATATTTATTTTAGAATAAAAGTTCCATAAATTTTATTATCCGACTTGTATATGCTAAGGATGCATCTTAAGCCATTCAGCTTGTGAGGAGCAAGGACCTAGGCGAGGCCAGGGGCTACTTTCTGGGACCTGCCCCTCAACTGTCTTAGTCAAGGTAACAAGTACATTTCAGACAAAACCTTGGTACATCAATATTTATTGTGAAATGTCTATGTATTAAATAAATGCAGCATGAAAAATACTGTGTGACAATAAATACAGTAGGAAAAACCTAAGAATGGAGTCAGAAGAAAGCATATCTTACAGTGTTTCCCAGGTCTAAAATTCTTTGGCCGTGCCGTTGTGTAAAAGAACTTTCAAAGTGAATAGGAAAAAGAAACAGTATTTTTTGAAAGTCCATTCAGAAGAAGAAACGAATGTGGTCCAAAGTGTATCTAAATGTGTAAGAGCACTATTCCCAATTCGAGGATACTGTATTTTAAGCGGTGCCAAGTGATTAAGAGCCTGACTACTAACCCAAATTTGGCAGTTCAAATCCATTGTCCACTCCTTGGAAACCCTATGGGTCAGTTCTACTCTGTCCTATAGGATTGCTGTAACTCGGAATGGACTACATGGCAAAGGGTATGCTTTAGGTAAGGAGCCCTGATGGTGCAAGGTTAAGCGCTGGGCTGCTAACCAAATACCCAGCAACTGAGGCTCTGGCTTTAGAGAAGAAAGAGCAGGGAATCTGCTCCCATAAAGATTACAGCCTAGGAAACCCCAATCGGCAGTTCTACTCTGCCCTATAGGGTCTCTGTGAGGGGGGATCGACTCCATGGCACAAAACAGCAATGACCACAATTTTTACAAAGCATGAGTGGTGGCTTCAAACATGCTCCTTTGGCGGAAGGGCTAACGTGGAGCTTCCGGGTGAGGAGGTGTAGCCTGCTTTCCAAGAAGCCTCAGAATGAGCCCCAGATGCTCTGTATTCTGCTCCTGCACTGCTCTCCATAAACCAATTGCCTTACAGTCGATAGCAACTCATAGCGACCCTATAGGACGGGGTAGAACGAAACCACAGGGTTTCCAAGTAATGGCTGGTGGATTCAAACTGGTGACCTTTTGGTTAGCAGCCCTAGCACTTAGCTAATGCACCAGCAGGACTCAGGTGATCCCATTCCCGCCTTGCTTTAGGAGGTCACACATGCGCACCCTCTCCTGGGACAGGAACTTCTGCACTCTAAAGGCCTCAGGCAACAGTTGCGGAAGGTCCTCTTCAGGGAGACATGCAGGCATGAGCAGGGAATGGCAGGGTTCCTAAGGGTAGGTCTAGTGGCTGAGCTGGGCAGGGCTGTCGAGGGCAAGACCTCAGACCCTGCAGACAGCAGTGTACTGCTCTTCCACTTTCTCCTGTCAATTCTCTTACAAACAAAGGTAAAGGCTACTCAAACTCATCCTTAGTAATTTTGCTACTATGCTTTACTCCCATATACGGGCTCTGTTAGAAATATGTTTATATGAATTCACAGTTTGGAGGTTGTGTATATGTTGAATGGGTTCTCGGGAAGTTTGTATTTGTATTAAGTGTGTGGATTGGTGGTGTCTACATGAATATTTGGGGTTCAATATGAGTGTGTTTTTGTGGGAGTGTGCAGGACATGAGATATAAGCATGTGCACTCGAAGACTTGGAGGTGAGCTGTTTACAAATTGTGGCTCAGGGGAACACTTTAGGTCTGGCTCTTCTGCCATGAATTTTGGGTCTTTGCATGTACATAATGGCAGGTTTGGAATGTGTTTCTCTGCTTTCCTTTGGAGCATTTGAGGGAGTGTACCTGTGTATATTAGTTTGGGTATAGGACCAGTTTTTTTTCTATATTTGGGGAATGAGGGAGAGTCACTGGTGTGTACTCAGGGCATGTCGTATGGTTGTGTTGCTTTGGGTGCTTTTCTGGAGTTGCACATGCATCCTTCCATGTTTATTCTGGGGTTTCTATGATTCTGTATTCTGGAAAATTGGGGATTGATTTCTGTTTGAGTATTTTGAATTGTTGGATTATGTATAGGCAGGCATTGTGAGGTTACATTAGTACTGGAAGATATAGGGTCATATTTTAGCATAGGTTTAGTATCCTGGATACTTTAGGCTATAATTGGGGTATGAGGACAGCTGTATATGTAATGAGTTTGTGTGTTTCATGAAGGGGCATGGCAGTTTAGATGACTATTTTCTAGGGCTATGTGTAATATTTTTCAGTAGGGAGTATGGTATTTTCTGGGAAACGAGGATGGGTGTATATGACGAAAAGATGGGGTTCTGTATTTGCACAGAGAGTGGGGAATTGTATTTACATATACTAGAGGCATGTTGATATTGTTATGTGTGAGATTTTGAGAAACGTGGGATATGGGACCTGGAATGGGGTTTCAGTGTATTTCTATAGGATGTGTAAGAGCTATTTCATTGTGCGTGGGGAGTATATACTGGTGTGTGTAAGTCATGAGTGGATGCGTGAATTATTCTTGGAGTATTCTACCTGTATTTCTTTGGAGAATGTTGGGGTATGTCTATGTGTGTTTGGGCATATGTGGATGTTGGGAAAGTGAGGCTATGTTCTAGAGATGTGCTATAGTGTTTTGGGTCATGTGTACTTTGAGGAATTAGGGATATTTGTGTCTGTGTGTGTGCATATGTGTGGCGTCTGGTATTTGTGCACACCTGGGCATGTAGGGGTGTAGGTTGTGTGTGTATAATAGCTAGAGTGCTAGGATTGGCGGTATTTTAGAGTTTTATCTGCATCTCTGAATGTGTGGGGCGTACACCCATGGTTGAGTTTTGGGTGAGTGTATGTGGGTTTTGTCTGTATGAAAGCAGTCAGAGTTCCTCTTTGTGCCTATTCTGGTCTAATTCTTGCAGAATTTGGTGGTATCATTTGTATGTGCATTTTCTGTGTTTGTGTGGTGTATTTATATATATTTATAATATAGATTGTATGTGGCTGTGTTTGTATTTGGTTTCATTGGTTTTCTAGGGTGTTTATTCTGGAGGATGTAGGAGGTTAAGTATGTATATTTGGAAACTGAGAGGGTTTATATAAATTGTGCATGCATTTTGGGAATTGTGTATTATATGTGTTTTAGAGATGTGGAATTTTGTGTCGGTCTGTATTAGGGTGGCATTTTGACCTTGGTGGTGATAGATAGTTTGACTGTGTGTACAGTGGTCACTGAGTATGTATGGGTACTCTTGGTTGTACATGTGCCTGTTCAGCAAATGTGGAGAGCACATATATAGTTGTAGAAATGGCTGTGAATATTCACCATAGATTTTCAGTAAAACTCTAGGCAGTAAAAGGTGGTATGTATTTTTTTTTTGTATATATATTCAGGGTATGGGTAGTATTTGTATGTGTTTGTTCAGGAGTTGTGAGTTGTGTGTTCTGAAAGTATATAGCGATATTTGGTTTACATATTAGGGGTGGGAGTTAAGGGTTCTTCTCATGGTGCAGGTGGAGTGTGTACATACTCATAAGAAAGTGGATCAGTTATGCTGGAATCAGTTCCTGTTAACTTGGGATAGTAGATGGAGCATATATGTGCCCAATTGTGGACAAATGACATCAGGCTGGCACCTTGAAATGTGCCGTGGTGGGATTATTTGTATCAGGTAAATTGCCATCCTTTACAAATCAAGGCTTGCAGCATTCCCAGTGGAGAGTGAATTGATAAATATTTACAACACTTGTCAGTGTGTGTGTATCTGTGTATGTGCCTGTGTGTCATTAGAATGCAAGAACACTTAGACATCATTGGGGTACTTTATCAGAGATTGTGAGTGGGGCATTTGGGGGAAGTAGGCCCTTCCATGTGTTCCTGGAAAAAAGGTGTAGCAATATTGTATCCTTTCATCGTAATTTTTCAATCTCTATGTTTAACAAATAATCTGACAAGCCAGAGTATATGAAGAAGAATGGGATATCAGGATTGCAGGAGTGTCATTTACAACCTGGGATATGAAGACGACACAAACTCGCATGCTGAAAATGAAGAAAACTTTAAGAACTACCTGATGAAGTTCAAAGATCACAGCTTCAATGTGAATCACACCTGTACATAAAGAAAATGAAAATTGTCACGCTGGACTAACAAAGGAAATAGAGACATATTTGAAGTTGTCAAGGATTTCGTGACCCTTTCATCAACATTCAGTAACCAAGGAAGCGGCAATCAGGACATCAAAGGACGTGTTGTGTTGGGCAGATCTGCTGCAAAAGACCCCCTTAAAGTTGTAAAAATGAAAGAGGTCACTTTGGTAAGAAAGGTGCACCTGTGGCAAGCCTGGCTTGGGAGTCCCACCAAAAGGCTGCCCCTCAGAGCTGGGGAGCCTTTCTAGAGTCAGAGAGCACCAGTAACCAGGAGCTGGAAAATGTAATGTTAGTACCTGGGCCTGGGAAGAGAGGGCCCCAAGAACCCTGAGTTGAGGGGTCCTCAGTTGGCTGAAAAACAGCCAGATACAGACCTTCACAGCCAGAATTTCTCCAACCGTCGCTGTGGGCAGTGTGAACCTTCTGATGTGCTCCTGTGCTGGGAGACCTGAGATCCAGGTGAAGGTCTCAGTGAAATCTGAGCAGGTATGTGGGGCTGGGCCTCACTCTGGTGCCTCAGGGGAACTGACAGGTAACGGACATGAGGAACTGGGTGTGTGTTCCTTGAACAATCTGGAAGAATATGCCAGATCCCTCTTGTAGTAGGGCTTCCCAGACACACCCCTTGTCTCTTCTGTCACAGGAGGCCTTAGTACCCCAAGGAGAGAATGTATTCACTTTCTGTGGTGTGTCTCATCTCTTGGTGCTGATCTCCACTTTCTCTGGTAGGCTTGGTGCCAGTTCGGTGGGAGTGGAAGAAGTAAAGCAAGGGTTAGGGTCAGATAAGTGACAAGGGAGGGCAGGGGGAAGCACTGGCCCCGAGAGAGGGTGGGGAGGGTGGATCTAGAGAGCATGGGGAAGCCCACCCGTGAATAGAAATGACTCTTAGTTTCCTGACTCCTTTCTTTTCTGAAGCCATTAGGATGCTGCTGGCACTGGGAAGCTCATGTTAGCGTTCTGTTTTTCTGATAGGGTGACCTGACCTTCTTTATTTTCCCCCATGATTATTTTTTTAATGTGCAGCTACAAACACACCATAGGGTATCAGGTGACCATTATGGACCCCAGTTGACTCCACACAGGCCTCCTACCTCACTTGTACCCACCCAAGGATTGCTGCACCTTATGTTGAGTCTCCTTCCTTTTAGTGGATTCTACTGCCCAAAAATATACTGCCACCTCTTTCTGGAATGATCCAGTGACTGCTTCTCTGTAGTACAGATGGATTACTTGTAGCCTAACCAGCCTGCTGTGTATGTTATTTCCAACATGACGACTCCGTTTTATAGTTTTTATGTGCTCTTTTGTTGGCAGAATGGTGGTTGGCTTGCCTTTGTATAGTAAAATATCACCTAGTTTAAGTACAATATTTTGTAGGTTCCTTTTCATTTGGTTAGGAATATTCATTTTGTTGCTGTTATTTTGTTTTTAACAATTACTCCCCATGCTTTTTTGCCTCCAACCGTCCTAGCCTTTAATCTACAGTGTATTTTGCTTACTGTAGATTTTCATATAAGTGGGATCATGCAGTAATTGTTCTTGGGATTTCAGTTATTTCACTCAGAAGAATCTATTCAAGGTCCATCAATTTATTACAAATAATAGAACATCGTCACTCTTTATGGCTGCAACATATCACACGTATCTTTATGTCACATATTGCATATTCAATATCTTTTGATAGACACTTGGATTGTTTCCACCTTTGTTTTTTATTGTACTTTAGATGAAGGTTTACAGAACAATCTAGCTTCTCATTAAACAACTAATACATATATTGTTTATGACATTGGTTACCAACACCACAACATGTCAACACTGTCCCATCTCAAGCTTGGGATCCCTATTGCTGCCTTTCCTGCTGCCTCCTGCCTTCCAGTCCTTGCCCCTTGGCTGTTGTGCCCCTTTAGTCTCATTTTGTTTTGTGGGCCTGTCTAATCTTTGGGTGAAGGGTGAACCTCAGAAGTGACTTCTTTACTGAGCTAAATGGGTGCCTGGGGGCCATACACTCGGGGTTTCTGCAATCTGCCAGGCCAGTAAGTCTGGTATTTTTTGTGAGTTAGAATATTTTTCTACATTTTTCTTCAGGAGTGTCCAAAACTCTCTATTGTGATCCCTATCAGAGCAGCCAGTGGTGGTAGCCAGGCACCAAGTATTTTTACTGCACTAAGTCTGGTGGAGGCCATGGTAGATGTGGTCCATTAGTTCTTTGGACTAATCTTTCCCTTGTATTTTTAGTTTTCTTCATTCTTCCTTGCTCCTGAAAGGGTGAGACGAATGGAGTATCTTGATGATGACTCACAGACTTTTTTTCCAATCTTTTTTTTTTAATTTTTATTGTGCTTTAAGTGAAAGTTTACAAATCAAGTCAGTCTCTCATACAAAAACTTATATACACCTGGCTACATACTGCCAATTGGTCTCCCCCTAATGAGACAGCGTGTTCCCTCCATCCACTCTCTATTTTTGTGTCCATTTCTCCAGCTTCTAACCCTCTCCACCCTCTCATCTCCCCTCCAGGCAGGAGATGCCAACATAGTCTCCGATGTCCACCAGATCCAAGAAGCTCACTCCTCTCCAGCATCCCTCTCCAACCCATTGTCCAGTGCAATCCCTGTCTGAAGAGTTGGCTTTGGGAATGGTTCCTGTCCTGGGCCAAGAGAAGATCTGGGGGCCATGACCACTGGGGTCCTTTTAGTCTCAGTCAGACTGTTACGTCTGGTCTTTTTATGAGAATTTGGGGTCTGCATCCCACTGGAAGAAAAAAAGGGACAACGTTAAGACCCCTAATACATGGCATAAACAGTATACAAAACATTACTAAAAATGCAGATGAAAAACTAGATAACTGGGAGCTCCTAAAAATCAAACACCTATGCTCATTCAAAGACGTCATCAAAAGAGTAAAAAGACTACCTACAGACTGGGAAAAAGTTTTTAGCTATGAAATTTCTGATCAGTGACTGATCTCTAAAATCTACGTGATACTGCAGAAACTCAACTACAAAAAGACAAATAACCTAATTTAAAAAATGGGTAAAAGGTATGAACAGAAACTTCACTAAAGAAGGGTAACTAACAGATACATGAGGAAATGCTCAAGATCATTAGTCACTAGAGAAATGCAAATCAAAACTACAATGACATTTCATCTCACTCCAACAAGGCTGGCATTAATCCAAAAGACACAAAACAGTAAATGTTGGAGAGGCTGTGGAGATATTGGAACACTTATACACTTCTGGTGGGAAAGTAAAATGGTACAACCACTTTGGAAATTGATTTGGCACTTCCTTAAAAACGCTAGAAATAGAAATACCATATGATCCAGCAATCCCACTTCTTGGAATATATCCTAGAGAAATAAGAGCCTTTACGCGAACAGATATATGCATACCCATGTTCACTGAAACTCTGTTTACAATAGCAAGCAGATGGAAGCAACTAAGGTACCCATCAACAGATGAATGGATGAATAAATTATGGCATAGTCACGCAATGGGACATTATGCATTGATAATGAACAGTGATGAATCTGTGAAACATTTCATAACATGGACAAATCTGGAAGGCATTATGCTGAGTGAAATTAGCCCTGACTAGTAGACTTGACTCATTGGGTAGGGTATGGTAGGGTAGGATAGGGTAGGGTAGGTGTAGCACATGCTAGGGTAGCATATGGTGGGGTAGCATAGGGTGGAATACAGAGAATAGAATAGAAAAGATTAGGGCAGGGTAGGGTAGGGTAGCAAAGGGTGGAACAGAGAGATTAGAAAAATAGAATAGAATCTAGTCGAATCAAGTCGAATCGCGCCAAATGGCATCAAATTGGGTAAAATTGCATTGATTCATGCCAATTCGCGCTGAAAATCAGGGCAGGGCAGAGCAGGGGAGGGGAGCGGAGGGGACGGAATGGCAGGGCACGGCATGGCAGGGAACAGCACAGCACGGCAAGGCAGAATAGAAATAGAACAGAATAGAAATCATGCAATAGAATAGAGAAGAGTAGACTACAGTACAATAGAGTAGACTAGAGTATAATAGAGCCGAAATGAGAAGAATTGCGTCGAATCGATTAGAGTAAAATAGTGTGGTGTAGGTTAAGGTAGAACAGAATAGAGTAGCATAGCATACAATGGTGTGGAATGAATAGAATGGAGTAGAGTGGAGTCAAGTAGAGACGAATAGAGTAGAAAAGAGTCGAATAGAGCAGAATAGGCCCAAATAAGGCCGAATCGAGCAGAATCGAAGCGATTCAAGCCAAAAGGAGCTGAATGGAGCCTAATTGAGCCGAATAGAGCCAAACCGATCCAAATCGAGCCGATTCAAGCTTAATCGCGTCGAATCGCTTTAAAAGCATCAAATCCAATAGAAATGTATAGATTAGAGAAGGGGAGGGGAGGGTAGAATAGAGTAGAATAAAAGAGATTAGAACAGAATAGAAGGAATAGAATAGAATAGAGTGGAAAAGAGTAGGGTCGAATACAGTCGAATAGAGTCAAATAGGCCAAATAGAGATGAATAGAGCTGAATACAGCTGAAAAGAGCCGCATAGTGCTGAATCGCAACTAATCGAGCTGAATCAAGCAGAATCGCACCGTCGCCGAATACCATCGAATCACATCGTTTTGCGTCAAACCAGGCCGATTCGCTTCATATCGCGTCGAATGTTGTTGAATCACAGCGAATCGCATTGTATCACGTCAAATAACTTTGAATTGCGTCAAATCTCATAGAATTTTGCTGAATCATATCGAATTGCATAGAATCTGGTCAAATCTCTTCGAATCCCTTCGGATCTCTTGGAATCCTGTCAAATTCTGTCAAATCACATTGAACTGAATCGAATTGAGTCAAATAGATGAAAGTAGGGTAGGTTTGGGTGAGGTGCAGTAGGGTTGGATAGGGTAGAATAGAATAGAGTACAACAGAATAGGACAGAACAGAACAGAATAGAAAGAATACAACAGAATAGAATACAGTAGAGTAGAATAGAGTCAAATAGTGCAGAACATAGCCGAATTGAGCCGAATGGAGACAAAACGAGACGAATCACATTGAATCGCTTCGAATCGGGCCAAATCAAATGGAATCAATTAGAATAGATTATGATAGGGAAGGGTAGGATAGAATAGAGGAGAATAGTGTGGAATGGAATAGAATGGAGTCGAATAGAAACGGATAGAGATGAATAGAGTAGGAAAGAGTTGAATAGGCAGAATAGGGCCAAATAAGGCCTAATAGAGCAGAATCCAGCAGAATCGATGCAGTTCGAGCCAAATATAGCCGAATGGAGTGAAATGGAGCCAAATCGAGCCGATTTGAAGCGAATCGAGCTGATTCAAGTCTAATCGCGTCGAATCGCGTGGAAATGCGTCGCATCGAATTGAATCAAATAGATTAGAGAAGGGTGGGGGGTGGGGAGGGTAGAATAGAATAGAACAGTACAGAATAGAAAAATAGAATATAGTACAGTAGGGTAGAGCAGAGAAGAGTAGAGTAGAATTGAGTCGAACAGAGTCAAATAGTGCAGGATATAGCTGAATAGAGCGAATTCTAGCCGAATTGAGCCTAATGGAAACAAAACGAGACGAATCGCATTGAATTGCTTCGAATCGCGTCAAATCGAATCCATTAGCATCGATTAGAGTAGGATAGGGTAGAACAGAATAGAGTAGAAAGGAATAAAATGGAGTCAAATGCAGTCGAATAGAGAAATATAGAGTAGAAAAGAGCCGAATCAAGCCGAATGGGGCTGACTGAGGCTGAACTGAGCTGAATCGAGTCAAAAAGAGCCGAATTAAAGTGATTTGAGCCAAATCAAGCTGAATCTTAACTAATAGCCTCGCCTTAACTAGTAGTCTTAACTAGTGCTCTTGCCTTAACTAGTACCCTTGCCTTAACTAGTAGTCAACTAGAAATTTTGCCCTAACTAGTACCCTGACCTTAACTAGTAGCCTGAACTAGTACCCTTGCCTTAAGTTGTACCCTTGGCCAAACTAGTATCCTTAATTAGTACGCTTATTTAGTACCCCTAAATAGTAGGGTATGATACGGTGAGGTAGCATAGTGTAGGGCAGCGTACGGTGGAACAGACAAAAAAGAATAAAATAGAATAGAATGGTATAGGTCAGGGGAGGTTAATTTAATGTAGGGTATCGTAGAGTAGCATAGGGTGGAATAGAGAAAATAGAAAACGAGAATAGAATACAACAGAATAGAAAAGAACAGACTCAATATGACAGGGTAGGGTTGGGTAGGGTTCTGTAGAATAGAGTAGTGTAGAATGGTGTGGAATGGAGTCTAATGGAGTCGAACAGAGATGAATAGAGTAGAAAAGAGTTGAATAGAGCTGAATAGCGCCGAATAGGGCCAAATAGGGCCAAATCAAGCCGAATGGAGACGAATTGGGCCGAATCAAGTCGATTTGACCACATTCGAGCTGAATGGAGCTGAAACGAGCCAAATAGAGACAAACAAAATGAGCTGAGCTAAATCAAGCCAAATCACACCTAATCGCATCCTACTGCATCCAATCTCTTCGAATTCCATCAAATTCTACCAAAACCCGTCGAATCTCGTGGAATCTCACCGAATCCCGTCGAACTGTGTCAAATCAGGTCGAATTGAATGGAATCGAATTAAATTGAACCCATTAGAATAGTGTAGGTTCGGCTGGGATTCGGTAGGGTAAGGCACAGAAGAATAGAATAGAGTAGCATAGAGTAGAAGAGAAGAGAATACAAGGAGTAGAATGGAGTAGAGTTGAGTAGAGTAGAATAGTCAGAGTCGAGTAGTGCAGAATATAGATGAATAGATGCAATTTGAGCTGAATCGAGTTGAATGGAGAGGAAACGGGACAAACCACAATGAATCGAATCAATTAGAACAGATTAGGGTAGGGTAGAACAGAATAGGATACAATAGAATAGTGTAGAATGGAGTCGAACAGAGTAGAATGGTGTGAAATGGAGTCGAATGGAGCCAAATAGAAACGAATAAAGTAGAAAAGAGTTGAATAGAGCCAAACAGGGTTGAATAAGTTTCGATCGAGCCTAATTACACTGAATGGAGCAGAATCGAGCCCAATTGACCCGATTCAAGCCAAATAGAGCTAAATCAAGCCGATTCAAGCCTAATCACATGGAATCGTGTCGAAATGCATTGACTCGAATTGAATAGAGTAGAGGAGGGTAGGGTAGGAGAGGTTAGAATAGAACAGAACACAATAGAAAGAATAGAATTAAGTAGAGTCGAGTACAGTAGATTAGACTCAAATCGAGTTGAATAGAGATGAAAAGAGCTGAATACAGCCGAATTGACCAAATTCGAGATGAATCGAGACGAATCATGTCGAATCGCGTGGAAATGTGTCGAATCGAATCAAATAGATTAGTGTAGGTCAGGTAAGGTTAGGGTAGGGTAGAATAGAATAGACTAGAACAGAACAGAAAGAATAAAGTACACTAGAGTGAAATAGAGTCAAATACTGCCGAAAAGAGCCGAATAGAGAGGAAAAGAGCTGAGTAGAACCGAATCGAGGCTAATGGAGTGGAAAGGAGCTGAATCGAGCCGATATGACCTGAATCAGGCCAAATCGTGTTCAAGTGTGTCCAATAGAATTGAACAGATTAGGGTAAGTTAGGGTAGGGTAGGGTAGAATAGAATGCAGTAGAAGAGAACAGGATAGAACAGAACAGAACCGAAAGAATAGAACACGGTCAAGTAGAGTAGAATATAGACGAGTAGAGTAGAATAGAGTCGAATATTGCCGAATAGAGACAAATACAGCCAAATAGAGCCAAAAAGAGCCGAAGCGATAGAAATCAAGACGAATGGCACCGAGTACCACGGAATCGTGCCGTATCGCGTCGAATTGCATTGAATCCCATCGATGCAACTCAGATCAAATCCAATCGATCGGAATAGACTAGAATAGGGTAGAGTACAATACAATGCAATAGGGAACAGTAGAGTAGAATGGAGTTGAATGGAGTCGAAAAGAGATAATAGAGTTGAGTAGAGTCTAATAGAACTGAATAGAGCCGAATAGAACTGAGTAGAGTCGAATGGAGCCGATTAGAGATGAATCGAAACTTTTTGAGCCAAAGGGGAGTGAATGGAGTGCAATGGAGCTGATATGAGCTAAATCGCATCGAAATGCATGGAATGGAATCCAACAGAATAGAGTAGGGTAGGATAGAATAGAGTAGAATAGAATTGATCACAGTAGAAGAGAATAGAAAGAATACAATAGAATAGAGTAGAAAATGGTAGAGCAGAGCAGAATAGTGTAGAGTAGAACAGAGTTGAATCGAGCCAAATGGAGACGAAACGAGACAAATCGCGTCGAATCCCATTGAATCAATTACAGTAAATTAGAGTAGGGTAGAGTAGAATAGTGTAGAATTGAGTAGAATGGTGTGCAATGGAATCGAATGGAGTCAAATAGAGTAGAAAAGAGCAGAATAGAGCCGAATAGTGCCGAAAAGCCCAAAGAGGGCCAAATCTAGCTGAATTGAACCAAATCGAGCCGAATCCAGTGAATTGAGCTTAATGGAGCCGAATCGAGCCTAAGGAACCGAATTGACACTATTCAAGGCAAATGGAGTCGAATGGACACGAATCGTACCGATTCGACCTGAATCGAACCAAAATTCGTTGAATTGAATTGAATAGATTAGAGTAGTGGAGGTTCAGGTAGGGTAGGGTAGAATAGAGTAGAGTAGAATAGCGTAGAACAGAATAGAATAGTAAAGAACAATACAGAAAGAATACAGAAAAGCATAAGCTAGAGTAGAGTAGAGGAGAATAGAGTAGAGTAGAATAGATTCGAACAGAGTCAAATAGAGCCAAATCGAGCCAAATCGCGTCGAAATGGGTTCAATCAAATCCTATCAAGTGGATTAGAATTGATTAGAGTTGGGTAGCATAGGGTAGGGTAGAATAGAACAGAACAGAATAGAAAAAATACAATAGCATAGAGAAGAGTAGACTAGAGTACAACAGAGTAGACTGGAGTATAATAGAGTCGAATAGAGCTGAATAGAGCCGAATGGAGACGAAATGAGAGCTGAATGGAGACGAAATGAGAGGAATCGCGTCAAATCGATTAGAGTAAATTAGAGTGGTGTTTTTTTTTTTAGGGTAGGGTAGAGCAGAAGAGAGTAGAATAGAATGGTGTGGAATGAATAGAATGGAGTCAAATAGAGATGAAAAGGATAGAAAAGAGTCGAATAGAGCAGAACAGGGCCGAATAAGGTGGAATCGAGTAGAACTGAAGCGATTCAAGCCAAAACGAGGCGAATGGAGCCTAATTGAACTGAATAGAGTCAAATTGATCAGAATCGAGCCGACTCAAGCTTAATCACATCGAATCGCATTAAATGTGTCAAATCCAATCCAAACGTATAGATTAGAGGAGGGTAGAATTGAGTAGAGTAGAATAGAAGAGATTAGAACAGAATAGAGTGGAAAAAAGTAGGGTCAAATAGAGTCGAATAGAGCAGAATAGAGAAAATAGAGATGAATAGAGCTGAATGGAGCAGCATACAGTCGAAAAATGGCACCTAATCAAGCTGAATCAAGGAGACTCTCACTGACCATCCCCAAATAGAGTAGAATCATGTCGAATCGCACTGAATCACCTCGTTTTGCATCAAACCAGGTCGAATCGCTTCGTATCGCGTCAAAATGTGTTGAACGTCGTCGAATCATGGCGAATTGCATCATATCACGTCGAATAACTTCAAATTACATCAAATCTCATAGAATTCTGCTAAATCACGTCGAATCACATGGAATCTCGTCAAATCTCTTTGAATCCCTTTGAATGCCTTCGGACCTCGTCGAATCCTGTCAAATCTCATTGAACTGAATCGAATTGAATCCACTAGATTAAAGTTGGTAGGCTTGGGTGGGGTGCAGTAGGGTTGGGTAAGGTAGAATAGAATAGAGTACAACAGAATAGGAGAGAACAGAACAGAATAGAAAGAATACAACAGAATAGTGTAGAGTAGAATAGAGTAAAATAGTGCAGAACATAGGCGAATGGAGACAAAATGAGACGAATTGCTTTGAATTACTTCGAATCAGGTCAAATCCAATCGAATCAATTAGAATAGATTAGGGTAGGGAAGGGTAGAATAAAATAGAGGAGAATAGTGTAGAATGGTGTGGAAAGGAATAGAATGGAGTTGAAAAGAGACGGATAGAGATGAATAGAGCAGAAAAGAGTCAAATAGAGCAGAATAGTGCCAAATAGGGCCAAAGAAGGCCTAACCCAGCAGAATCGATGCAATTCGAGCCAAATCGAGCCGAATGGAGTGAAATGGAGCCAAATCGAGCCGATTCGAAGCGAATCGAGCTGATTCAAGCCTAATCGCGTCGAATCGCGTGGAAATGCATCGAATCGAATCAAATAGATTAGAGAAGGGTAGGGGTTGGGCGGGGAGGGTAGACTAGAATAGAACAGGACAGAATAGAAGGAATAGAATATAGTACAGTAGGGTAGAGCAGAGAGCGGTAAAGTAGAAATGAGTTGAATAGAGTCAAACAGTGCAGGATATAGCTGAATAGAGCCAATTCTAGCCAAATAGAGCCAAATGGAAACGAAACAAGACGAATCGAGTCGAATTGCTTTGAATCGCGTCGAATCAAATCCATTAGAATCGATTAGAGTTGGGTAGGGTAGAACAGAATAGAGTAAAATGCAGTAGAATGGAGTCAAATGGAGTTGAATAGAGAAAAATAGAGTAGAAAAGAGTCGAATCGAGCCAATAGGGCCTAATAAGGCTGAATCGAGCCGAATCGAGTCGAAACAAGCTGAATCGAAGATATTCGAACCAAATCAAGCTGAATCGAGCTGATGGTGCCGAATCGAGCCGATTCAAGAGTAATCGCGTCCAATCGCATCGAAATGCTTTGAATAGAATCAAAGCGAATAGATTAGAACAGGTTAGGGTAGGGTAGTTTATGATAGGGTAGACTAGAGTAGACGAAACTAGACTAGAGTAGACAAGAGAAGGCTAGAGTAGTAGCCTTAGACTAGTAAGCTGGACTAGTCAGCTAGACCAGTGGCATGGATCAGTAGCCTAGACAACTAACCTTGACAAGTACCTTAAATTAGTAATCTGAACTAGAACCCTTGCCTTAACTAGTAGTCTTAGCTAGTACCCTTGCATTAACTAGTACCCTTGCCTTGACTAGTACCCCGAGCTAGTATCTTGCCTTAACTAGTAGACTTAATTAGTACCCTTGCCTTAACTAGTAGTCTTAAGTAGTACCCTTGAGTTACTAGTACACTTAACTAGTACCCTTGCCTTAACTAGTAGTCTTAACAAGTGACCTTGCCTTACTAGTGCACTTAATTATTACCCTTGCCTTACCTAGTATCCTTAACTAGTACCCTGGTCTTATCTAGTACCCTTGCATTAACTAGTAGTCTCAACTACTACCCTTGCCTTAACTAGTAGCCTTAACTAGTTTCCTTGCCTTAACTAGTACCCTTATCTAGTACCCTGGCCTGAACTAGTAACATGAATTAATACTCTTGCCTTAAGTAGTACCCTTACTTGAACTAGTAACCTTAATTGGTACCCTTATTGAGTACCCCTAAGTAGTAGGGTACGGTATAGTGGGGTAGCATAGGGTAGGGTAGCATACGGTAGAACAGAGAATATAGAATAGAACAGCATAGGTCAGGGTAGGTTAGTTTAGTGTGAGGTATGGTAGAGTAGCATAGGATGGAATTGAGAAAATAGGAAATGAGAATAGAATACAACAGAATAGAAAAGAACAGACTAGATTAGGATAGGGTAGGGTGGGGTTGGGTTCTATAGAATAGAATGGAGTAGAATGGTGTGGAATGAAGTCTAATGGAGTCAAACAGATGAATAGATTAGAAGAGTTGAACAGAGGCGAATAGTGCCGGTTAGGGCCAAATAGGGCTGAATCGAGCTGAATAGAGCCGAATCGAGCCAAATCGAGTCAAATCGACCAGATTCTAGCTGAATGGAGCTGAAACGAGCCAAATAGAGACAAACAAAATGAGCCGAGCTAAATCGAGCCAAATCGCACCTAATCGCATCCTATTGGATTGAATCACGTCGAATTCCATCAAATCCCACCAAAACCCGTCGGATCTTGTGTTTTTCTCACCGAATCCCATCGAGTTGTGTCAAATCGGGTCGAATTGAATGGAATCAAATTAAATTGAACAGATTAGAGTAGTGAAGGTTATGCTGGGATTTGGTGGGGTAGGGCACAGAAGAATACGATTGAATAAATTAGAGTAGGGTAGGGTAGAACATAATAGAATAGTGTAGAATGGAGTCGAACAGAGTAGAATGGAGTGGAATGGAGCCAAACAGAGACGAATAAAGTAGAAAAGAGTTGAATAGAGCCGAACAGGGCTGAATAAGTTTGGATCGAGCCTAATTATGCTGAATGGAGCAGAATAGAGCCGAATTGACATGATTCAAGCCAAATAGAGCTAAGTCAAACTGATTCAAGCCTAATCACATGGAATCGCGTCAAAATGCATTGAATCGAATCAAATAGATTAGAGTAGAGGAGGGTAGGGTAGGAGAGGTTAGACTAGAACACAACAGAACAGAACACAATAGAAAGAATAGAATAGAATTAAGTAGAGTCGAGTACAGTAGAACAGAGTCAAATCGAGTTGAATAGAGCCAAACAGCTGAATACAGCCGAATTGACCAAATTCGAGGTGAATCGAGGTGAATCATGTTGAATCGAGTTGAATTGTGTCGGATTGAATCAAATAGATTAGTGTAGGGCAGGTAAGGTTAGGTTAGGGTAGGGTAGGGTAGAATAGAATAGAGTAGAATAGAACAGAAAGAGTAGAGTAGACTAGAATCAAATACTGCTCAAAAGAGCTGAATAGAGTGGAAAAGGGCCGAGTAGAACCGAATCGAGTCTAATGGAGCAGAAAGGAGCTGAGTTGAGCCGATACAACCCGAATCAGTTCGGATCGTGTTCAAGCGTGTCCAATAGAATCGAACAGATTACAGTAGGGTCAGTTAGGGTAGGGTAGGATAGAATGCAGTAGAACAGAACAGGATAGAACAAAACAGAACTGAAAGAATAGAATAGAGTAGAATAGAGTTGAATATTGCCGAATAGAGCCAAAAAGAGCTGAAGTGATAGAAATCAAGACGAATGGCTCTGAATACCGTGGAATCGTGCCAAATCGTGTCGAATTGCATTGAATCCCATCGTTGCAAGTCAAATCAAATCCAATAAATTAGAATAGACTAGAGTACAATACAATACAATAGAGAAGAATAGAGTAGGATGGAGTAGAATGGTGTAGAATGGAGTTGAATGGAGTCGAATGGAGTCAAAACAGATAATAGAGTTGACTAGAGTCTAATAGAACTGAACAGAGCTGAACAGAGCCTATTAGAGCCGAATAGAACCGACTAGAGCTGAATGTAGCCGATAGAGGCTGAATCGAACTGATCTGAGCCAAAGGGGAATGAACGGAGTGCAATGGAGCCGATTTGAGCCGAATCGCATCGAAATGTGAGGAATCAAATCCAGTAGAATAGATTAGAGTAGGGTAGGATACGATAGCGTAGAATAGAATTGAACACAGCACAAGAGAATAGAAAGAATAGAGTACAAAAGGGTAGAGCAGAGCAGAATAGTGTAGACTAGAGTAGAACAGAGTCGAATAGAGTTGAATTGAGCCAAAATGGAGACAAAACGAGACAAACTGCGTCAAATCCCATCAAATCAATTACAGTAAATTTGAGTAGGGTAGATTAGAATAGTGTAGAATGGAGTACAATGGTGTGCAATGGAATCGAATGGAGTCAAATAGAGTAGAAAAGAGCCGAAGAGAGTCAAAGAGGGCCGAATCGAGCTGAATTGAGCCAAATCGAGCTGAATCCAGTGAATCAAGACTAATGGAGCCGAATCGAGCCTAATCAAGCTGAATCAACACTATTCGAGCCAAATGAAGCCGAATGGACACGAATGGAACTGATTCTACCTGAATCGCGTCAAAATTCGTCCAATCGAATTGAATAGATTAGAGTAGGGTAGGTTCAGGTAGGGTAGGGTAGGGTAGAATAGAGTAGAATAGAATAGCATGGAATAGAAGAGAACAGAATACAGATCAAATACAGAAGAGTAGGCTAGAGTAGAGTAGAGGGGAATAGAGTAGAGTAGAATAGATTCGAACAGAGCCAAATAAAGCCGAAGTGTGTCAAAATGGGTTGAATCAAATCCAATTAAATGGGTTAGAATAGATTAGAGTTGGGTAGCATAGGGTAGGGTAGAATAGAGTAGAAGAGAACAGAACAGAATAGAAACAATACAATAGCATAGAGAAGAGTAAACTAGAGTACAATAGAGTAGACTGGAGTATAATAGAGCTGAATAGAGCCGAATGGAGATGAAATGAGAGGAATTGCGTCGAATCGATTAGAGTAAATTAGAGTAGTGTAGGGTAGGGTAGGGTAGAGCAGAATAGTGTAGAATGGAATGGTGTGGAATGAATAGAATGGAGTCAAATAGAGACGAATAGAGTAGAAAAGAGTCGAATAGAGCAGAATAGGGCCATATAAGGCCGAATTGAGCAGAATTGAAGCAATCAAGCCAGAACGAGCCGAATGGAGCCTAATTGAGCCAAATTGATCCGAATCGAGCCGATTCAAGCTTAATTGCATCGAATCACGTTAAATACATCAAATTCAATCGAAACGTAAAATTAGAGAAGGGTAGGGTAGAATAGAATAGAGTAGAGAAGAAGAGATTAGAACAGAATAGAAGGAATAGAGTGGAAAAGAGTGGGGTCGAATAGAGTCGAATAGAGCCAAATAGGCTGAATAGAGACAAATAGAGTTGAATGGAGCTGAATAGAGCCGAAAATAGCCGTACAGTGCCGAAACTCACCTAATCGAGCTGAATCAAGCAGAATCGCACCGTCACCGAATAGCGTCGTATCACATTGAATAACTTCGAATTGCATCAAATCTTATAGAATTCTACTGAATCACGTCGAATTGCATGGAATCTCTTCAAATCTCGTCAAATGCCTTTGGATCTCATCGAATACTGTCAAATCACCACAAACTGAATCGAATTGAATCAAATGGATTAAAGTAGGGTAGGTTTGGGTGGGGTGCAATAGGGTTGGGTAGGGTAGAATAGAATAGAGTAGAACAGAATAGGAGAGAACAGAACAGAATAGAAAGAATACAACAGAATAGAATAGATTCAAATAGTGCAGAACAGAGCCGAATGGAGACAAACCAAGACGAATCGCGTTGAATCACTTCGAATCGGGTGAAATCAAATCGAATCAATTAGAATAGATTAGGGTAGGGAAGGGTAGAATAGAATAGAGGCGAATAGTGTAGAATGGTGTGGAATGGAATAGAATGGAGTCAAATAAAGACGGACAGAGATGAATAGAGTAGAAAAGAGTTGAATAGAGCAGAATAGGGCTGAATAGGGCCAAAGAAGGCCTAATCGAGGAGAATCCAGCAGAATTGATGCAATTCGACCGAACTACAGCCGAATGGAGTGAAATGGAGTCAAATCGAACCGAATCGAGTTGACTTAAGCCTAATCGCGTCGAATCGCGTGGAAATGCATCGAATTGAATCGAATCAAATAGATTAGAGAAGGGGTGGGGAGGGTAGACTAGAATAGAACAGGACAGAATAGAAGGGATAGAATATAGTACAGTAGGTAGAGCAGAGGAGAGTAAAGTAGAGGAGAGTAAAGTGGGATTGAGCTGAAATAGAGTCAAATAGTGCAGGATATATCAGAATAGAGCCAATTCTAGCCAAATCGAGCCCAATGGAAACAAAACGAGATGAATCGCGTCGAATTGCTTGAAATCACGTCAGATTGAATCCATTAGAGTAGGGTAGGGTAGAACAGAATGGAGGAGAATGGAGTCAAATGGAGTCGAATAGAGACAGAGTAGAAAACAGTCGAGTCGAGCCTAATAGGGCCGATTGAAGCATAATCGCGTCCAATCGCATCGAAATGCTTTGAATCCAATCAAATCGAATAGATCAGAAGAAGTTAGGGTAGGATAGTTTAACATAGGCTAGACAAGGGTAGACGAAAGTAGACTACAGTAGAGTAGCCCAGAGAAGGCTAGAGTAGTAGCCTAGACTAGTAAGGTGGATTAGTCAGCTAGACTAGTGGCATAGAACAGTAGCCTAGACAACTAGCCTTGAATACAACCCTTGCCTTGACAAGTACCCTAAATTAGTATTCTGAACTAGTACTCTTGCCTTACCTAGTACCCTTGCCTTACTAGTACTTTTAACTAGTACCCTCACCTTTACTAGTACCCTTAACTTGTACCCTTAACTAGTAGCCTTGCCTTAACTGGTAGCCTTAATCAGCACCCTGGCCTTAACTAGTAATCTTGCCTTAACTAGTAGCCTTAACTAGTACCCCTGCCTTAACTAGTAGTCTGAACTAGTACCCCTGCCTTAAGTAGTACCCTAGCCCAAACGAGTACCCTTAATTAGTACCTTTATTGAGTACCCTTAATTAGTACCTTTTTTTTTTAAGGAGTAGGGTATGGTACGGTGGGGTAGCATAGTGTAGGGTAGCATATGGTGGAACAGAGAAAATAGAATAAAATAGAGTAGAATAGCAAAGGTCAGGGTAGGTTAGTTTAGTGTAGGGTATGGTAGAGTAGCATAGGATGGAATAGAGAAAATAAAAAAGGATAATAGAATACAACAGAATAGAAAAGAACAGACTAGGATAGGGTAGGATGGGGTAGGGTTCTGTAGAATAGAATAGTGTAGAATGGAGTAGATTGGTGTGGAATGGAGTCTAATGAAGTCAAACAGATATGAATAGAGTAGAAAAGAGTTGAATAGAGCCAAATAGCACAGAATAGGGCCAAATAGGGCAGAATCAAGCTGAATCGAGCCGAATGGAGACAAACCGAGCCGAATCAAGTCGAATCAACCAGATTCGAGCTGAATGTAGCCTACTGGAGCTGAAACGAGCCAAATAGAGACAAACAAAATGAGCCGAGTTAAATCGAGCCAAATCGCACTTAATTGCATCCTATTGCATCGAATCTCAACGAATTCCATCAAATCCCACCAAAACCCATTGAATCTCATAGAATCTCACCAAATCCTATCGAATTGTGTCAAATTGGGTCAAATTAAATAGAATTGAATTAAATTGAACAGATTAGAGTAGTGTAGGTTAGGTTAGGCTGGGATTCGGTAGGGTAGTGCACAGAAGAATAGAATAGAGGAGCATAGGGTAGAACAGAAGAGAATACAGAGTAGAATAGAGTAAAGTTGAATACAGTAGAATGGTCAGAGTCAAGTAGTGCAGAATATAGGTGAATAGATCCAATTTGAGCTGAATCAAGGCTAATGGAGTGGAAACGAGACAAATCGTGATGCATTGAATCGATTAGAATATATTAGATTACGGTAGGGTAAAACAGAAAAGGATAGAGTAGAATAGTGTAGAATGGAGTAGAACAGAGTAGAATGGTATGGAATGGAGTCAAATGGAGCCAAATAGAGAAGAATAAAGTAGAAAAGAGTTGAATAGAGCCGAACAGGGCCGAATAAGGTTGGATCGAGTCTAATTATGCTGAATCGAGCAGAATCGAGCCGAATTAACCTGATTCAAGCCAAATAGAGCTAAATCAAGCTGATTGAAGCCTAATCACATGGAATTGCTTCAAAACGTATTGAATCGAATCGAATAGATTAGAGTAGATGAGGGTAGGGTAGGAGAGGTTAGAATACAACAGAACACAACAGAAAGAATAGAATAGAATTAAGTAGAGTCGAGTACAGTAGAATAGAGTCAAATAGAGTTGAATAGAGCTGAAAAGAGCCGAACAGAGCTGAGTACAGCCAAATCGATCAAATTCGAGGTGAACCCTGACGAATCATTTCGAATTGTGTTGAAATGTGTCGAATCGAACCAAATAGATTAGTGTAGGGCAAACTAGGTTAGGGTAGGGTAAGGCAGAATAGAATAGAGTAGAATAGAACAGAATAGAAAGAACAAAGTAGAGTAGACTACAGTCAAATAGAGTTGAATACTGCCGAATAGAGCGGAAAAGAGCTGAGTAGAGCCGAATTGAGTCTAATGGAGCGGAAAGGAGCTGAATCGAGCTGTTATGGCCGGAATCAGGTCGAATCGCGTTCAAGTGTGTCCAGTAGAATTGAACAGATTACAGTAGGGTAAGTTAAGGTAGGTTAGGGTAGAATAGAATGCAGTAGAACAGAACAGCATAGAACTGAACAGAACTGAAAGAATAAGGTTGAGTAGAGTATAGAAGAGTAGAGTACAATAGACTCGAATATTGCCAAATAGAGCCAAATAGAGCCAAAATCAGCCAAAGCAATAGAAATCCAGACGAATCGCTCTGAATCCCGTGGAATCGTGCCATATTGCATCAAATCCCATAGAATTGCATTGAATCCCATTGATTCAAGTCAAATCAAATCCAATCGATTAGAATAGACTAGAGTAGGGTAGAGTACAATACAATAGAATAGAGAAGAATAGAGTAGGATGGAGTAGAATGGTGTAGAACGGACTTGAGTGGAGTTGAATCCAGTCAAAAAGAGATAATAGAGTTGAAGAGTCTAATACAGCCAAAAAGAGCTGAATAGAGTGTATTAGAGCCAAACAGAGCCGACTAGAGTGGAATGGAGCTGATTAGAGCTGAATCGAACCGATCTGAGCTGAAGGGGGATGAATGGAGTGCAATGGAGCCATTCTGAGCTGGATCCCATTGAAATGTGTGGAATCGAATCCAGTAGAATGGATTGGAATAGGGTAGGATAGAATAGAGTAGAATAGAATTGAACACAGTAGAAGAGAATAGAAAGAATACAATAGAATAGAGTAGAAAAGGGTAGAGCAGAGCAGAATAGCGTACAGTAGAATAGAACAGAGTCAAAAAGAGTTGAATCAAGCCAAATGGAGATGAAACGAGACAAATTGTGTAGATCCCATCGAATCAATTACAGCAAATTAGAGTAGGGTAGAGTAAAATAGTGTAGAATGGAGTAGAATACTGTGCAATGGAATCAAATGGAGCCGAATAGAGTCGAATAGTGCCGAAGAGGGCCGAATTGAGCTCAATTGAGCCAAATCGAGCCGAATCCAGTGAATCGAGGCTAATGGAGCCGAATCGAGCCTAATCAAGCTGAATTGACACCATTCGAGCCAAATGGAGCCAAATGGACACGAATCGAACCGATTCGACCTGAATCGGGTCAAAATTCGTGGAATTGAATCGAATAGATTAGAGTAGGGGAGTTTCGGGTATGGTAGGGTAGGGTAGAATAGGGTCAAGTAGAATAGAATAAAACAGAATAGAGTAGAACAGAACAATACAGAACGAATACAGGAAAGAGTAGGCTAGAGTAGAGCAGTGGGGAATAGAGTAGAATAGAATAGATTCCAATAGAGCCAAATCGAGCCGAATCGCGTCAAAATGGGTTGAATCAAATCTAATCAAATGGATTTGAATAGATTAGAGTTGGGTAGCTATTATAGGGTAGGGTAGAATAGAGTAGAATAGAACAGAACATAATAGAAACAACAGAATAGAGAAGAGTAGATTAGAGTATAATAGAGTCAAATACAGCTGAATAGAGCCGAATGGAGATGAAATGAGAGGAATCATGTCAAATTGATTAAATTAGAGTTGTGTAGGGTAGGGTAGAGCAGAAAAGAGTAGAATAGTGTAGAATGGTGTAAAATGAATAGAATGGAGTCAAATAGAGATGAATAGAGTAGCAAAGAGTCAAATAGAGCAGAATAGGACTGAATAAGGCCGAATCAAGCAGAATCGAAGCAATTCAAGGCAAAATGAGCCGAGTGGAGCCTAACTGAGCTGAATAGAGCCAAGTCGATCCGATTCGAGCCGATTCAAGCTTAATCGCATCGAATCGTGTTAAATGCATCAAATCCAATCGAAACATATAGATTAGAGACGGGTAGACGAGGATAGAGTAGAATAGAAGAGACTAGAACAGAATAGAAGGAATAGAATAGAGTGGAAAAGAGTAGGGTCGAATAGAGCCGAATAGGCCGAATAGAGACGAATAGACCTGAATACAGCCGAAAAGAGCCCTATAGTGCCAAAACGCACCTAATCGAGCTGAATCAAGCATAGAATCTGGTCAAATCTCTTCGAATCCCGTCGAATGCCTTCAGAACTCGTCGAATCCCGTCAAATCCTGTCAAATCGCGTCGAACTGAATTGAATTGAATCAAATAGATTAGAGTAGGGTAGTTTGGGTGGGGTGCAGTAGGGTTGGGTAGGGTAGAATAGAATAGAGTACAACAGAATACGAGAGAACAGAACGGAACAGAATAGAAAGAATACAACAGGATAGAATAGAGTAGAGAAGGATAGAGTCAAATAGTGCAGAACAGAGCCGAACTGAGCCGAATGGAGACAAAACGAGACGAATTGTGTTGAATCAGGTCAAATCAAATAAAATCAATTAGAATAGAGTAGGAAAGGGTAGAATAGAATAGAGAATAGTGTAGAATGGTGTGGAATGGAATAGAATGGAGTAGAATAGAGACGGATAGAGATGAATAGAGTAGAAAAGAGTCGAATAGAGCAGAATAGGGCCAAAGAAGGCCTAATCGAGCAGAATCCAGCAGAATCGACCCAATTAGAGCCAAATCGAGCCGAATGGAGTGAAATGGAGCCAAATTGAGCCGATTCGAAGCAAATCGAGCTGATTCAAGCCTAATCGCCTCGAATCGCGTGGAAATGCGTAGGATGAAATCGAATCAAATAGGTGAGAGGAGGGGAGAGGAGGGTAGAATAGAATAGAACAGGACAGAATAGAAAGTATAGAATATAGTACAGTAAGGTAGAGCAGAGAAGAGTAGAGCAGAGTTGAGTCAAATAGAGTTGAATAGGGTTAAATAGTGCAGGATATAGCTGAATAGAGCCAATTCTAGCCGAATCGAGCCAAATGGAAACAAAACGAGATGAATCGTGTTGAATTGCTTCGAATTTCGTCGAATCGAATCCATTAGAATAGATTAGAGTAGTGTAGGGTATGGTAGAATAGAATAGGGTAGAATGGAGTCAAATGCAGTCGAATAGAGACAAATAGAGTAGAAAAGAGTCGAATCGAGCCGAATAGGGCTGATTCAAGCATAATTGCGTCCAATGTCATTGAAATACTTTGAATCAAATCGAATCAAATATATTACAATAGAGCTTAGGGTAGGGTAGTTCATGATAGGGTAGGCAAGAGTAGATGAAAGTAGACTACAGTAGAGTCAGCAAGAGAAGGCTAGAGAAGTAGCATAGACTAGTAAGCTGGACTAGTCAGCCAGACTAGTGGCAAAGACCAGTAGCCTAGATTACTAGGTTTGAATACTACCCTTGGCTTGACAAGTACCCTAAGTTAGTAATCTGTACTACTACTGTTGCTTAACTAGTAGCCTTAATTAGTGCCCTTGTATTAACTAGTACCCTTGCCTTAACTAGTAGTCTTAACTAGTACCCTTGCCTTACTAGTACCTTTAGTTAGTAGCCTTCCCTTAACTAATATTCTCAACTAGTAACCTGGCCTCAACTAGTAACCTTACCTTAACTAGCAGTCTTAACTAGTACCCTTCCTTAATTAGTACCCTTGCCTTAATTAGTAGGCTTGACTACTGCCCTTGCCTTAACTAGTAGCCATAACTAGTCCTCTTACCTTAACTAATAGCCTTGCCTTAACTAGATGTCTTAACTAGTACAATTGATTTTACTAGTAACCTTAACTAGTACCCTAGCCTTAACTAGTAGCCCAAACTACCATCCTTGCCTTAAGTAGTACCCTTGCCCCAACTAGTACCCTTAATTAGTGTCCTTATTGAGTACCCCTAAGTAGTAGGGTATGGTGTGGTGGGGTCGCGTAGGGTAGGGTAGTATAGTATATGCTGGAACAGAGAAAATAGACTAGAACAGCATTGGCCAGGGTAGGTTAGTTTAGTGTAGGGTATGGTAGAGTAGCATAGGATGGAATAGAGGAAATAGAAAGCGAGAATAGAATACAACAGTAGAAAAGAACAGATTAGGATAGGGAAGGGTGGAGTAGGGTTCTGTAAAATAGACTAGTGTAGAATGGAGTAGAATGGTGTGGAATGGAGTCTAATGGAGTCGAACAGAGATGAATAGATTAGGAAAGAGTTGCATAGAGCCAAATAGACCCGAATCGAGCCGAATCGAGTCGAATTGACCACATTCGAACTGAATGTAGCCGAAGGGAGCTGGAACGAGCCAAATAGAGACAAACAAAATGAACAGAAATAAATCGAGCCAAGTCTCACCTAATCGCATCCTATTGCATCGAATCTTGTCGAATTCCATCAAATCCCACCAAAACCCGTCGAATCTCACCAAATCCCGTCGAATTGTGTCAAATCAGGTCGAAATTGAATGGAATCGAATTAAATTGAACCCATTAGAATAGTGTAGGTTAGGCTGGGATTTGGTAGGGTAGTGCATGGAAGAATAGAATAGAGTAGCATAGAGTAGAAGAGAAGAGAATACAAAGAGTAGAATGGAGTAGAGTTGAGTAGAGAAGAATAGTCAGAGCCGAGTAGTGCAGAATAGAGATGAATAGATCCAATTCGAGCTGAATCGAGTCGAATGGTGAGGAAACGAGACAAATCACATTGAAGCGAGTCGTTTAGAATAGATTAGAGTAGGGTAGGGTAGAACAGAATAGGATACAATAGAATAGTGTAGAATGGAGTCGAACAGAGTAGAATGGTGTGGAATGGAGTCGAATGGAGCCAAATAGAGATGAATAAAGTAGAAGAGTTGAATAGAGCCGAACAGAGCCGAATAAGGTTGAATCAAGCCTAATTATGCTGAATCGAGCTGAATTGACCTGATTGAAGCCAAATAGAGCTAAATCAAGCCGATTCATGCCTAATCACATGGAATCGCGTCAAAATGCCTTGAATCAAATTGAATAGATTAGAGTAGAGGAGGGTAGGGTAGGAGAGGTTAGAACACAACAAAACAGAACACAATAGAAATAGAATAGAATTAAGTAGAGCCAAGTACAGTAGAATAGAGTCAAATCAAGATGAATAGAGCCGAAAAGAGCTGAACAGAGCTGAATACAGCCGAATCGAGCAAATTCGAGGTGAATCGAGATGAATTATGACAAATCGCATATAATTGTGTCGAATCGTATCAAAGAGATTAGTGTAGGGCAGGTAAGGTTAGGGTAGGGTAGGGTAGAATAGAATAGAGGAGACTAGAACAGAACAGAAAGAATAGAGTAGGGTAGACTACAGTCAAATAGAGTTGAATACTGCCGAAAAGAGCTGAATAGAGTGGAAAAGGGCTGAGTAGAACCGAATCGAGTTTAATGGCCAAAAAGGATCTGAATCGAGTAGATACGGCACGAATCAGGTCAAATCCCATTCGAGTGTTTTGAATAGAAAAGAATAGATTACAGTAGGGTAAGTTAGGGTAGGGTAGAATAGAATGTAGTAGAACAGAACAGGATAGAACAGAACAGAAAGAATAGAATACGGTCGAGTAGAATATAGAAGAGTAGAGTAGAACAGTTCGAATATTGCCGAATATAGCCAAATAGAGCCAAAAAGAGCTGAAGCAATAGAAATCAAGATGAATCAGGCCGAATCCCACGGAATCATGCCATATCGCGTCAAATCCCGTTGAACTGCATTGAATCACATCGATTCAAGTCAAATCAAACCCAATCAATTAGAATAGACTAGATTTTTTTTTTAGAGTAGGGTAAAGTACAATAAAATAGAATAGAGAAGCATAGAGTAGGATGGATTAGAATGGTGTAGAATGGAGTTGAACAGAGTCGATAAGAGATAATAGATTTGAGTACAGTCTAATAGAGCTGAATAGAGCCTATTAGAGAAGAACAGAGCCGACTAGAATGCAATGGAGCCGATTTGAGCCGAATCCCATTGAAATGCATGGAATCGAATCCAGTAGAATAGATTAGAGTAGGGCAGGATAGAATAGAGTAGAATAAAATTGAACACAGTAGAAGAGAATAGAAAGAATACAATAAAATAGAGTAGAAAAGGGTAGAGCAGAGCAGAATAGTGTAGAGTAGAGTAGAACAGAGTCGAATTGAGCCAAATGGAGAGGAAATGAGACAAATGACGTCGAATCCCATCGAATCGATTACAGTAAATTAGAGTAGGGTAGATTAGAATAGTGTAGAATGGTGTGCAATGGAATCGAATGGAGTCGAATAGCATAGAAAAGAGCTGAATAGAGCCGAACAGGGCCGAGGAAGGTCGAATCGAGCTGAAATGAGCCAAAAGCAGCCGAGTCCAGTGAATCGAGCCTAATGCAGCCAAATCAAGCCTAATCAAGCTGAATCGACACTACTCGAGCCAAATGGAGCTGAATGGACACGAATCAAATGGATTCGACCCGAATCTCATCAAAATTCGTTGAATCGAATTGAGTAGATTAGAGTAGGGGAGATTCAGGTAGGGTAGGGTAGGGTAGAGTAGAGTAGAATACAACAGAATAGAAACAGTACAATAGAATAGCAAAGAGTAGACTATAATAGAGTAGAGTTGAACAGAGCTGAATAGAGCCGAATCGCGATGAAATGACAGGGATCGTGTCAAATCGATTATACTAACTTAGAGTGGTGTAGGGTTGCGTAGAGCAGAATAGAGTCGAATAGTGTATTATGGTGTGGAATGAATACAATGGAGTAGAATGGAGTCAAATAGAGGCGAATAGAGTAGAAAAGAGTCGAATAGAGCAGAATAGGGCCAAATAAGGCCGAATTGAGCAGAATCGAAGCAATTGAAGCCAACACGAGCCGAATGGAGCATAATTGAGCCGAATAGAGCCAAATCTATCCGAATCGAGCCAATTCAAGCTTAATCACGTCGAATCGCGTTAAATGCGTCAAATCCAATCGAAACGTATAGATTAGAGAAGGGGAGGGTAGAATAGAGTAGAATAGAAGAGATTAGAACAGAATAGAAGGAATAGAATAGAATAGAGTGGAAAAGAGTAGACGTCAAATAGAGTCGAATAGGCCGAATAGAGACGAACACAGCTGAATGGAGCTGAATACAGCCGAAAAAAGCCGTATTGTGCCGAATCGCACCTAATCGATCTGAACCAAGGAGAATCGCACCGATTATTGCTGAATAGCGTCGAATCACATCGAATCACGTACAGTCATATCATTTTGAGTCAAACCCGGTCGAATTGCATCATATTGTGTCGAATTGCAACGAATGTCGTCGAATCACGGCAAATTGCATCGTATCACATCGAATAACTTCGAATTGTGTCAAATCTCATAAAATTCTGCTGAATCACGTCAAATCGCATGGTATCTCATTAAAACTCTTCAAATCCCGTCAAATGCCTTCCAATCTCGTTGAATCCCATCGATTCCCGTCAAATCGTGTGGAACTGAATCGAATTGAATCAAATAGATTAAAGTAGGGTAGGTTTGGGTGGGGTGCAGTAGGGTTGGGTAGGGTAGAATGGAATAGAGTACAACAGAATAGGAGAGAACAGAACAGAATAGAAAGAATACAACAAAATAGAATAGAGTAGAAAAGAGTCAAATAGTGCAGAACATAGCTGAATTGAGCTGAATGGAGACGAAACGCATTGAATTGCTTTGATTCGTTTCAAATCAAATCGAATCAATTAGAATAGATTAGGGTAGGGAAGGGTAGAATAGAATAGAGGAGAATAGTGTAGAATGGTGTGGAATGGAATAGAATGGAGTCAAATAGAGACGGATAGAAACGAATAGAGTAGAAAAGAGCCGAATAGAACAGAATAGGGCCGAAGAAGGCCTAATCGAGCAGAATCCAGCAGAATCGATGCAATTCGAGCCAAATCAAGCCGAATGGAGTGAAATGGAGCCAAATCGAGCCGAATTGAACCAAATCGAGCTGATTCAGGCCTAATCGCGTCGAATCTTGTGGAGATGCATCAAATCGAATTGAATCAAATAGATGAGATAAGGGTAGGGGAGGGGCGGGGAGGGTAGAATAGAATCTAATAAAACAGTACAGAATAGAAAGAATAAGAGTATAGTACAGTAGGGTAGAGCAGAGGAGTAGAGAAGAGTAGAATAGGATTAAGTCGAATAGAGTTGAATAGAGTGAAATACTGCAGGACATAGCTGAATAGAGCCAGTTCTACCTGAATTGAGCCATATGAAAACAAAACGAGACGAATCGTGTCAAATTGCTTCGAATTGTGTCAAATCGAATCCATTAGAATAGATTAGAGTAGGGTAGGGTAGAACAGAATAGAGCAGAATGGAGTCAAATGGAGTCGAATAGAGACAAATAGATTAGAAAAGAGTCGAATCGAGCCGAATAGGGCCAAATAAGGATGAACAGAGCCAAATCTATTCGAAACGAGCTGAATCAAAGCGATTCGAGCCAAATCGAGCTGAATCGAGCTGATGATGCTGAATCGAGCCGATTCAAGTATAATTGCGTCTAATCGTATAGAAATGCTTTGAATAGAATCAAATCGATTAGAATAGAAGAGGTTAGGGAAGGGTAGTTTATGATAGGGTAGACTAGGGTAGACGAAAGTAGACTGCAGTAGAGTAGACAAGAGAAGGCTAAAGTAATAGCCTAGACTAGTAACCTGGACTAGTCAGCTAGACTAGTGGCATAGATCAGTAGCCTAGACAACTAGCCTTGAATAGTACCCTTGCCTTGAAAGGTACCCTAAATTAGTAACCTGAACTAGTACCCTTGCCTTAACCAGTAATCTTAACTAGTACCCTTACATTACTAGTACCCTTAACTAGTGGCCTTTACAAGTAGCAAGAACTAGTACCCTTGTCTTAACTAGTACTCTTAAGTAGTAGCCTTGCCTTAACAACTAGCCTTAACTAGTACTCTTGCCTTAACATGTAGTCTTAACTAGTACACTTGCCTTAACTAGTACCCTCGCCTTAACTAATAGCCTTAACTAGTACTCCTGCCTTAACTAGCTGACTTAACTAGTACCCTTGAACTAACTAGTAGCCTTGCCTTGACTAGTAGGCTTAACTAGTAGCCTTGCCTTACTAGTACCTTTAACTAGTAACCTTGCCTTTACTAGTATCCTTAACTACTACCCTGGCCTGGTCAAAATGCATTGAATCTAATTGAATAGAGTAGAGGACGGTAGGGTAGGACAGGTTAGAATAGAACAAAACAAAGCACAATAGATAGAATAGAATAGAATTAAATAGAGTCGAGCATAATAAGATAGAGTCAAACAGAATTGAATAGAACCAGAAAAAGGCTTACAGAGCTGAATGCAGCTGAATCAACCAAATTCGAGGTGAATCGAGACGAATCGTGTCGAATTGCATTGAATTGTGTCGAATCGAATCAAATATATGAGTGTAGAACAGGTAAGGTTAGGGTAGGGTAGGGTAGAATAGAATAGAGTAGAATAGAACAGAACAGAAAGAATAGAGAAGAATAGACTAGACTAGAGTCAAATAGAGTCGAATACTGCTGAAAAGAGCCGAATAGAGAGGAAAAGGGCCAAATAGAACCGAATCGAGTTTAATGGAGCTGAATCGAGCTGATATGACCTGAATCAGGTTGAATCCCATTCAAGTGTGTTGAATAGAATAGAACAGATTACAGTAGGGTAACTTAGGGTAGGGTAGGGTAGAATAGAATGCAGTAGAACAGAACAAAGAATAGAATAGGGTCAAGTAGTGTAGAGTATAGAATAGAGTTGACTATTGCCTAATAGAGCCAAATACAGCCAAATAGAACCAAAAAAAGCAAAAGCGATAGAAATCAAGAAGAATCGCACTGAATCCTGTGGAATCGTGCCATATCGCGTCAAATTCCGTCGAATTGCATTGAATCCTATCGATTCAAGTCAAATCAAATCCAATCGATTAGAATAGACTAGAAAAGGGTAGAGTACAAGACAATAGAATACAGAAGAATAGGGTCGGACGGAGAAGCATGGTGTGGAATGGAGTTGAAAAGAGATAATAGAGTTGAGTAGTCTAATAGAGCCGAATAGAGCTGAACAGAGCATATTGGAGCTGAATAGAGCTGACTAGAGCCGAATGGAGCTGACTAGAGATGAATCGAACTGATTTGAGCCGAAGGGGGATGAATGGAGTGCAATGGAGCCAATTTGAGCCGAATCCCATCGAAGTACGTGGAGTCAAAACCAGTGGAATAGATTATAGTAGGGTAGGATAAAAAAGAGTAGAATAGAATTGAACATAGAGGAAGAGAATAGAAAGAATACAATAGAATAGAGTAGAAAAAGGTAGAGCAGAGCAGAATAGTGTAGAGTAGAGTAGAACAGAGTCAAATAGAGTCGAATTGAGCCAAACGGAGACGAAACGAGACAAATAGCGTCGAATCCCATCAAATAAATTACAGTAGAGTAGGGTGGAGTAGAATAGTGAAGAATGGAGTAGAATGGTGTGCAATGGAATTGAATGGGGTCAAATAGAGTAGGAAAGAGCCGAATAGAGACGAATAGGGCCAAAGAGAGCTGAATTGAGCTGAATTGAGCCAAGTCAAGCCGAATCCAGCAAATCGATCCTAATGGAGCCGAGTCGAGCCTAATCAAGCTGAATCGACACTATTCGAGCGAAATGGAGCCAAAAGGACATGAATCGAACCGATTCGACCCAAATCACGTCAAAATTCGTCAAATTGAATTGAGTAGATTAGAGTAGGGGAGGTTCGGGTACGGTAGGATAGGGAGGAATAGAGTAGAGTAGCATAGAATAAAACAGAATAGAATAGAAGACAACAGAATAGAACAGAACAATACAGAACGAATACAGAAAAGAGTAGGCTAGAGTAGAGTAGAGGGGAATAGAGTAGAATAGATTCGAACAGAGCCAAATTGAGCCGAATCGTGTTGAAATGGGTTGAATCAAATCCAATCAAATGGATTAGAATAGATTAGAGTTGGGTAGCATAGGGTAGGGTAGAATAGAACAGAACAGAATAGAAACAATACAACAGAATAGAGAAGAGTAGAATAGAGTAGAGCCGAATAGAGCAGAGCTGAATAGAGCTGAAAAGAGCTGAGTGGAGTCGAAATGAGAGGAATCGCGTTGAATCGATTACAGTAAATTAGAGAGGTGTAGGGTTAGGGTAGGGTAGAGCAGAACAGAGTAGAATGCTGGGGAATGAAAACAATGGAGTAGATGGAGTCAAATGGAGATGAATACAGTAGAAAAGAGTCAAATAGAGCAGAATAGGGCCGAATAAGGCGAATCGAGCAGAATCGAAGCAATTCAAGCCAAAACGAGCCAAATGAAGCCTAATTGAGCCAAATAGAGCCAAATCGATCCAAATCGAGCAGATTCAAGCTTAATCGGGTCGGATCGCGTTAAATGTGTCAGATCCAGTCAAAACGTATGTATTAGAGAAGGGCAGGGTAGGGTAGAATAGAATAGAGTAGAGTAGAATAGAAGGAATAGAATAGAGTGGAGAAGAGTAGGTTCGAATAGAGCCGAATAGGCCGAATAGAGACAAATAGAGCCTAATGGAGCTGAATACAGCTGAAAAGAGCCATACAATGCCGAATTGCACCTAATCAATCTGAAACAAGCAAAATTTCACCGACTGTCGCACAATAGCCTCGAATCGCATCGAATCACGTCTAGTCACGTCCAATCACATCATTTTGTGTCGAACCAGGTCGAATCGCTTCATATCGAGTCCAGTTGCATCGAATGTCATCGATCCATGGCGAATCGCATTGTATCACATCGAATAACTTCGAATTGTGTCAAGTCTCATAGAATTCTGCTGAATCACATCGAATCACATGGAATCTCATCAAAACTCTTCGAATCCCGTCGAATGCCTTGGGATCTTGTCGAATTCCGTCGCATCCTGTCAAATTGCGTTGAACTGAATCAAATAGATTAAATTAGGGTAGGTTTGGGTGGGGTGCAATAGGGCTGCGTAGGGTAGAATAGAATAGAGTACAACATAATAGAAGAGAACAGAATAGAACACAATAGAAAGAATACAACAGAGAATAGAGTCAAATAGTGCAGAACATAGCCTAATTGAGCCGAATGGAGACAAAACAAGATGAATCGCATTGAATCACGTTGAATCGGGTCCAATCAAATCAAATCAATTAGAATAGATTAGGGTAGGAAAGAGTAGAATAGAATAGAGGAGAATAGTGTAGAATGGTGTGGAATGGAATAGAATGGAGTTGAATAGAAATGGATAGAAATGAATAGAGTAGAAGAGTCAAATAGAGCAGAATAGGGCCGAATAGGGCCAAAGAAGTCCTAATCGAGCAGAATCCAGCAAGATCGATGCAGTTCGAGCCAAATCGAGCCGAATGGAATGAAATGGAGTCGAATCGAGCTGATTCGAACCAAATCGAGCTGATTCAAGGCTAATCGGGTAGAATCTTGTGGAAATGCGTCGAATCGAATTGAATCACATAGATTAGAGTAGGGTAGGGGAGGGGTGGGGAGCTTAGAATAGAATCGAATAAAACAGTACAGGATAGAAAGAATAGAATACAGTACAGTAGGGTAGAGCAGAGGAGTAAAGTAGAGTAGAGTAGGATTGAGTCGAATAGAGTTAAAAAGAGTGAAATAGTGCAGGATATAGCTGAACAGAGCCAATTCTAGCCGAATCGAGTCAAATGGAAACAAAATGAGAAAAATCGCTTCGAATTGATTTGAATCGCGTCTAATTGAACCCATTAGAATAGATTAGAGTAGGGAAGGGTAGAATGGTATAGAGTAGAATGGAGTCAAACCAAGTCGAATAGAGACAAGTAGAGTAGAAAAGAGTCGAATCGAGCCGAATAGGGGCAAATAAGGCTGAACCGAGCTGAATCGAGTTGAAACGAGGTGAATCGAAGCAATTCGAGCCAAATCGAGCTGCTGGTGCCGAATCGAGCCAATTCAAGCATAATCGCGTCTAATCGCATCAAAATGCTTTGAATCGAATCAAATCGATTAGAATAGAAGAGGTTAGGGTATGGTAGTTTATGATAGGGTAGACAAAAGTAGACTACAGTAGAGTAGACAAGAGAAGGCTAGAGTAATAGCCTAGACTAGTAAGCTGGACTAGTCAGCTAGACTAGTGGCATAGATCAGTAGCCTAGACAACTAGCCTTGAATAGTACCCTTGCCTTGACAGGTACCCTAATTTAGTAATCTGAACTAGTATCCTTGCCTTAACTAGTAGTCTTAACTAGTACCCTTGCCTTAGTAGTACCTTGAACTAGTGGCCTTGCCTTAAAAGTAGCCTTATCTCCTATCCTTCCCTTAACTAGTACTCTTAACTAGTAGGTTTCCCTTCACAAATAGCCTTAACTAGTACCCTTGCCTTAGCAAGTAGTCTTAACTAGTACCCTTGCATTACCAGTACCCTTAACAAGTACCCTTGCCTTAACTAGTACCTGTGCCTTAACTAGTAGCCTTGCCTTAACTAGTAACCCTACCTTACCTAGTAGCCTTAACTAGTACTCTTGCCTGAACTAGTAGCCTTAGCTAGTACCCTTCTCTTAACTAGTAGCCTGAACTAGCACCCTTGCCTTAAGTAGTACCCTTGCCCAAAGTAGTACCCTTAATTAGCACCCTTATTGAGTACCCCTACGTAGTAGGGTATGGTACGGTGCAGTAGTATAGGGTAGGGTAGCATACGGTGGAACAGAGAAAATAGAATAGAACAGCATAGGTCAGGGTAGGTTAGTTTAGTGTAGGGTATCGTAGAGTAGCATAGGATGGAATAGAGAAAATAGAAAGCGAGAATAAAAAACAGACTAGATTAGGCTAGAGTAGGGTGGGGTAGGGTTTCGTAGAATAGAATAGGGTAGAATGGAGGAGAATGGTGTGGAATGGAGACTAATGCAGTCGAACAGAGATGAGTAGAATAGAAAAGAGTTGAATAGAGCCAATGGGGCGAATCAAGCCGAATAGAGCCGCATCAAGCCAAATCGAGTCGAATCGACCAGAATCGAGCTGAATGGGGCCAAATGGAGCTGAAATGAGCCAAATAGAGACAAACAAAATGAGCCAAGCTAAATCGAGCCAAATCGCATCTAATCGCATCCTATTGCATCAAATCTCATCGAATTCCATCAAATCCCACCAAAACTTGTTGAATCTCGTGGAATCTCACCGAATCCTGTCAAATTGTGACAAATGGGGTCAATTAATGGAATCGAATTAAATTGAACAGATTAGAGTAGTGTAGGTTAGGCTGGGATTCGGTAGGGTAGGGTACAGAAGAATAGAATAGAGTAGCATAGAGTAGAACAGAAGAGAATACAAAGAGTAGAATGGAATAGAGTTGAGTAGAAGAGTAAGAGTCAAGTAGCGAAGAATAGAGAGAAATAGATCCAATTTGAACTGAAACAAGTCGACTGGAGAGGAAACGAGACAAATCACGATGAATCGAATCGATTAGAATGGATTAGATTAGGGTTTTTTTTTTAGGGTAGAACAGAATAGAATAGTGTAGAATAGAGTAGAACAGAGAAGAATGGTGTGGAATGGAGTCGAATGGAGCCAAATAGAGATGAATAAAGTAGAAAATAGTTGAATAGAGCCGAACAGGGCCGAATAAGTTTGGATCAAGCCTAATTATGCTGAATCGAGCAGAATCGAGCCGAATTGACCCGATTCAAGCCAAATAGAGCTAAATCAAGCCGATTCAAACCTAATCACATGGAATCGCGTCGAAATGCATTGAATCAACTTGAATAGATTAGAGTAGAGGAGGGTAGGGTAGGAGACGTTAGAATAGAACAGAACAGAACACAATAGAAAGAATAGAATAGAATTAAGTAGAGATGAGTACAGTAGAATAGAGTTGAATAGAGCCAAACAGAGCTGAATGTAGCTGAATCGACCAAATTCGAGGTGAATCAAGAAGAATCATGTTGAATCACATTGAAATGTGTCGATTCAAATCAAATAGATTAGTGTAGGGCAGGTAAGGTTAGGGTAGGGTAGGGTAGAATAGAATAGAGTAGAACAGAACAGAACAGAAAAAATAGAGAAGAGTAGACTAGACTAGAGTCAAATAGAGTTGAGTACTGCCGAAGAGAGCAAACAGCAGAAAAGGGCCAAGTAGAACCGAACTGAGTTTAACGGCGCAAAAAGGAGCTGAATCGAGCCGATACAACCCCAATCAGTTCGAATCCCATTCAAGTGTGTTGAATAGAATAGAACAGATTATAGTAGGGTAACTTAGGGTAGGGTAGGGTAGAATAGAATGCAGTAGAACAGAACAGGAAAGAACAGAACAGAACTGAAAGAATAGAATAGGGTCGAGTAGTGTAGAGTATAGAAGAATAGAGTAGAATAAAGTTGACTATTGCCAAATAGAGCCAAATCCAGCTAAATAGAGCCAAAAAGAGCCAAAACGATAGAAATCCAGAGGAATCGCGCTGAATCCTTCGGAATCGTCACATATTGCGTCGAATCCTGTCGAACTGCATTGAATCCCATCGATTCAAGTCAAATCAAATCCAATCAACTAGAATAGACTAGAGAAGGGTAGAGTACAAGACAATAGAATAGAGAAGACTAGAGTTGGATGGATTAGAATGGTGTAGAATGGAGTTGAATGGAGTCAAAAAGAGATAATAGAGTTGAGTAGTCTAATACAGCCGAATAGAGCTGAATAGAGCCTATTAGAGCTGACTCGAGCCGAATGGAGTCAATCAGAGCTGAATCAAACCGATTTGAGCAGAAGGGGGATGAATGGAGTGCAATAGAGCCGATTTGAGCCAAATCGCATCGAAATTCATGGAATCGAATCCAGTAGAATAGATTAGAGTAGGGTAGGATAGAATAGAGTAAAATAGAATTGAACACAGTAGAAGAGAATAGAAAGAATACAATAGAATAGAGTAGAAAAGGGTAGAGCAGAGCAGAATAGTGTACAGTAGAGTAGAACAGAGTGAAATAGAGTTGAATCGAGCCAAATGGAGACGAAATGAGAAAAATCACGTCAAATCCCATCGAAAACAATTACAGTAAATTAGAGTAGGGTAGATTAGAATAGTGTAGAATGGAGTAGAATGGTGTACAATGGAATCGAAAGGAGTCAAATAGAGTAGAAAAGAGCTGAATAGAGCCAAATAGTGCTGAATAGGGCCGAATCGAGCTGAATTGGGTCAAATCAAGCCGAATCCAGCAAATCGATCCTAACGGAGCCGAGTCGAGCCTAATCAAGCTGAATCGACACTATTCGAGCAAAATGGAACTGAATGGACACGAATTGAATCTATTCGACCCAAATCGCGTCACAATTTGTTGAATCGAATTGAGTAGATTAGAGTAGGGGAGGTTCAGGTATGATAGGGTAGGGTGGAATAGGCTAGAGTAGCATAGAAGAAAACAGAATAGAATAGAAGAGAACAGAATAGAACAGAACAATACAGAACGAATACAGAAAAGAGTAGGCTAGAGTAGAGTAGAGGGGAATAGAGTAGAGTAGAATAGATTTGAACAGAGCCAAATAGAGCTGAATCAAGCCGAATCATGTCAAAATGGGTTGAGTCAAATCCAATCAAATGGATTAGAATAGAATAGAGTTGGGTTGTATAGGGTAGGGTAGAATAGAGTAGAATAGAATAGAACAGAATAGAAACAATACAATAGAATAGAGAGGAGTAGAATAGAGTATAATAGAAAAAATATATAGAGCCGAATGGAGATGAAATGAGAGGAATCGCGTCAAATCGATTAGAGTACATTAGAGAGGTGTAGGGTAGGGTAGAGCAGAATAGTGTAGAATGGTGGGGAATAAAAGGAATGGAGTAGAATGGAGTCAAATAGAGACGAATAGAGTAGAAGAGTCGAATAGAGCAGAATAGGGCCAAATAAGGCCAAATCGAGCAGAATCGAAGCAATTGAGGCCAAAACGAGCCAAATGAAGCCTAATTGAGCCAAATAGATCCAAATAGGTCTGAATTGAGCAGATTCAAGCTTAATCGTGTTGAATCACGTTAAATGTGTCAAATCCAATCGAAACGTATGGATTAGAGTAGGGGAGGGGAGGGTAGAATAGAATAGAAGAGATTAGAACAGATTAGAAGGAATAGAATAGATTGGAAAAGAGTAGGTTCGAATAGAGCTTAACAGGCCGAATAGAGACGAATAGAGGTGAATGGAGCTGAATACAGCCGAAAAAGAGCCGTATAGTGCCGAATCGCACCTAATCGATCTGAATCAAGCAGAATCGCACCAACTGTCGCCGAATAGCGTCGAATCTCATCAAATCATGTTGAGTCACATCCAATGATATCATTTTGCATCAAACCGGGTCGAATCGCTTCATATTGCGTCAAATTGCGTCGAATGTCATCGAATCAAGGCGAATCGCGTTGTATCACGTCGAATAACTTCGAATTGCGTCAAATCTCATAGAATTCTGCTGAATCTAGTTGAATTGCATGGAATCTCATTAAAACTCTTCGAATCCCGTCGAATGCCTTCGGATCTCATCAAATCCCATCAAATCCTGTCAAATCTCGTCGAACTGAATCAAATAGATTAAAGTAGGGTAGGTTTGGGTGGGGTGGAGTAGGGTTGGGTAGGGTAGAATAGAATAGAGTACAACAGAATAGGAGAGAACAGAACAGAATAGAAAGAATACAACAGAATATAGAAAGAGTCAAATATTGCAGAACATAGCTGAATTGAGCCTAATGGAGACAAAACGCATTGAATCGCTTCGATTCGTTTCAAATCATATCGAATCAATTAGAATAGATTAGGGTAGGGAAGGGTAGAATAAAATAGAGGAGAATAGTGTAGAATGATGTAGAATGGAATAGAATGGAGTCAAATAGAGACGGATAGAGACGAATGGAGTAGAAAAGAGTCGAATAGAGCAGAATAGGGCCAAATAGGGCCAAAGAAGGCCTAATCAAGCAAAATCCAGCAGAATCGATGCAATTCAAACCAAATCGAGCCAAATGGAGTGAAATGGAGCCAAATCGAGCCGATTAGAACTGAATCGAGCTGATTCAAGCCTAATGGCGTCGAATCGCGTGGAAATGCGTCGAATCGAATCATAGATGAGATAAGGGTAGGGTAGGGACAGGGAGGGTAGAATAGAATAGAACAGAACAGTACAGAAAGAATAGAATATAGTACAGTAAGGTAGAGCAGAGGAGTAAAGTAGAGAAGAGTAGAGTAGGATTGAGTCGAATAGAGTCAAATAGTGCAGGACATAGCTGAATAGAGCCAATTCTAGCCGAATCGAGCCAAATGGAAACAAAACGAGATGAATCGCGTCGAAATGCTTTGAGTCGTGTCGAATCAAATCCATTAGAATAGATTAGAGCAGGGTAGGGTAGAACAGAATAGAGTAGAATGGATTCCAATGGAGCCAAATAGAGACAAATAGAAAAGAGTCGAGTTAAGCCGAATAGGGCCTAATAAGGCTGAATTGAGCCGAATCGAGTCGAAACGAGCTGAAGCGAAGCGATTTGAGCTGAATCGAGCTGATGGTGCCGAATCGAGCCAATTCAAGAATAATTGCGTCTAATCGCATCGAAATGCTTTGAATTGAATCAAATCGATTAGAATAGGTTAGGATAGGGTAGATTATGATAGGGTAGACTAGGGTAGACGAAAGTGAACTACTGTAGAGTAGACAAGAGAAGGCTAGAGTAGTATCCTCGACTAGTCAGCTGGACTAGTCAGCTAGACTAGTGGCATAGATCAGTAGCCTAGACAACTAGCTTTGAATAGTATCCTTGCCTTGACAAGTACCCTAAATTAGTAATATGAACAGGTACCCTTGCCTAAACAAGTAGTCTTAACTAGTACCCTTGCCTACTAGTACCCTGAACTAGTACCCTTGCCTTAACTAGTAGCCTTAACTAGTAGCCTTGCCTTACTGGTACCCTTAACTAGTAGCCTTACCTACCAACCTGACCTTAACTAGTACCCTTACCTTAACCAGTAGTCTTCACTAGTACCCTTGAATTAACTAGTAGCCTTAACTAGTACTGTTGCCTGAACTAGTAACCTTAAATACTGCCCTTGCCTTAACTAGCACACTTAACTAGTACCCTTGCCTTAACTAGTACCCATAACTACTACAGTGGGCTTAACTGGTAGCCTGAACTAGTACCCTTGCCTTAAGTAGTACCCTTACCCGAACTACTACCCTTAATTAGCACCCTTATTGAGTACCCCTGTAGAATAGAATGGAGTGGAATGGAGTCTAATGGAGTTGAATAGAGATGAATAAAGTAGAAAAGAGTTGAATAGAGCCGAATAGCACTGAATAGGGTCAAATAGGGCCGAATAGAGCTGAATCAAGCCGAATCGAGTCGAATCGACCAGATTCGAGCTCAGTGGAGCCAAATGGAGCTAAAAAGAGTCAAATAGAGACAAACAAAATGACCCGAGCTAAATCGAGCCAAATCGCACCTAAATGCATCCTACCACATCGAATCCCGTCAAATTCCATCAAACCCCACCAAAACCTGTCGAATCCCGTGGAATCTCACTGAATCCAGTCCAATTGTGTCAAATGGGGGCAAATTGAATGGAATCAAATTAAACTGAACAGATTAGAGTAGTGTAGGATAGGCTGGGATTCGGTAGGGTAGTGCACAGAAGAATAGAATAGAGTAGAATAGAAGAGAATACAAAGAGTAGAATGGAGTAGAGTTGAGTAGAATAGTCAGAGTTGAGTAGTGCAGAATATAGATGAATAGATCCAATTCGAGCTGAATTGAGTCGAATGGAGAGGAAAAGAGGCAAATCGTGATGAATCGAATGGATTAGAATAGATTAGAGTAGGGTAGGGTAGGGTAGAACAGAATAGAATAGAGTAGAATAGTGTAGAATGGAGTCGAACAGAGCAGAATGGTGTGGAATGGAGTCGAATGGAGCCAAATAGAGATGAATAAAGTAGAAAAGAGTTGAATAGAGCTGAACAGGGCCGAATAAGTTTGGATCGAGACTAATTATGCTGAACTGAGCAGAATCGAGCAGAATTGACCTGATTCAAGCCAAATAGAGCTAAGTCAAGCCGATTCAAGCCTAATCACATAGAATCGGGGTGAAATGCATTGAATCGAATCAAATAGATTAGAGTACAGGAGTGTAGGGTAGGAGGGGTTAGAATAGAACAGAACAGAACAGAACACAATAGAAAGAATAGAATAGAATTAAGTAGAGACAAGTACAGTAGAGAAGAGTCAAATAGAGTTGAATAGAGCCAAACAGAGCTGAATGCAGCCGAATTGACCAAATTCGAGGTAAATCGAGACAAATCTTGTCGAATCACATTAAAGTGTGTCGAATCGAATCAAACAGATTAGTGTAGGGCAGGTAAGGTTAGTGTACGGTAGGGTAGAATAGAATTCAGCAGAACAGAACAGAACTGAAAGAATACAATAGGGTCAAGTGCTGTAGAGTATAGAAGAGTAGAGTAGAATAGAGTTGAATATTGCCGAATAGAGCCAAATACAGCCAAACAGAGCCAAAAAGAGCCGAAGTGATAGAAATCAAGATGAATCACACCGAAGCCTACGAAATCGTGCCATATCGCGTCAGATCCCATCGAATTGCATTGAACCCCATCGATTCAAGTCAAATCACATCAAATCGATTAGAATAGGCTAGAGTAGATTAGAGTACAATACAATTGAATAGAGAAGGATGGAGCAGAATGGTGTATTGCAGTTGAAAAGAGATAATAGAGTTCAGTAGAATCTAATAGAGCTGAATAGAGTTGAATAGAGCCTATTAGAGCTGAATAGAGCTGACTAGAGCTGAATGGAGCTGATTAGAGCTGAATCGGACCGGATTGAGCTGAAGGGGGATGAATGGAGTGCAATGGAGCCGATTTGAGCCAAATCGCATCGAAATGCATGGAATCGAATCCAGTAGAATAGATTAGAGCAGGGTAGGATAGAATAGAGTAAAATAAAATTGAACACAGTAGAAGAGAATACAAAGAGTGCAATAGAATAGAGTAGAAAAGGGTAGAGCAGAGCAGAATAGTGTAGAGTAGAACAGAGTTGAATACAGTCGAATTCAGCCAAATGGAGATGAAACGAGACAAATCATGTTGAATCCCATCGAATCAATTACAGTAAATTAGAGTAGGGTAGAGTAGAATGGAGTAGAATCATGAGCAACGGAAGCGAATGGAGTCAAATAGAGTAGAAAAGAGCTGAATAGAGCCGAATAGTGCTGAATAGGGCCGAGGAGGGCCGAATCGAGCTGAATTGAGCCAAATCGAGCCGAATCCAGCGAATCGAGCCTAATGGAGCCGAATCGAGCCTAATCAAGCCGAATCGACACTGTTCGAGACAAATGGAGCCGAATGGACATGAACGGAAATGATTCGACCCAAATCACGTCAAAATTCATCGAATTGAATTGAATAGATTAGAGTAGGGGAGGTTCGGATAGGGTAGGGTATGGTAGGGTACAATAGAGTAGAATAGAATAGAACAGAGCAGAATAGAATACAGAATGAATACAGCAAAGAGTAGGCTAGAGTAGAGTAGAGGGGAATAGAGTAGAGTAGAAGAGATTTGATTAGAGCAAAATCGAGCAGAATCGCTACAGAATGGGTTGATTCAAATCCAATCAAATGGATTAGAATAGATTAGAGTTGTGTAGAATAGGGTAGGGTAGAATAGAGTAGAATAGAACAGAACAGAATAGAAATATTACAATAGAATAAAGAGTAGACTGGAGTACAATAGAGTAGACTAGAGTATAACAGAGTCGAACAGAGCTGAATGGAGAAGAAATGAGAGGAATCACTTTGACTCGATTAGAGTAAATTAGAGTGGTGTAGGGTAGGGTAGAGCAGAATAGTGTAGAATGGTGTAGAATGAATAGAATGGAGTAGAATGGAGTCAAATAGACATTAATAGAGTAGAAAAGAGTCGAATAAAGCAGAATAGGGCCGAAAAAGGCCAAATCGAGCAGAATTGAAGCAATTTAAGCCAAAACGAGCTGAAAGGAGCCTAACTGAGCCGAATGGAGCCTAATTGAGCCGAATAGAGCCAAATCGATTTGAATCGAGCTGATTCAAGCTTAATCACGTCGAATCCAATCGAAACGTATAGATTAGAGAAGGGGAGGGAAGGGGAGGGTAGAATAGAGTAGAGTAGAAGAGAAGAGATTAGAACAGAATAGAAAGAGTGGAAAAGAGTAGGGTTCAATAGACTCGAATAGAGTCGAATAGAGCCGAATAGGCCGAATAGAGACAAATAGAGAAAATAGAGCTGAACGGAGCTGAATAGAGCCGAAAAGAGCCGTATAGTGCCGAATCGCACCTAATTGAGCTGAATCAAGCAGAATCGCACCGACTGTCACGGAATAGCGTCGAATCACATCATTTTTTGTCAAACCATGTCGAATCACTTCATATCGTGTCGAATTGCATCGAATGTCATCGAATCACTGCAAATCGCGTTGTATCATGTGACATAAATTCGAATTGCGTCAAATCTCATAGAATTCTGCTGAATCACGTCGAATCACATGGAATCTCGTCAAATCTTTTTGAATCCCGTGGAATGCTTTGGACCTCGTCAAATCCCGTCGAATCCTCTCAAATCGCGTCGAACTGAATCGAATTGAATCAAATAGATTAAAGTAGGGTAGGTTTGGGTGGGGTGCAGTAGGGTTGGGTAGGGTTGAATAGAATAGAGTACAACAGAATAGGAGAGAACTGAACAGAACAGAAAGAAAGAATACAACAGAATAGAATAGAGTAGAAAAGAGTCAAATAGTGCAGAATCTAGCCGAATTGAGCCGAATGGAGACAAAACAAGACGAATTGCATTGAATCCCTTCAAATCGGGTCAAATGAAGTTGAATCAATTAGAATAGATTGGGGTAGGGATGGGTAGAATAGAATAGAGGAGAATAGTGTAGAATGGTGTGGAATGGAATATAATGGAGTCGAATAGAGACGAATAGAGTAGAAAAGAATCAAATAGATCAGAATAGGGCTGAATAAGGCCGAATCAAGCAGAATCAAGGCGATTCAAGCCAAAACGAGGTGAATGGATCCTAAAGGAGCCGAATAGAGCCAAATCCATGCGAATCGAGCCAATTCAAGCTTAATCACGTCGAATCGCGTTAAATAGGTCAAGTCCAATCGAAAAGTATAGATTAGAGTAGGTGTTGGGAGGGTAAAATAGAACAGAGTAGAGTAAGATAGAAGAGATTAGAACAGAAGGAATAGAATAGAGGGGAAAAGAGTAGAGTCGAATAGAGCTGAATAGGCCGAAAAGAGACGAATAGAGCTGAAGGGATCAGAATACAGCCAAAAAGAGCCATATAGTGCTGAATCGCACCTAACTGAGCTGAATCAAGCAGAATCGCACTGACTGTCACCGAATAGTGTCTAATCACATCGAATCACGTCAAATCGAGTCAAGTCACATAGTTTTGCATCAAACAAGGTCAGATTGCTTCATTTCGTGTCGAATCCCATTGTATCAGGTCGAATAACTTCGAATTGCATCAAATCTCATAGAATCCTACTGAATCACATTGAATCGCATGGAATCTCGTCAAATCTGTTCAAATGCCTTCAGATCTCGTCGAATCGAGTCGAATCCTGTCAAATCACGTCGAATTGAATCAAATAGATTAAAGCAGGGTAGATTTGGGTGGGGTGCAGTAGGTTTGGGTAGGGTAGAATAGAAGAGAGTACAACAGCATAGGAGAGACAGAATAGAAGAATACAACAGAATAGAATAGAGTAGAAAAGAGTCAAATAGTGCAGAATATAGCCAAATTGAGCCGAATGGAGACAAAAGAAGACGAATTGCATCGGATCGCTTCGAAATGGCTCAAATCAAATCGAATGGATTAGAATAGATTAGGATAGGGAAGGGTAGAATAGAATATAGTGTAGAATGGTGTGGAATGGAGTTGAATGGAGTCCAGTAGAGACAGATGGAGATGAATAGAGTAGAAAAGAGTCGAATAGAGCAGAATAGGGCCAAATAGTGTCAAATTTGGCCTTATCGAGCAGAATCCAGTAGAATCGATGCAATTCAAGCCAAATCGAGCCGAATGGAGCCGATTCGAACCGAATCGAGCTGATTCAAGCCTAATTGCATTGAATCGCGTGGAAATGCGTCAAATCGAATCTAATCAAATAGACTAGAGAAGGGTAGGCTAGGGGCAGGGAGGGTAGACTAGAATAGAACAGAACAGTACAGAATAGAAAGAATAGAATATAGTACAGTAGGGTAAAAAGAGCAAAGTAGAGAAGAGTAGAGTAAAATTGAGAAGAATAGAGTCAAATAGTGCAGGATATAGCCGAATAGAGCCAATTCTAGCCGAATCGAGCCAAATGGAAACAAAACGAGATGAATCGCGTTGAATTGCTTTGAATCGTGTCCAATCAAATCGATTAGCATAGATTAGATTAGAGTAGGGTAGAACAGAATAGAGTAGAATAGTGTAGAATGGAGTCAAAAAAGAGACAAATAGAGTAGAAAAGAGTCGAATCGAGCCAAATAGGGCTGAATAAGGCTGAACCGAGCCAAATTGAGTTGAAACGAGCAGAATCGAGGCAATTCGAACCAAATCGAGCTGAATCGAGCTGATGTTGCTGAATCGAGCCGATTCAAGCATAATCACGACCAATCACATCAAAATGCTTTGAATCGAATCAATTGGAATAGAATAGGTTAGGGTAGGGTAGTTTATGATAGGGTAGACGAAAGTAGACTACAGTAGAGTACACAAGGCTAGAGTAGTAGCCTAGACTAGTAAGCTGGGCCAGTCAGCTAGACTAGTGGCATAAATCAGTAGCCTAGACAACTAGCCTTGAGTAGTACCATTGCTTTGACAAGTACCCTAAATCAGTAATCCAAACTAGTACCCTTACCTTAACTAGGAGAATGAATTAGTACCCTTGCCTTAACTAGTAGTCTTAACTAGTACCCTTGCCTTAAATAGTAGTCTTAACTGGTACCTTGCTTTAACCAGTAATCTTAACTAGTACCCTTGCCTTAACTAGTTCCCTAGCATTAACTAGTACTCTTAACTAGTAATGTCAACTAGTACCCCTGCCTTAACCAGTACCCTCAACAAGTACCCATGCCTGAACTAGTACCCTGAAGTAGTATCCTGGCCTTAACTAGTACCCTTAAATAATACACTTACATAACTAGTACTCTTAAGTAGTACCCTGGCCTTAACTTAACTAGTAGCCTGAACTAGTACCCTTGCCTTAAGTAGTCCCCTCGCCCAAGCTAGTACCCTAATTAGTACCCTTATTGAGTACCCCTAAGTAGTAGGGTATGGTACAGTGGGGTAGCATAGGGTAGGGTAGCGTACGGTGGAACAGAGGAAATAGAAGAAAATAGAATAGAACAGCATAGGTCAGGGTAGGTTAGTTTAGTGTAGGGTATGGTAGAGTAGCATAGGATGGAATAGAGAAAATAGAAAACGAGAATAGAATACAACAGAATAGAAAAGAACAGACTAGATTAGGATAGGGAAGGGTGGGGTAGGGTTCTGCAGAATAGTATAGTGTAGAATGGAGTAGAATGGTGTGGAATCGAGTCGAATGGAGTCGAACAGAGATGAATAGAGTAGAAAAGAGTTGAATAGAGCTGAATAGCGCCAAATAGGACCAAATACAGCCAAATCGAGCCGAATAGAGCCAAATCAAACCAAATTGAGCTGAATCGTGTCAGTAGAACTGCCCCATGTGGCTTCCTAGGAGCAGTTGGTGGATTTGAACCACTGACCTTTTGGTTAGCAGCTGAGCTCTTAACCACTGTGCCATCAGGGCACCAATAATGTACCCAAGCCTTTATTAATGCATAAATGTGTGCCAGTGGAATTTTTAATGAAAATTATTGTGAATTTTTGTTCACGGAGCCATTCTATTAGACAAATGCAAATGCTCTTTCAGATATGTTCATTGAAACTTTATCATGACCCACATGAACGTTTTCTTTTGCTGTAATTCTGAATTTAATTGGTTTAATACTATGGTCTAGCACTCACGATGTAATGGATTCTGTACTAATTCTTTGTACACAAAACAATAGAATACTAAAAATAATTACTGTCTATGAATTCCACAAGAGTTTTGTTTACAGACACATTGTGAATTGTTTCTTCTGTATCACTAACCTAAAAGGTAATAGGAATGAATTTTGCAATAAAATACTTGTATCTTCCAAACCCATAATTTTTTTTTGCTTTCTCAATGTCATTGGAGACCTTGCTCATATTAAAATCCAGAAACATTTAATAACAAATGTAAGCCTTGTTGGATCTCTTTCTCTTTCTAATCGGCACACAGGGGGCTTTTACAGAGATATTTTTTCTGATGTCTCTTCAAATGTGTTCATCCTAACAGCCTAGTAATTAAGCTATTTACACAGAATCAATAACAGTATTTTTAAACAGATTTTCTGATTCTCTCTTGAATACACCACAGTAGATTTATCTCTGCCTAACAAAAAGGATAGTAAACAAAGAGGATATTTACCAACATGAACAGTGACTATACACATGAACTTCACCAGATGGAATACACAGGAATCAAATTGACTACATCTGTGGAAAAAGATGATGAAAAAGCTTGATATCATCAGTCAGAACAAGGCCAGGGGCTGAGTCTGGAACGGACCATCAATTGCTCTTAAGCAAGTTCAAGTTGAAACTGAAGAAAATCAGAGCAAATCCACAAGAGCCAAAATATGACCTTGAGTATATCCCACCCGAATTTACAGACTTCCTGAAGAATAGATTTGATGCGATGAACACTAATGACCAAAGGACAGATGAGTTGTGGAATCACATGAAGGATATCATATGTGAAGAAAGCAAGAGGTCATTGAAAAGACAGGCAAGAAAGAAAAGACCAAGATGGATGTCAGAGGAGACTGAAACTTGTGCTCAAACATCGAGCAGCTAAAGCAAAAGGAAGAAATGACAAAGTAAAAGAACTGAACAGAAGACTTCAAAGGGCGGCTTGTAGAAAGAGCTGGAGATAGAAAGCTAAAAGGGATGGACATGCTCAGCATTACTCCAGCTGAAAGAACTGAAGAAAAAAGTCAAGCTTCGTGTTGCAGTAGTGAAGGATTCTATGGGGAAAATATTAAGCAATGCAGGAAGCATCAAAAGAAGATGGAAGGAATACACAGAGTCATTACACCAAAAAGAATTAGTCGGGGGGCAACCATCTCAAGAGGTAGCAAATGATCGGGAACCGATGGTACTGAAGGAAGATATCCAAGCTGTACTGAAGTCACTGAGGAAAAACAAGGCTTCAGGAATAGATGGACTATCAATTGAGATGTTTCAGCAAATGGATGCAGCACTGGAAGTGCTCACTCATCTATGCCAAGAAATTTGGAAGACAACTTCCTGGCCAACTGACTGGAAGGGATCCGTATTTATGCCTATTCCCAAGAAAGGGGATCCAATCTAATGAAGAAATTATCAAACAATACCATTAATATCACATGTAAGCAAAATTTTGCTGAAGATCATTCAAAAGTGGCTGAAGCAATATATTGACACAGAACTGCCAGAAATTCAGGCCAGATTCAGAAGAGGACGTGGAACCAGGGATATCATTGCTGATGTCAGATGGATCCTGGCTGAAACCAAAGAATATCAGAAAGACGTTTACCTGTGTTTTATGGACTATGAGAAGGCATTCAACTGTGTGGATCATAACAAATTATGGATAACATCATGAAGAATAGGAATTCCAGAACACTTAAACGTGCTCATGAGGAACCTGTACATAGACCAAGAGACAGTTGTTTGGACAGAACAAGGGGATATTGAATGGTTTAAAGTCAGGAAAGGTGTGCGTCAGGTTTGCATCCTTTCACCATACCTTTTCAATCTGTATGCTGAGAAGCTGGACTATATGAAGAAGAACGGGGCATCACGATTAGAAGATGACTCCTTAACACCCTGCATTACGCAGATGACACAACCTTGCTTGCTGAAAGTAAAGAGGAACTGAAGAACTTACTGATGAAGATCAAAGATCTTCAAGATGGATTACACCTCAAAATAAAGGAGACAGGAAATCCTTGCAACTGGACCAATAAACCACACTCTGAAATATGAAGAAAGGGTTGAAGTTGTCAAGGATTTCATTTTACTTGGATACACAATCAACACCCATGGAAACAGTAGTCAAAGAATCAAAAGCTGCATTGCATTGGGCAGATCTGCTGCAAATGACCTCTTTAAAGTGTTGAAAAGCAAAGATGTCACCTTGAAGACTAAGGTGCACCTGACCTAAGCCATGGTATTTTCAGCCACATCTTATGTGTTTGAAAGCTGGACAGCGAATTAGAAGAGTGAAACAGAATTGATGCCTTTGAATTGTGTTGGCAAAGAATATTGAATATACCATGGACTGTCAAAACAATGAACAAATTTGTCTTGGAAGAAGTACAACCAGAATGCTCCTTAGAAGCAACGATGTCAAGACTGCATTTTACATACTTTGGACATGTTGTCAGGAGGGATCAGTCCCTGGAGGACATCATGCTTGGTAAAGTACAGGGTCAGTGGAAAAGAGGAAGACTCTTAATGAGATCTATTGCCACAGTGGCTGCAACAAGGGCCTTAAGCATAACAATGATTATAAGGATGGTACAGGACTAGGCAGTGTTTTTTTCTGTGGTACATAGGCTCACTATGAGTCAGAACTGACTCATCAGCACCAAACAACAACAATCCTATATGGGGTTTGTTGAACTTCTCAGATAGTTAGATTTCATCTTTCATACTAAGAAAGTTTTCAGTCAGCAAATCTTGAATGATCTTCTGTGTTTTCCATTTTCTCCCCCTATTCTGGAATTCCAATCACTCACAAAATTTTGCTCTTGATTGTATCCCACATCATTCCCATGGTTTCTTCATTTTTCTTCATTCTTTTCTCTGACTTTTCTCAAACAAATTGGCATCCAAAGATTTGTTTTCAGTTTTTCTGATCCTGTCTTCCATTGTTTCAAACCTGCTCCTCAAACCTTTTATGGTACTGTCATTTCTGAAATCTTGTTGATCATCATTTTGATTTGTAATTGCTGTTTTTGTAAGATTTCTAATTATTAATTTTGAAATTTTATTCTGTATTATTTTTTCTGAATTCTCTTATTGATTTGTCTGTGTTTTCTTTGACTTTGGCTATATATTGGTTAGTTTTGTCTGCATTTTCCTTGATCTCTTTCACCAGATGGGTGGTGTTCGGGTTTCTGTTGCAGGCAGGGAGGGGTCTGGGCTCCTAACCGGGTCTCCTTGGGGCCGTGGTGGACAGCACAAGGGGCCCAGAGCCAGCGAGGAAGAGTCTGGAATCCTGCTTGTGTACCGTCTGGGGTGAGGCTGGTGGCAGTAGATGTCTGGAGCTGTCAGGGAAGGGCCTGAGGTTCATGTCTAGTCCCCTTGGGGCCACAGTGGGTGGCAGGAGTCATCTGGAGCCTACAGGAAAGGGCCAGTTGTTTGGGCCAGGTCCTACTGGGGCCACAGCCAGAAGGTGGAAGAGGTGGGGGGCAAAGGCAGGGGCAGAGGATGCCAAATGGAGGAGGGCAACAGGGTGGGTTGGTACTGTGGTTCCTGGCATTTGGGGTTGCCAGGATGGGGTGGTTATAGCTGCTGTTCACCAGAGGGGTGGGGAGTGTAGGATTGCTCCCCTGTAGTTTCCACTGGAAAGATTTTGGTCTCCTCCTTGAGTTGCAGGCAGCAAATGTGATCTTACTTAGCCCTGGGTATGCCTGTGTTGTGCCTCTATCTCTTATTGGGAATCCTGTGGAGGTGCCTTTCTGTATGCGGGGTTGTTGGTTTTATTCCAAAATGGCCACGCTGAGTCATGCTGTTTGGCAAGGGAATCTCCACTCTGTATCTCTCTTCCTGCTCCGTTTTATATCAGTTTCTTGTTCTCAGTAACTTCCATCTAATACTTTAACCCTTCATTTAAGGTTCAGGGATCCACGATTGATGTCTGTATATGTTTTACTTGTTTTGTCATGTCTTTGTTGCAGCGGGATGGCTTAGTGCATCTGACTACTCTTCCATCTGGGCTTCCACTCCAATGAATATTTTCCTAATTACTTGATCTTCCCAATGGATTAACACTTTTATAATTTTTAAATGTTCTTTTTGTCTGGTAACTTTTTTTACTCAAAGTCTAATATGTCAGATATTAGTATAGCTAATTCAGCTTTCCTCTGATACTGCTCGCTTGGTGTCTTAGTTTCCTAGGGCTTCCATAACACATTAATATATTCTCTCACAATTTTGGAGGTTAGAGGTCCAAATTTAGGGTACTGGCAGGGCTATTATCTTTCTCTTTTTGTTCTGGGGGAATATCCTCCTCTCTCTTCTGGCTTCTTGTAGCCCCTGGCTTTTTTTGACAGTCCTTGGATACATGTAGGCTCATTGGCCTCTATCTTCACATGGTGTCTCTGTTGCCTGTGTGACTCTCTACATTTCCCTGTCTGTTCTCTCCTTTTATAACACTTCCGTCAGAAGTTATTAGGATCAGAACCTACCTTACTCTGATACTATCTTGAAAGAATAACCCTATTTCCCCAAACAAGGTTACACTGACAGGCATAAGGGATAAGACTTCATCACTTGCAGTGACACTTTCAATTCACAGCAGATGGCTTATGTTTCACCGTTCTTTATTTTCACCCGATTTGTGTCTTCACATCTTAAGTGTGTCTGTTGTAGACTGATGCATATTTGTATCATGTTTCCTTTTTCATGCATTTTTCCAACTTCTGCCTTTCAGTTGAGTTGTTTCACTATTTAAATTTAATTTAAATAGATGACTTCTGTTTTCCTTCTTGCAATTTATTTTCTATAGGTCTTATGTCATTTTTAGTTGGTCTATTTCTTGATTTCAGGCCTCTATTGTGTTAAATCAGTAATTTCTAGTGTAATTTTAAAATTTCCTGTTGTATATTTTCCAATATATATTTTATATTATTTTCTTAAAAAGTCTGTGAAGATTATACTTAGCAAATTAGAACAAATTCAAATTAATAATATCTTACTTTCAATAATATTTAATAAATCTCTGTCCCATTTATTCTTTGTAAAAATATTGTCACATAAATTACTTCTTTATATGTTAAAAGCAAGGATTTTCTTTTCTCTGCTTATTGGAAAGATTTTAGTGCAAGAAGTTAAAAGGTCTAGTTTTTTTTTTTTTTTTAAGGAACTAATTGAGGAAACAAACTCAGTGTGCATGGAGGTTCTCAGGGCCTTGAATATAATCACATAACCTCACACTCTTCTCTCTGCCAAGGAAAAGTAGATGTCCCACAATGCTACCTTTAAAAATTTGTAAAACAAATTTCAACACAAATCTGAACTAAATGATATCTATTCAGGCCCATATATATAATAGTTATACCATCAAACATCTAGTGAATTCTTCACTCATGTGTCTGTTATGCCAAATTATATCCAGTTTGGAACCTCATATGTTTTGCAGGTGATTTTTAAAAAATCTGACAGTATATTAATAAAGCTTTCTCTTTTAAAAGACATTAAATACTTGAGTGTTTACGTGCAGATGTAGAAAGTAGGTTAGGCCCAAGAACAAACATTTTATAACTTTCTTTCACTTATTCCAGATATGCAAATGTTCAATAGTTTCCCTCAGTTTGTTCTCCTAAACATCTCTTGAGTTCACTCCCTGAGCTTTCGATTCACTGCCACTATTGTGTTTTAAACATTTGGAATACCTTATTGAGCTTAAAGCGTTGGCCCTCCAACTTGTCTTTCTAAACACAAACGTCTCAAAATCTAACCTTAGAACATTTGGCAGAGAAATCTTTATGAAGTAAATATCTGATCACGTAAATGCTTATACCAAAAAAAGAAAATCCTATATGAAACATCTGCTACAGAATCACCTACAGTTCACGTTTCTATTCAATGTGATTTGAAAAGTTATTTTAGGTATGACACATAGAATTTTTACCTCAATAATCTAATCACACTAAATTTATGTGGTTAAGTACAAGAGGTCGGCAGTTCGAATCTGCCAAGTGCTCCTTGGAAACTCTATCGGGCAGTTCTACTCTGCCCTAGAGGGTCGCTATGAGTCGGAATCGACTAGACGGCAGTGAGTTTGGTTTTGGTTCAGACCTACCAGACTAGGTGCCAGTGCATTTTCAGTGCATATAAACTTTTTTGTAGATTAAACCTCAACATAGAGGAAAAAAAATCCTAAAACTGGACAAATAAGCAATATCATGATAAGAGGAGAAAATGTTGAAGTTGCTGATGATTTCATTTTAATTGGATTCACAACCAACACCCATGAAAACAGCAGTCAGGAAATCAAGTGATGCAAAAAGCTGCCAACCAAGAATAATATATCCTGCAAAACTCTCACTGAAATATGATGGCAGAATTAGGACATTTCCAGATAAACAGCAATGAAAGGAATATGGAAAAACCAGACCAAACTTACAAGAATTATTAAAGGGAGTCCTTCAGTTAGAAAACAAACAATATTGGACAACCACCTGAATCTAGCACTTAAGACAGCCTCCGCCAGATACCAACCAAGCAAAACAGGAATAGAGGGATATTCCTTGATGTAATAAATTGCATTCATACAAATCCAACAGCCAACATCATTCTTAACAGAGAGAGGATGAAAACATCCCCCCTCCCCCAAAAACAAGAAGACCAATCTTATTTAACATTGTGCTAGAAGTCTTAGCTAGAGCAATAAGGCAAGAAAAAGAAGTAAAGGACATCCAAGTTGGTAAGGAAGAAGTAAAATTACTATACATGAAGAACCCAACGCCTACACAAGAAAACTGCTGGACCTAACGGAAAGATTCAGCAGAGTAGCAGGATAAAAGATCCACCCACCAACCACTGCCTTCGAGTCGATAAAAGATACACATAGAAAAATCAGTCAGATTCCTATACATCATAAAGAGAAAAACAAAAAGAAAATCAGGAAAGCAACACCATTTATCATAGCAACTAAAGACAAACAAACAAACAAAACAAGATACTTAGGAATAAATCTAAACAGAGACATAAAGGGCCTATACAAAGAAAGATTCAAAACACTATGTCAAGAGACCAAATAGACAAACATAAATGGAAAACCTACCACGCTCATGGATAGGTAGACTCAACATTGTGAAAATGTTAATTCTACCCAAAGCAATCTACGAATGCAATACAATCCTGATCCAAATACCAACAGCATTCTTCAAAGAGATGGAAAAAGTAATCATTAAGTTTATGTGGAAAGGAAAGAGGCCCCAGATAAGTAAAGCACTATTGAAGTAAAAGAACAAAGTAGGAGGACTCCTACTACTTGACCTTAGAGCCTACTATACAGCTATGGTAGTCAAAAAAACTGGTACTGGTACAACGGCAGACACTTTGACCAGTGGAACAGAACTGAGAGCCCAGGCAGAAGTCCACCCACCTGGTCACTGTATCTTTGACAAAGGTCCAAAGACTGTTAAATGGGGAAAAGATAGTCTTTTTAATAAATGGTGCCTGCAAAACTGGATGTCCACCTGTAAAAAAATGAAATAAGACCCATATGTCACACCATAAACAAAAACTAATTCAAATGGATCAAAGACCTGAATATAAAACCCCAAACTATAAAGATCATAGAAGAAAAACCAGGGTCAACACTAGAGGCCCAAATACATGGCATAAATAGCATACAAACCATAACTAACAATACAAAAACAACAGAAGATAAGCTAGATAACTGGGATCTTCTAAAAATTAAACACTTATGCTCATCAAAAGACTTCACTAAAAGAGTAAAAAGACAACCTACACGCTGGGAAAAAAACTGTCTATAGCAAATCTGACAAAGGTCTAATCTCTAAAATCTATAGGAAAACCCAATACCTCTACAACAAAAAAAAATCTAATTTAAAAAAATGGGCAAAGGATATGAATAGACACTTCACTAAAGAAGACATTCAGGCAGCTAACAGACATATGAGGAAATGCTCGAGATGGCTAGCCATTAGAGAAACGCAAATCAAAACTACAATGAGATACCGTCTCACCGTGACATTACTGGCACAAATCCAAAAAACTGAAAATAACAAATGTTGGAGAGGCCGCAGAGAGACTGGATCTCTTATGCACTGCTGGTGGGAAAGTAAAACGGTGCAACCATTTTGGAAAATGATATGGCAGCTTCCTTAAAAAGCTAGAAATAGAAATACCATATGACACAGCTATCCTACTCCTAGGAATATATGCTAGAGAAATAAGAGCCATCACACGGACAGACATATGCACACCTATGTTCATTGCAGCATTATTCACAATAGCAAAAAGATGGAAAAAACTTAAGTGCCATCAACAGTTGAATGGATAAACCACTATAATACATACACACAATGGAATACTATGCAACAACAAAGAACAATGATGAATCTGTGAAACATCTCACAACATGGATGAATCTGGAGGGCATTATGCTGAGTGTAATACATTAATCACAAAAGGACAAATAGTACATGAGACCACTATTATAAAAACTCATGAAAAGGCTTACACACAACAAGAAACAATCCTAGGAAGGGGAGGGTTGGGGAAGGAAAAATGCCAACTAGACAATAGATAAGTGGTAAATTTGGTGAAGAGTAAGACAATACACAATTCTGGGGAATGCAGCACAACTTGACCAAGGCAAGGACATGGAAGCTTCATAGACAGATCCAAACTCTCTGAGGGACTGAATTACTGGGCTGTGGGCTGGCGACCACAGCCTCGGGGGACATCTATCTCAATCGACGTAACATAGTTTATAAAGAAAATGTTCTACAGCCTACTTTGGTGAGTAGCTTCTGGCATTTTAAAAGCTTGTGAGTGGCCATCTAAGATACTCCACTTGTCCCACCCCATCTGAAGCAAGGGAAAATGAAGAAAACCAAAGACACAAGGGAAAGATTAGTCCAAAGGACTAATGGACCACAACTACCACAGCCTCCACCAGACTGAGTCTAGCACAACTACGTGTTGCCTGGCTACCACCACGTACTGCTCTGACAGGGATCACAATACAGGGTCCTGGACAGAGCTGGAGAAAAATGTACAACAAAATTCTAACTCATAAAAAAAGACTAGACTTACTGTTCTGACAGAGCCTGGAGAAACACCCAGAGTATGCCCCCTGGACACACTTTAAATTCAGTACTGAAGTCATTCCTGAGGTTCACCCTTCAGCCAAAGATGAGACAGGCTCATAAAACAAAATGAGAGTAAATAGTCACACAAACCCAGGGGCAAGGATGAGATGGGAGGAGGGGACAGGAAATCTGGTAATAGAGAACCCAAGTTTGAGAAGGGAGACCGTTGATATGTTATGGGGTTGGTAACTAATGTCACAAAACGATGTGTATTAATTGTTTAATGAGCAACAAATCTGCTCTGTAAACCTTCATCTAAATGACAATACAAAAAAAGAAAAAGGTCAAATGGAAAAAGAAATCATACAACACATTGCATTGGGCAAATCTGTTGCAAAAGACCTCTTTAAAGTGTTAAAAACAAAGACCTCACTTTTAGGACTAAGGTGGACCCCACCCAAGCCATGATATTTTTAATTGCCACATATGCATGCAAAAGCAGGACAAGGAATAAAAATTACTGAAGAAAAATTTTTGCATTTGAATTATGGCATTGGCAAAGGGTATTGAAAAAAAAGTTTTTTTTTTTTTATTGACTATACTATGGACTGGAGGGTGAAAAAATCTGTCTTCAAAAAAGTACAGAATGAGTGCTCCTTAGAAATGAGGATGGCGAGACATCAAGTACTTTAGATATGTTTTTATAAGAGACAAGTACCTTGAGAGGGGTATCATGCTTGCTAAAGCAGAAGATCTGCGAAAAATAGGAGGATCCTCAACAAGATGAATTGACACAGTGCCTACCACAATGGGCTCAAACATAGCAACAATTGTGAGGGTGGCGCAGGACCCATGTTTCTGTCCTTTGTACATGGGGTCGCTATGAGTCGAACTGACTTGACGGCACTGTTTAACAACAAAAATAACAAAATTTTTATGATTTAAAGCCTTCCTCTTTTTCTTGCGTTGTTACAATCTACCCCAACTGGCACAATTTTTCCTCCCAAAGGGCAGCTAACACTTATTGAGAGCTCATTGTAGGCCACGTGCTGACCGTGAATTGTTTTATACATACTTCATTTCATTCTGAAAATAACCTTATCAAGTAAGAACAATTGTTATTTATATCTCATGAATGGAGAAACTTATCGATAGAGAGTTTGGGAAACTTAACCAGGCTGACATGTAAATCTGGAGTTACAACCTGGCTAGCTGACACAAAACAATATGCTACTCATTTTCAGGACAGTGATACTAGCTAGCAATATTTGAACTACTTCCTAGTGCCCCCAAATAGTGTGCATGCTCTTATACATGTCTATATCATTCCTTTACACTTTCTTTCATGTATATTGCAAGTGTCACAAGAATCACCTCTTTTCGAACTGCACTCCTGATTCACTAAAATAAGTAAGCATTCATTACTATGAACACATCATTGTGTATAGTGCTCTATTATAAGAGAAATTACTATCTATGATATTTGTTGGTTTCTTTGTTTCCTCCACAGTAAGCTGTTTCATCCTAATAAGGACCAAAATTTTGACTAGTGTAGAACCTAGGATAAGCGTACCTATAATAAATGGATGTTAATCAATTATACTCATCCAACCATTTGTACAGGGTATAAAACCAAAAACCGAACCCGATGCTGGCGAATTGATCTGACTCCTAGCGACCCTATAGGATAGAATAGAATTGCCCCATAGGGTTTCCACAGAGGACCTGGTGGATTCGAACTGCCAACTTTTGGTTAGCAGCCATAGCACTTAACCACTATACCACCAGGACTTCTGTACACAGTATATTAATATATAAGTATAATTGGATTTTTTTTTTTAGTTTTTTTTTTTTAAGGGAAAGAGTTCCATATCTTGGGAGGTAAAAATAATAACAATAATAAATTTGTGGTGAAATCTAAAAGGGAGAATTCTATAACACTGCAGGAAATATTAATCATAAAGAGAAGTAGGAAAGAGTGAATCACACTGAATTTGTTTAAAATGCTATAAGAAAGTTAATTAATTGAAAGAACAGATTAAGTAAACAGGAACATAGGAGCAATAATCTTTATTTAATGTTTACATCAAGATTTTAAAATTTTTTCCTCATTTTTTGAAAACAGTGAAAATCTTTTTGAATGTATCCTTGAAAACTTGTTTCACTTGCTGGTTCCTTAGACTATAAATGACGAGATTTAATAAAGGAGCAAATGAAGTATAGATGACAGCTATACCTTTGGATAAAGTCACCCTTTCTTTTGCTGATGGCTTTATGTAAATGAAGATACAGCTACCATAAGTAAGGGAAACTACAATCATGTGGGAAGAACAAGTGGAAAAAGAATTTGTTCTTTTCTGAGCAGGAAGGATTTTTAGAATGGTCTTGATTGTATATGTATAGGAAAAAAATCAGTAACAGCAATGTGACCACAAGTATTATATAGCTGATAAAAACAAATGAAATTAATTCTAGGAAGTGAGTGTCTATGCAGGACATCTGTAAGATAGAAATTTCACATGAAATGATCAATTACTTTGGAAAAACAGAATTCTAGTTTCAGCCCTATGACCAACGGTGGAAAGGTAATCAGAAAGCCAGCTGTCCATGAACTGAGTACCAGTTGGTAGCACACTTGGCTTCTCATAATGATGGGATAATGCAACTATTTGCAGATGGCTGCATAAGAGTCATAGACATGGCAGGCAGAAGGTGAAACTCTGTAACACATATTAAGAGGAAAAAGAACAATTGAGATGCACAACCATTGCAGGAAATGATTTTGTTTTTAGTAACAATGCTTGTCAGAAATCTAGGAATAGATATTGTTGTCAATAAGATTTCCAAGTGGGAGAAATTTCAGAGAAAAAAAATACATTGGCGTCTTGAGGCGAAGATCCAACAGCGTGAGGGGGATGATAGCTAAGTTCCCCATCACACCCAAAATGTAATTGAGAAAGAGAAATATAAAAATCACAATTTGCAACTCTGGGTCATCTGTCAGTCCCAAGAGAATGAACTCTATCTCCTTTGACTGGTTCTTCATTTCACTTATGAATCCTATTAAATCGACATTGGGAAAAAAACACAAAAGCAGAAATAACAGGATCTTTTTTAAAGCTAGTATCAGAAAAACTTGATAACCAGAAATGTAAACAAGTGTAAATATTTGTCACAGTTTGACAAGGCAGGTGATCCCTAAAATTATAGTACAGATCAGCCTAAACATCTTCTAATGCACTGTACCGTATACATTAAAGTTTTACATATTACAATACGAAGTTCTTTCTTCTCTTTCTCCTTTGGACTTGAAAAGTGATTTAAATATTGGCTAATCATTTCCAAATAATCTGAATTCTGCTTAAATATTCTAAATAGAGAGAGGATAAGTATTATTTGAGATGTGTTTTCTGTGTACGTTTAATAAATTATTGTAATAAGTTTTTATAAAATTTTGCCAACTTTGCCAGTGTCAATTTACTATGCATGTTCAACATCTTTTACTTTATGAAAAGACTTTTTAAATTTATCAAACATATAGAATTATTAGGAGTTATATATTTTCCGTAAGTATGATCAAAATTCTCCAGTATATGCCATTAATTTTTTAGCTTTGATGCAGTACTGCTCCATGTTCCTTTGACTTATTTTCTTCAATGATTATTTTTTCTGATTCCAAATCATCAGTCTTATAATCTGTTGCATTTCAACTCATCATTTTGAAATATCTTCAAGATACAGTTAGTAATTTCAAAAGTCTAAATAAAGTAGGGAAAGAAATGTAGCTATAGGAAAAACAAACACAATCAATTATTATCTTACTTTGTCTTGGATTCAGACAATTTATAAAGTCTTAAATATTACTTTTTTCCTGTTTGTGCAGACTACAGTAAATAATTTTGTCTTCTTAGTCTAATGATGAGGGTGATATTAATTACTAGGAATAAGGAGTTTCGTTAAATATTTTTGTTAGTCTAGGACTAGTATAGAAGTGAAAGTCAGTAGTCACTTGTGATACTAATTATATTATTTCTGACACTCAACTTCATTTTTCTTAAATACATAAGTAAAAAATTTCTCTATAGATGAATAGGCCCATTGTTTGCTACAGAGTTAATTGTATACTTTATGTTCAGTAGACTACTGTCTTGTATGTATATACATGGTGGAAAAGAGATATTTTCTCTTTATTTTAATGAAGCTGTTGAAGTGCTATCTGAACATTCATGTCTTTAATTTCAGAGTTAATATACAGGTCCCATTGGGTATTTAAATTAGGGTATCTCTAAATCAACTACCTTATTCATTTTAAAAATCATTCCACTAGGTTATTAATATATGCATCTCACTTGAATAAAAATGTTTGACCCTTGCATAGAAGGATGTGTTTTCCCTAATTTCATTTTTCTCACTCTACTTAATGTAGCAAAAATGTGTATTTTCTTATAAAATTTTTGTTTTGGGTTTTGAATGAGAGCTATTGATAATCTGAGGTGCTATAGGAAACACTGGTGGCATGCTGTTTAAGAGCTATGGCTCTTAACCAAAAAGATCAGCAGTTCGAATCCACCAGACACTCCTTGGAAACCCTATGGGGCAGCTCTGCTTCGTCCTATAGGGTCGCTGTGAGTTGGAACCAACTCAACGGCAATGGTTTTATAGCAATTTATAGCAATAATAATCTACCATGTCCCTATTTTCAAGTATTTTTCCCCAATATTTTATATTTATATTTGAGTTTCTTTTTGGCTTTGGAAAATAGGTTAGATGATAGTTAGAGAGAGAATAGATGATTAGATAGATAGATAGACAGACAGACAGTGAGACAGATAGATAGATGATAGATAGATGATAGATAATAGATGATGGATAGATAGATAGATGATTGATAGACAGACCGACCGACCGACAGACAGACAGATAGATAGATGATAGGCAGATATATAGATTCAAATTGCCCTGGTGGCACAGTGATTAAGAGCTACGGTGAATCCACAAGTCACTCCTTGGAAATCCTATAAGGCAGATCTACTATGTCCTATAGGGTTGCTATGAGTCATAATTAACTAGATGGCAAAGGATTTGGGTTCTTTTTTGGCTTTGGAAAATAGATTAGATAGATAGCTAGATGATAGATTGGGAGATGGACAGATACATTGGCAGATAGATTCGAACTAATGATTTCAGTAAATCTCAAAATCTGAAGTCAAGGATAGCAGCCATTTTTGTTTTATTCCTTGACCACTAAAAAGATCACAAACTGAGTGATCACGAGTGTTTTTTATGAAGAATGTGTTCCACTACTTTCATTTCTTCAATTCTCAGTCTTGCTCTACATTCAGTCAGAAAGAGAACAGAGTCAGTTCAACAATTTTCGCTAACATCATGTGGCTAGATGGCAAATCTACATGCTGGTTTCTTTAAGAATCTGCAAAATAGATGCTATTTTTGCTCTTCAAAATTCCTGAAGGAGTACAATTTCATGTAGTTAAAAAAATCTATCATGGGAGGCGGGGCCAAGATGGCTGACTAGGTAGAAGCTACCTTGGATCCTTCTTGCAAAAAAGACTCGGAAAAACAAAGTGTATTGATCATATACATGACAATCTACGAACCCTGACCAACAAACACAAATCTAAAGAGTTGACATGAGTGACAGAGACTCAGCCAGCACAAGCAGGCTGCACACTAATGAGCTAAGGAGAGAAGGAACAACCACGGGAAATCAGTGACAGTTTTCGGAGCCTGGAGTCAGTGTCCCAGCCAGAAAACCTTGGCCCCGGGCTTTGGACTGGGGGCAGGGGAGCGGAGCACGGTATCCTGAGACAGCAGAAACATGGAACGCAGCCCTAGCCCCAAGAAGTGACCTCAGGGGAAGCCCAACCAGTGCAGGCAGGCAGCACAGCCATGCGGCTGACAGGAGGAGAAGTCACCGGGAGGCAGCGACTGGTTTTGGAATCTGGAGTGTGGCATCCCAGCTGGGGAACCTTTGCACTGGGCTTTGGAATGGGAGCAGAGGAACTGACCACGGCTTCTGATACAGCACAAGCACAGAATGCGGGCCTGACCCTCGGGGGCAATCTCAACCCAGCCAGTGCACACAGTCGACACGCCCCTCGGGAATCTCAGATAAAACAGTCATCACCAAGCAAGATAAGTAACTTTGTCTATATTCCTGGGTGCTACTCTCTCCTATCTATCTGATCCCTCCCCTCCCCTTCCCAGGCAGCTTCATTAACATTGGAATTTCATGGGCCAGAGAGTGAAGTGCTCTGCGGTTTTTTTTGTTTTGTTTTGTTTTTTGTTTTTGTCTTTTCCTAACCCATTCTCCTCGCCTGAGAGAAGCAGCTACAAAAAAACCCAGGGACCAAAAATCCTTCCCTGACTTCCCAAAATCGGACCAAAAATAGAGAACCAGCTCCAGCCAAGCATTTGAGATCCACAGTCTTGGGCTTTCATCCCTACAGGGAACAAAGTGGCTATTATAAAGCAAAGGCAATTCTGATAGTGATCTGACTGTAAATGTTTTAGCAGATTACTGGTAAGACAAGTTTCCCAGGTCTGATATCTCTACCTACTAAACAGAGCCCTCACTGAGCTACAAGGGGGAACTGAGGGCTGAAGCTCCATGCAAACCACCTAGCCTCCTGCCATAAGGGTCTGAGGATAATGACACCTAGCAATCTGTAGAGGTACATGCATTTGGTGCCTAAGGTACAGCTGTGGAGCCCACCCACCAAAGTGCTTTAGGAATAGAGACACACCTACTTCACTGGCACTTGGGGGAAGACTGTCAGTATCCTGCCCCCCGGAGTATGACCCCCTGCTGCTACTAGAATCTGGTGCACACAACTATCACCACTACTCCTCTAAGTTAATAGGTGACAGTCTACCCCACACACTTGGTGACCCAAAATCAGATTCTACTCAAGAAGAGTGAATGGACTCTTAGGCTTATATAAATGGTAACAGCCCAAACCACCTGGTAATAGGACATAAGTGATTCAAAGGCTACAACAATCAAGACAGCACGATCTAGTAGCCCATCTACATATATTGAAAGAAAACAAAACAAGATAAGACTCAGTGAGCAAATATAAAATAAATCATTACACTGTCTTATAGATGGCTCGGAGACAGTAGTCGATATCAAACCACATAAAGAAGCAGATCATGGTTGCTTCTACAACTCCCCAAATTAAAGAATGAAAATCTTTCCCAAATGAAGATACAATCCTGGAATTGCCAGATGCAGAATATAAAAAACTAATATACAGAATGCTTCAAGACATCAGGGATGACCTCATAAATGAAATAAGGCAATCTACACAAAAGGCCAAGGAACACACTGATAAAGCAGTTGAAGAAATCAAAAAGATTATTCAAGAACATAGTGGAAAAATTAATAAGCTACAAGAATCCATAGAGAGACAGCATTCAGAAACCAAAAAGATTAACAGTAAAATTACAGAATCAGACAACTCAATAGGAAGTGAGGAGCAGAATCGAGCAATCGGAAAGCAGAGTGGGGGAGTTGGTGGATAAGGCAATTGACACCAATATAGTTGAAGAAAAATCCGAAAAAAGAATCAAAAAAAGGGAAGAAACCCTAAGAATCATGTGGGACTCTATCAGGAAGAATAACTTGGGTGTGATTGGAGTTCCAGAACAGGGAGGAATAACAGAAAATACAGAGAGAATAGTTGAAGATCTGTTGGCAGAAAACTTCCCTGACATCATGAAAGATATCATGATGACATCATGAAAGGATATCTATCCAAGATGCTCATCGAACCCCATAGAAGACTGATCCGAAAAGAAAATCACCAAGATATATTATCATCATCCTTGCCAAAACCAAACATAAAGAGAAAATTTTAAAATCAGCCAGGGATAAAAGAAAGGTCTCCTACAAAGGAGAATCAATAAGAATAAGTTCAGACTATTCAGCAGAAACGATGCAGTCAAGAAGGCAATGGGATGACATATATAGAGCACTGAAGGAGAAAAATGCCAGCCAAGGATCCAGCAAAACTCTCTCTCAAATATGAAGGTGAAATTAAAACATTTACAGAGAAACACCAGCTTAGAGAATTTGTAAAAACCAAACCAAAGCTACAAGAAATACTAAAGGAAATTGGTCAGAAAATCAATAATGTCAGATACCAGCACAACACAAGGTCATAGAACAGAACATCCTGATATCAACTCAAATAGAGAAATCACAAAAACAAATTAAGATTATTTTTAAAAAGAAAAAAGTGCTCAAAACAGAGAATCATTGAAGTCATTATGTAAAAGATCACAATACTCAAAAAGAAGGACTAAATACAGGAGGCATAGAGCTGACATGTAGAGAGGGAAACAAGGCAATATAGGAGAATACAAGTTAGGTTTTTACTTAGAAAAATAGAGGTAAATATTAAGGTAACCACAAAGAGGTCTAACAATTCCATAACTCAAAATAAAAACCAAGAAAAACATAATGACTCAGCAAACATAAATTCGACTACTATGAAAATGAGGAACACACAATTTACAAAGAAAAACGTCTCAGAACAAAAAAGTAAGTGGAAAAATGAAATTGTCAACACACACAAAAAGGCATCAAAATGACAGCACTAAACACGTACTTATCTATAATTACGCTGAATGTAAATGGACTAAATGCACCAATAAAGAGACAGAGAGTTTCAGACTGGATAAAGGAACAAGATCCGTCTATATGCTGCCTACAAGAGACACAACTTAGACTTAGAGAAACAAACAAACTAAACTCAAAGGATGGAAAAAATATATATCAAGAAAACAATAAGCAAAAAAGAGCAGGAGTAGCAATATTAATTTCTGACAAAATAGACTTTAAAGTTAAATCCACCACAAAGGATAAAGAAGGACACTACATAATGATTAAAGGGACAATTGACCAGGAAGATATAACCATATTAAATATTTATGCACCCAAAGACAGGGCTGCAAAATACATAAAACAAACGTTAACAGAACTGAAAAGTGAGATAGACACCTCCACAATTAGAGTAGGAGACTTCAACACACCACTCAATAGAGACACAGAACACCTAATTGCTACAATCAACCAACTTTACCGCATAGACTTATGCAGAACACTCCACCCAACAGCTGCTAAGTATACTTTCTTTCTAGTGCCCATGGAACATTCTCTAGAATAGATCACATATTAGGTCATAAAACAAACCTTTGCAGAATCCAAAACATCGAAAGGTTACAAAGCACCTTCTCAGACCACAAGGCCATAAAGGTGGAAATCAATAACAGAAAAATAAGGGGAAAGAGATGAAATACTTGGAAACTGAACAATACCCTGCTCAAAAACCACTGGGTTATAGAATACATTCAGGAGGGAATAAAGAAATTCATAGAAAGCAACGAGAATGAAAACACTTCCTATCAAAACCTCTGGGACACAGCAAAAGCAGTGCTCAGAGGTCAATTTATATCGATAAATGCACACACACATAAAGAAGAAAGAGCCAAAAGCAGAGAACTGTCCCTATAACTTGAACAAATAGAAAGCCCACAACACAAGCATCCATCAGGCACCAGAAGAAAACAAATAATAAAAATTAGAGCTGAACTAAATGAATTAGAGAACAGAAAAACAATTGAAAGAATTAACAAAGCCAAAAGATGGTTCTTTGAAAAAATTAACAAAATTGATAAACCATTGGCTAGACTGACCAAAGAAATACAGGAAAGGAAACAAATAACCTGAATAAGAAACGAGAAGGGCCACATCACAACAGACCCAACTGAAATTAAAAGAATCATATCAGATTATTACGAAAAATTGTACTCTAACAAATTTGCAAACCTAGAAGAAATGGATGAATTCCTAGAAAAACATTACCTACCTAAACTAACACAATCAGAAGTAGAACAACTAAATAGACCCATAACGAAAAAAGAGATTGAAACGGTAATCAAAAAACTCCCAACAAAAAAAAGCCCTTGCCCGGAAGGCTTCACTGCAGAGTTCTACCAAACTTTCAGAAAAGAGTTAACACCACTACTACTAAAGGTATTTCAAAGCACAGAAAATATTGGAATACTACTTAACTCATTCTATGAAGCCACCATATCCCTGATACCAAAACCAAGTAAAGACATCACAAAAAAAGAAAATTACAGACCTATATCCCTCATGAACATAGATGCAAAAATCCTCAACAAAATTCTAGCCAATAGAGTTCAACAACATATCAAAAAAAAAAAAAAATACACCACGACCGAGTGGGATTTATACCAGGTATGCAAGGCTGGTTTAATATTAGAAAAACCATTAATGTAATCCACCATATAAATAAAACAAAAGACAAAAACCACAGGATCTTATCAATTGACGCAGAAAAGGCTTTTGACAAAGTCCAACACCCATTCATCATAAAAACTCTCAGCAAAATAGGAATTGAAGGAAAATTCCTCAACATAATAAAGGGCATCTATACAAAGCCAACAGCCAACATCATTCTAAATGGAGAGAGTCTGAAGGCATTTCCCTTGAGAACGGGAACCAGACAAGGATGCCCTTTATCACCGCTCTTATTCAACATTGTGCTAGAGGTTCTAGCCAGAGCAATTAGGCTAGACAAAGAAATAAAGGGCATCCGGATTGGCAAGGAAGAAGTAAAATTATCTCTATTTGTAGATGACATGATCTTCTACACAGAAAACCCTAAGGAATCCTCCAGAAAACTACTGAAACTAATAGAAGAGTTCAGCAGAGTATCGGGATACCAGATAAACATACAAAAATCAGTTGGATTTCTCTACACCAACAAAAAGTACATCAAAGAGGAAATCACCAAATCAATGCCATTTACAGTAGCACCCAAGAAGATAAAATACTTAGGAATAAATCTTATCAAAGATGTAAAAGACCTATACAAAGAAAACTACAAGGTACTACTGCAAGAAACTAAAAGGGACCTACATAAGTGGAAAAACATACCTTGCTCAGGGATAGGAAGACTTAACAGAGTAAAAATGTCTATTCTACCAAAAGCCATCTATACATACAATGCACTTCCGATCCAAATTCCAATGACATTTTTTAATGTGATGGAGAAACAAATCATCGACTTCATACGGAAGAGAAAGAAGCCCCAGATAAATAAAGCATTACTGAAAAAGAAGAAGAAAGTGGGAGGCCTCAGTCTACCTGATTTTAGAACATATTATACAGCCACAGTAGTCAAAACAGCCTGGTACTGGTACAACAACAGGCACATAGACCAACGGAACAAAATTGAGAACCCAGATATAAATCCATCCACATACGAGCAGCTGATATTTGACAAAGGCCCAGTGTCAGTTAATTGGAGAAAAGATAGTCTTTTTACAAACGGTGCTGGCATAACTGGATATCCATTTGCAAAAAAATGAAACAGGACCCATACCTCACACCATGCACGAAAACTAACTCCAAATAGATCAAAGAACTAAACATGAATTCAAAAACGATAAAGATCATGGAACAAAAAATAGAGACAACGTTAGAAGCCCTGATACAAGGCATAAACAGAATACAAAACATTACCAAAAATGACGAAGAGAAACCAGATAACTGGGAGCTCCTAAAAATCAAACACCTATGCTCATCTAAAGACTTCACCAAAAGAGGAAAAACACCACCTACAGATTGGGAAAAAATTTTCAGCTATGACTTCTCCGACCAGCGCCTGATCTCTAAAATCTATATGATTCTGTTAAATCTCAACCACAAAAAGACAAATAACCCAATCAAAAAGTGGGCAAAGGATATGAACACGCACTTCACTAAGGAAGATATTCAGGCAGCTAAGAGATACACGAGAAAATGCTCTCGATCATTAGCCATTAGAGAAATGCAAATTAAAACTACGATGAGATTCCATCTCACTCCAACAAGGCTGTCATTAATCCAAAAAACACAAAATAATAAATGTTGGAGAGGCTGCGGAGAAATTGGAACTCTTATACACTGCTGGTGGGAATGTAAAATGGTACAACCACTTTGGAAATCTATCTGGCATTTTCTTAAAAAATTAGAAATAGAACTACCATACAACCCAGAAATCCCACTCCTCGGAATATACCCTAGAGAAATAAGAGCCTTTACGTGAACAGATATATGCACACCCATGTTTATTGCAGCACTGTTTACGATAGCAAAACCTGGAAACAACCAAGGTGTCCATCAATAGATGAATGGTTAAATAAATTATGGTATATTCACACAATAGAATGCTATGCATTGATAAAGAACGGTGACGAATCTGTGAAACATTTCATAACATGGAGGAACCTGGAAGGCATTACGCTGAGTGAACTTAGATGCAAAAGGACAAATATTGTATAAGACCGATATTATAATATCTTGAGAAATAGTATAAACTGAGAAGAACACATACTTTTGTGGTTACGAGAGGGGGAGGGAGGGGGGTGGGAAATGGTTATTTACTGATTACCTAGTAGATAAGAACTACTTTAGGTGAAGGGAAGGACAACACTCAATACAGGGAAGTTCATCTCAACTGGACTGGACCAAAACCAAAGAAGTTTCTGGGATAAACTGAATGCTTTGAAGGTCAGCAGAGCAAGGGCGGGGATTTGGGGACTATGGCTTAAAGGGACTTCTAAATCAATTGGCAAAATAAATTCTATTATGAAAACATTCTGCATCCCACTTTGAAGTGTGGCATCTGGGGTCTTAAAAGCTAACAAGTGGCCATCTAAGATGCATCAGTTGGTCTCAACCCACTTGGATCAAAGGAGAATGAAGAACACCAAGGTCACACGATAACTATGAGCCCAAGAGACAGAAAGGGCCACATGAACTACAGACTTACATCATCCTGAGACCAGAAGAACTAGATGGTGCCCGGCCACAACCGATGACTGCCCTGACAGGGAGCACAACAGAGAACCCCTGAGGAAGCAGGAGATCAGTGGGATGCAGACCCCAAATTCTCATAAAAAGACCAGACTTAATGGTCTGACTGAGACTAGAAGAATCCCGGCGGTCATGGTCCCCAGAACTTCTCTTGGCCCAGGTCAGGAACCATTCCCGAAGACAACTCATCAGACATGGAAGGGATTGGACAATGGGTTGGAGAGAGATGCTGATGAAGAGTGAGCTACTTGTATCAGGTGGACACTTGAGACTGTGTTGGCATCCCCTGTCTGGAGGGGAGATGGGAGGGTAGAGAGGGTTAGAAACTGGCAAAACGGTCACGAAAGGAGAGACTGGCAGGAGGGAGCGGGCTGGCTCATTGGGGGAGAGTAAATGGGAGTATGTAGTAAGGTGTATATAAGCTTATATGTGACTGACTGACTTGATTTGTAAACTTTCACTTAAAGCACAATAAAAATTATTTTTAAAAAATCTATCATGCTACAGTTTATATGTATCCCTGTATATTCTGACAGCTTTGAGTACTGCATCTACATATAGAAAATATGTGACGCCTGAGATGTCAATGGTAATTACCATTGTATGTGTAGAGTTGTCTAATTTTATTATCTAGACATTTATTCCAAATTACAAGTGATTTGCCGTATGCAGGGAGTGTTGATACTCTTTTTCCCCTAAGGGCATATGGTATAAACAAAAGTCAAACAATAAATGATGAATATTATTGCTTTTGTAATATTAGAAAACATTCAGTTATTTGAATAAGAACTTTAATTCCAGTGTTTTTCTTGAGAAGGCTTTAAATCAGAGGGGCAATTGGGAAAGTATACCCATCTGTTAATATTTCCCAATTTCACATACTCTACAAAAGTCACAGGACCAGGATACTATCGATAACTCAATTAGAATATGCTTTCTAATTGCCAGATAGAATTTTTCTCTACTTTTTTCCCTTAATTACTTAAACTTAAATGAAAATATGTTTTTCTAAGAGAAGAATATTTTAGGAACGCTCTCAGATTAAAGGAACCCACTTTTCATAACAAAGAATGACTATGTTTGCAATTGTGCACAAAATTGCACACTTGTTACAGTTTTATCAGGTTGTTCATAAGAGACTCAAAGGAGTTAATTAAAATAAAAGGAAGGAAGGAAAAGTAATCTCTTATGGAGACTGGTGTTGAGGATCTACCAATTACATATAATAATAATAAGCTAAAAATTGTAAATTGCTTTAAATACAAATCTGAGGGGACATTATTCCAACAGATAACTAGAAATGATTTAAACACTATATGACACGTCAACAAGATTCTGATTCTTCACTACCCTCAATCTTTATGAGTAATTCTTCTGATCAGAGGTTTTATCTCAAACAGGAAACATTTTCTGGACTCCATTATGCAATATATTAAAATTCGGTTAGCTAGATTGTTGCCCAACCAAGTACTTGAGAACAAATATTTGTGTTGTTGTTAGTTACCATCAGTTGGTTGTGACTCAGCGACATCACGTACAACAGAAAGAAACACAGGCTGTATTTCCCCATTCACAAAATCACCGCTATGTTTGAGCCCATTTTTGCAGCTGCTGTGTCAATCCATCTAATTGAGAATCTTCTTTTTCTCTGACCCTCTACTTTTCCAAGCATGATGTCCTTCTCAAGGTACTGGTCCCACCTGATAACATGTCCAAAGCATGTGAGATAATGTGTCACCATGTTTGCTTCTAAGGGGCATTCTGGCTGAACTTCTTCCAAGTAGGATTTGTTCATTCTTCTGTCAGTCCGTGGTATTCTTTGCCAACACCATAATTCAAAGTCATCAGTTCTTCTTTGATCTTCCTTATTCATCGTCCTTCTTTCGCCTGCATATGAAAAAATGAGGTGAGTTAAAATACTATGGCTTGGGTCAGACACATCTTGGTCCTTAAAGTAACATCTTTGCTTTTGAGCACTTTAAAGAGGTCTTTTGCAGCAGTTTTCCTAGTACAATGCATCCTTTGATTTCTTGACTGCTGCTTCTGTGGGCGTTGATTGTGAATCCAAGTAAAATGAAATCCTTGACAACTTCAATCTTTTCTCCATTTATCGTGATACTGCTAATTGGTCCAGTTGTGAAGAGTTTTGGATTTGGGTTTTTTTGTTGTTGTTTTTTATTTTGAGGTGTAATCCATACTGAAGGCTCTAGTCTTTGATATTCATCAGTAAGTGCTTGAAGTCCTCTTGGTTTTCAGCAAGTAAGGTCATGTCCTCTGCATATCACAGGTTGTTAATGATTCTTCCTCCAATCCAGATGTCACATTCTTCTTAATATACTCCATCTTCTTGGATTATTTGCTCAGCATACAGATTCAATGAATATGGTGAAAGGATATGACCCTGATATACACCTTTTCTGATTTTAAACCTTGCTGAACCCCCTTGTTCTGTTTGAACAACTGCCTCTTGGTCCATGTACAGTTTCCTTATAAGCACAATTAAGTTCTGGAATTCCCATTCTTTGTAGTGTTATCCATAATTTGTTATGATCTACACAGCAACGATAACCCTTGTTTTATGTCCTCTTCTTAATCCAGTTTGAATTTCTGGCAGTTCCCATAATGTACTGTCGCCACTGCTTTTGAATGATCTTCAGCAAAATTTTACTTGTGTGTGATATTAATGATATTGTTTGATAATTTCCACTTTCTGTGGGATCACCGTTCATTGGAATGGGCACTTTTGTCTGGCCAGGTAGCTGTCTTCCAAATTTCTTGGCATAGACAGGTGAACACCTCTAGTACTGCATCCATTTGTTGAAACAACTCAATTGGTAGCTCTTAATTCCTGGACCCTTTTTTTCTTAATGCCTTCAGTGCAGCTTGGACTTCTTCCTTCACTACCATTGGTTCTTGGCCATATCCTGCCTCCTAAAATGGTTGATCATTGACCAATTCTTTTTGATACAGTGGCTCTGTGTATTCCTTCCATCTTCTTTTGATGCTTCCTCCATTGTTCAGTATTTTCCCAGCAGAATCCTTCAATATTGCAACTCAAGGCTTGAATTTATTCTTCAGTTCTTTCAGCTTGAGAAATGCTGAGTGTGTTCTTTCCATTTGGTTTCTAATACCATGTCTTTGTACATTTCCCTATAATACTTTACTATGTCTTCTCAAGCCACCCTTTGAAATCTTCTGTTCAACTATTTTACTTCATCATTCCTTCCATTCGCTTTAGCTACTCAAAATTCAAGAGCAAGTTTCAGAGTCTCTTCTGACATCCATTTTGGTCTTTCCTTTTTAATGACCTTTTGCATTCTTCGTGTCTGATGTCCTTAATGTCGTTCCACAACTTGTCTGGTCTTCAGTCATTAGTGTTCAGTGCATCAAATCTATTCTTGGAATAGTGTCTAAATTCAGGTGGGATACTCAAGGTGGTATTTTGGCTCTTGTGGATTTGATCTAATTTTCTTCAGCTTCAACGTGAACTTACATATGAGCAGTTGATGATCTGTTCTGAAGTCGGCCCCGGCCTTGTTCTGACTGATGATATTGAGCTTTTCCATTGCCTCTTTCTACAGATGGAGTCAATTTGATTCCTGTGCAATCTGTCTGGTGAGATCCAAGTGTATCGTTGCAATTTATGTTATTGAAAAAAAGATAATTGCTGTGAAGAAGTTGTTGGTCTTGCAAAACTCTATCACAGGATCTCTGGTGTCATTTCTATCACCAAAGCCACATATTCCAACTATTGATCAATCCTTCTTCTTTGTTTCCAACTTTCGCATTTCAATCACCAGTAATTACCAGTATGTTTGATCAATTTTAGATTTGGAAATTGGTAAAAATCTTCAATTTCCTCCTCTTTGGCCTTAGTGGTTGATTCTTAAATTCGAATAATTGTCGTATTAGCTGGTCTTCCTTGTAGGCACGTCGATATTTTTCTATTACTGACAGCATTGTACTTCAGGATAGATCTTGAAATGTTCTTTTTGACGATGAATGTGATGCTGTTCCTCTTCAATTTGTCATTCTTGGCATAGTAGACCATACGATTGCCTTAACCCAAACGGCAACTACTAGTCCTTTTCAGCTATCTAATGCCTAGGATATTGATCTTTATACGTTTCATACAATTTTTGTTGACTTTCAATTTCCCTAGATTCATACTTCATAAATTCCATGCTGATTATTAGTGGATGCTTGCAGCTGGTTCTTCTAATTCTGAGTCATGCCATACCAGCAAATGAAGGTCCTAAAAGCTTGACTCCATCTACGTCATTAAGGTCGGGTGTACCTTGAGGAGGCAGCTTTTCCCCAGTCATAATCTGAGTGCCTTCCAACCTGAGGGGCTTCCAACCTTCCAGCATTATATTAGACAATGTTCAGCTGCTATTCATAAGTTTTTCACTGTCTAATTTTTTATTTCACAAGTAGTTATTTAGGATGACACAAGCCTAGTAGAAGGAGAAGCCTAGTGGTATGATTATCAATATGATAGCAATTTTTACAACTTACCAAAACATCTTTTCTCTTGATAAATTACGAGCATTTTGTGAGCAAAGAGAACATTTTGCTCAGAATTGCCTGCCAAATGGCTTGATGTAGATCACTCAGTCAGTAAAATGTTTGTTAAATGAATCAACAAATAGATGGAAGAATTTTGAACTGAGATGACACTGTCTCTGTGAATGTCAATGACTCTGCGTACCTGAATCTAAAAGTTCCACCCAACCTCCTTTGCCAACAGAAGCATCCCTCTTCCTCTACCTCATGAGATTGGTCATGCATTATTTAGAACTCACTGATTACCTCACCTGAAGTAGTTGCCTTTAAAATTCTTCTTATGAGTGTATTTACCACTCCTAGACTGTCTTTTAGTGTATAACATGTATCAGATCTGCCATTATCCATGGGATGAAAAATTCTTACTTAGAAGGAGAGCATAGATATTAAAAGTTTTACAATATTTTGCTCATTAATTTGATCATAAATATGAAAAATTATTTTCAAATGGATTCTCATAACAAAAGTCAGGGAAGGAAACACATGATTTTACACTGAGCTCATTGTATTAAAATGAGTGCATTTATCAGAAACCCTGGATTCACTAGGCCACCTTAAGTAGGTAGGAAGGATTCTAGTGGATTTATCAGGTGGTTAATAATCTGATGACTCAAGGGTAACCTACAACAAAAGAAGTAAAATGTCATAAACACCTCAATATACAGATTAAATTGATGAGATATATTTGTTAGAATGCATTCATCACGTTCAAGCTATTCATTAACCTCAAAATTATGTTCCCTAAACCAGGTGGCTATTATAATGCAAAGGCAAATCTGTTAGAGGTCTGACTGTAATTGTTTCAGCTGTGTGATGGTGAGGCAGGTTTTGGAGGTCTGATACTGCTCTACTTATTAAACAGAGCCTTCACCTACCCACAGTACAGACCGGAGGGCTGAGGCTTAATCCATGCCACCTAGCACCACGCGAAAGCGATCTGAGGATAATGGTGCCTACCAGTCTTTACGGATATAAGCATTGGGTGCCTAAGGCACAGCTGCAGAGTCCACCCAACAGAGCACTCTAGGGAACAGAGACGCTACATCCTCACTGACAGTTGGGGGAAAGCTGTCAGCACCCTACTCTCCTCAGGGTGCGACCCCCTGCCGCTACCAGAAACCAGTGTATACAACCATCACCACTACTCCTCTAAGATAGTAGGTGAGAGCTTAAACCACACAGTAGGTGGCTGACTGTCAGGACACCTGAGCTGATTCTATTAAAGAATAGTGAATGGACTCATAGGCTTATTTACTTGGTAACAGTTCTAACCATCTGGTAACAGGACATTAGTGCTTCAAGGGCTCCAGTGACCAAGTTAGCATACTCTAGTAGCCTATCTGAGTATATCGAAACAAAGCAAAACAAAAAGGACACTGTCAGCAAACATAAAATAAATTATTACAATAACTTATAGATGGCTCAGAGACAGCAGTCAATATCAAATCACATAAAGAAGCAGACCATGATTGCTTCTACAAACTCCCAAAATAGAGAATCAAGGTCTCTCCTAGAGGAAAATGTATCCTGGAATTGGCAGATGTAGAATACAGAGGATTAGCATACCGAACACTTCAAGACTTCAGGGACAACATCAGGAATGAAATCAGGCAATGTACAAAAAAAGCCAAGGAACACACAGATAAAGCAGTTGAAGAAATTAAAAAGATTATTCAAGAACGTAATGAAAAATTTAATAGGCTGCAAGAATCCATAGAGAGACAGCATTCAGAAACCCAAAAGATTAACAATAAAATGACAGAATTAGACAAATCAATAGGAAGTCAGAGAAGCAGAATTGAGGAATTGAAATGCAGAATTGTGGAGATGGCAGATAAGGCACTTGGCACCAATGTAGTTGAAGAAAAATCAGATAAAAGAATTTAGAAAAATGAAGAAACACTAAGAATCAAGTAGGACTCTATCAAGAACAACTTGTGTGTGATTAGAATTCCAGAAGAGGAAGGGAGAACAGAAAATACAGAGAGAATTATTGAAGATTTGTTGGCAGAAAACTTCCCTGACATGGCGGAAAATGAAAGGTTATCTATCCAAGATGCTCATTGAACCACATAAAAGGCAGATCCCAAAAGAAAATCACCAAAACATATTATCATCAAAATTGCAAAACCAAAGATAAGAGAAAATTTTAAGAGCAGCCAGGGATAAATGAAAAGTTACCTACGAAGTAGAATGAATACGAATAAGTTCCAACTACTCGGCAGAAAACATGCAGGCAAGAAGGCAATGGGATGACATACACACAGCACTGAAGGAGAAAAATTGCTAGCCAAGAATCATATATCCAACAAACCTCTCTCTCAAATATGAAGGGGAAATTAAGTCATTTAGAAATAAACACAAGCTTAGAGGATTTGCAAAAAACAAACCAAAACTACAAGAAGTACTTAAGGGAATTCTCTGGATAGGAAGCCAATAATATCAGATATCAACACAACACAAGGACACAGAACAGAGCATCCTGATATCAACTAAGATAGGGAAATCACAAAAATTAAATAAGATTTTAAAAAATGCTCAAAACATGGAATCACTGACATCATTATGTAAAAGATGACAATAATCAATAAAGAGGGATGAAATACAGCAGGCATAAACCTTCCATATGGAGAGGAAATCAAAGCAATGTAGGGAGGTACAAAGTAGGTTCATACTTAGAAAAACAGGGGTAGATATTAAGGTAACCACAAATAAGACTAACAATCCCAAACTTCAAAATAAAAACCAAGGTAAACATAAAGACTCAGCAAAAACAAATTCATCTACAACGAAAAAGACGAACACACAATTTACAAAGAAAAAGTTCTCAGAACAAAAAAATAAGTGGAAAATGAAACTGTAAACAATACAGAAAAATGCATCAAAATGACAGCACTAAATTCATACCTATCTATAATTACCCTGAATGTAAATGGACTAAATGCACCAATAAAGAGACAGAGAGTCATAGATTGGATAAAAAAACATAATTCAGCTATATGCTGTCTACAAGAGACACACCTTAGACTTAGAGACACAAACTAAAACTCAAAGGATGGAAAAAATACATCAAGCAAACAACAATCAAAAACAAGCAGGAGTGGCAATATTAATTTCTGACTAAATAGACTTTAAAGTTAAATCCACCACAAAGGATAAGGAAAGACACTATCTAATGATTAAAGGGACAATTTACTAGGAAGATATAACCATATTAAATATATATGCACGCAATGACAGGGCTGCAAGTTACATAAAACAAACTCTAACAGCATTGAAAAGTGAGATAGACAGCTCTGGAATTATAGTAGGAGACTTCAACACACCACATTTGGTGAAGGATAGGACATCCAGTAAGAAGCTCAGTAAAGACACAGAAGATCTAAATGCCACAATCAACGAGCTTGACCTCACAGACATACAGAAAACTCCACCCAACAGCTGCAAAGTATACTTTCTTTTCTAGTGCACATGAAATATTCTCTAGAATAGACCACATACTAGGTCATAAAGCAAGCCTTAGCAGAATCCAAAACATCGAAATATTACAAAGCATCTTCTCAGACCATAAGGCCATAAAAGTAGAAGACAAAAACAGAAAAACCAGGGAAAAGAAATCAAATACTTGGAAATGGAACAATACCCTGCTCCAAAAAGACTGGATTATAGAAGACATTAAGGAGGGAATAAACAAACTCATAGAATCCAATGAGAATGAAAACACTTCCTATCAGAACCTTTGGGATACAGCAAAAGCAGTGCTCAGAGGTCAACTGATGTCAATAAATGAACACATACAAAAAGAAGAAAGGGCCAAAATCAAAGAACTGTCCCTACAACTTGGACACAAATAAAGAGAGTAAAAAAAGAAACCCTCAGGAACCAGAAGAAAATAAATAATAAAAATTAGTGCAGCATTAAATGAATTAGAGAACAGAAAACAATTAAAAGAGTTAACAAACAAAAAGCTGGCTATTTGAAAAAAATAACAAAGTTTGTAAACCATTGGCTAGGCTGACAAAAGAAAAACAGGAAACAAATAACCCAAATGAGAAATGAGATGGGTGATATTACAACAGACCCAGATGAAATTAAAAGAATCGTATCAGATTACTATGAAAAATTGTACTCTAACAAATTGGAAAACCTGGAAGAAATGGGTGAACTCCTAGAAACACACTATCTACCTAAACTAACACAAACACAGGTAGAACAGCTAAGTTGACAGATAACAAAAGAAGAGATTGAAAAGATAATCAAAAAACTCCCAACAAAAAAAGTCCTGGCTCTGACAGCTTCACTGCACGGTTCTACCAGACTTTCAGAGAAGAGGTTACTCCACTACTACTAAAGGTATTTCAGACCATAGAAGAGGACGAAATACTCCCAAACTTATTCTATGAAGCCAGCATATCCCTGATACCAAAATGAGCTGAAGACACCACAAAAAAGAAAATTACAGACCTATGTCCCTCATGAACTGATACGCAACAATCCTCAACAAAATTCTGGCCAATAGAATTCAACAACATGTCAAAAAAATAATTCACCATGACCAAGTGGGATTCATACCAGGTATGCAGGGATGGTTCAACATCAGAAAAACAATTAATGTAATCCACGACATAAACAAATAAAAGACAAGAATCACATGATTTTATCAATTGATGCATAAAAGGCATTTGACAAAGTTCAACACCGATTCAGGATAAAAACTCTCAGCAAAATAGGAATAGAAGGAAAATTCCTCAACACAATAAAGGGCATTTATATAAAGCCAACAGCCACCATCATCCTAAATGGAGTGAGTTTGAGAGTAATCCCCTAGAGAACAGAAACCAGACAAGGATGAGACTTACCACCAGTCTTATTCAACATTGAGCTGGAAGTCCTAGCCAGAGCAATTAGGCTACAAAAAGAAAATAAAGGGCATCCAGATTGGAAAGGAAGAAGTAAAAGTAACTCTATTTGCAGATGACATGATCTTATACACAGAAAAACCTAAAAAATCCTCAAGAAAACTACTGAAACTAATAGAAGGGTTCAGCAGAGTATTGGGATACAAGATAAACATACAAAAATCAATTGAATTCCGTCACACACACCACACACCAACAAAAAGAACATCAGAGAAGAAATCACGAAATCAAAACCATTTACAGTAGCCCCCGACAAGATAAAATACCTAGGAATAAATCCAACCAGAGACGTAAAAGACCTATACAAAGAAAACTACAAGACACTACTGCAAGAAACCAAAAAGACTTTCATAAGTGGAAAAACATACCTTGCTCATGGATAGGAAGACTTAACATTGTAAAAATGTCTGTTCTCCCAAAAGCTATCCATAGATACAATGCAATTCTGACCCAAATTCCAACAACATTTTTTAATAAGATGGAGAAAGAAATCACAAACTTCATATGGAAGAGAAGAAGGCCCTGGATAAGTAAAGCATTGCTGAAAAAGAACAAAGTGGGAGGCCTCACTCTACCTAATGACAGTCAAAACAGCCTGGTACTTGTACAAAAACAGATACATAGACCAATGGAACAGAATGGAGAATCCCAACATAAATACATCCACATGTGAGCAGCTGATATTTAACAAAGACCCAAACTCAGTTAAATGGAGAAAAGACACTCCGTTTAGCCAATGGTGCTGGCATAACTGGATATCCATCTGCAAAAAAAAAAAAAAAGAAAGAAGACCCGTATCTCACACCATCCACAGAGAAAAAAAATTAACTCAAAATACCTCAAAGTCCTAAATATCAAGTCAAAAATGATAAAGACCATGGGAGAAAAAATAGGGACAATGCTACGAGCCCTAATGCATGGTATAAACTGTAAACCAAACATTACTAACAATATAGAAGAGAAACTAGATAACTGCGAGCTCCCCAAAGTCAAACACCTATGCTCATCCAAAGACTTCACCAAAAGAGTAAAAAGATTACCTACAGACTGGGAAAAAGTTTTTAGCTATGACGTATCTATCTGATCTCTAAAATCTACGTGGTACTGCAAAACTCAACTACAAAAAGCCAAATAACCCGATTAAAATGGACAAAAGATATCAGCAGGTACTTCACTAAAGGAGACATTCAGATAGCTAACAGACACATGAGGAAATGCTCGTAATCATTAGCCATTAGAGAAATGCAAATCCAAACTACACTGGTATTCCATTTCACTCCAACAAGGTGGGCATTAATCCAAAAAACACAAAACAATAAATGTTGGAGAGGTTGTGCAGAGACTGGAACACTTCTACATTGCTGGTGAGAATGTAAAACGGTACAACCACTTTGGAAGTCGATTTGGCACTTATTTAAAAAACTAGAAATAGAAATACCATACCATCCAGCAATCCCACTCCTTGGACTATATCCTACAGAAATAGCAAAAAGATGGAAGCGACCAAGGTGTCCATCAACAGATGGGGGATCATGACCACTGGGGTCCTTCCAGTCTCAGTCAGACCATTAAGTCTGGTCTTATGAGAATTTGGGGTCTGCATCCCACTGCTCTCCTGCTCCCTCAGGGGTTCTCTGTTGTGTTCCCTGTCAGGGCAGTCATTGGTTGTAGCCGGGCACCATCTAGTTCTTCTGGTCTCAGGCTGATGTAGTCTCTGGTTCATGTGGCCCTTTCTGTCTCTTGGGCTCATAATCACCTTGTGTCCTTGGTGTTCTTCATTCTCCTTTGATGAAGGTGGGCTGAGACCAATTGATGCATCTTAGATGGCTGCTTGCTAGTGTTTAAGACCCCAGACACCACTCTTCAAAGTGGGATGCAGAATGTTTTCTTAATAGATTTTATTATGCCAATTGGCTTAGATGTCCCCTGAAACCATGGTCCCCAAACCACTGCCCCTGCTACGCTGACCTTCGAAACATTCAGTTTATTCAGGAAACTTCTTTGCTTTTGGTTTAGTCCAATTGTGCTGACCTCCTCTCTATTCTGTGCTGTCTTTCCCTTCACCTAAAGTAGTTCTTATATACTATCTAATTAGTGAATGCCCCTCTCTCCCCCTCCCCGCTCCCCCTCTCATAACCACAAAAGAGTGTTTTCTTCTCAGTTTAAACTATTTCTCAAGTTCTTATAATAGTGGTCTTATACAATATTTGTCCTTTTGCAACTGGCTATTTTCACTCGGCATAATGCCTTCCAGTTTCTTCCATGTTATGAAATGTTTCACAGATTCCTCACTGTTCTTTATCGATGCGTACTGTTCCATTGTGTGACTATACCATAATTTATTTATCCATTCATCTGTTGATAGGCACCTTGGTTGCTTCCATCTTTTTGCTATTGTAAACAGTGCTGCAATAAACATGGGAGTGCATATATCTGTTCATGTAAAGGCTCTTATTTCTCTTGGATATATTCCAAGGAGTGGGATTGCTGAATCGTATGGTAGCTCTATTTCTAGCTTTTTAAGGAAGCGCCAAATGGATTTCCAAAGTGGTTGTACCATTTTACGTTCCCACCTGCAGCGTATAAGTGTTCCAATCTCTCCACAGCCTCTCCAACATTTATTGTTTTGTGTTTTTTGGATTGATGCCAGCCTTGCTGGAGTGAGATGGAATCTCGTTGTAGTTTTGGTTTGCATTTCTCTAATGGCTAATGATCGTGAGAATTTCCTCATGTTGTTAGCTACCTGAATGTCTTCTTTAGTGAAGCGTCTTTTGCCCATTTTTTTAATTGGGTTGTTTGTGTTTTTCAGTTGAGTTTTTACACTGTCATGTAGATTTTAGAGAACAGGTGTTGATCAGAAATGTCATAGCTAAAAACGTTTTCTCAATCTGTAGGTAATCTTTTTACTTTTTTGAAGTCTTTGGATGAGTGTAGGTGTTTGATTTTTAGGAGCTCCCAGTTATCTACTTTGTCTTCTGCATTTTTAGTAATGTTTTGTGTACTGTTTCTCTTAACGTTGTCCCTATTTTTTCTTTCATGATCTCTGTCGTTTTAGATTTTATACATAGGTCTTTGATCTGTTTTGAGCTTGTTCTTGTACATGGAGTGAGGTATGGGTTTTGGTTCATTTTTTTGCAGATGGATATCCAGTTATGCTGGCACCATTTTTAAAAAGACTGTCTTGTTCCCATTTAACTGTTTTCAGGCCTTTGTCAAATATCAACTGCTCATGTATGGATGGATTTATGTCTGGATTCTCAATTCGGTTCCGTTGGTCTAAGTATCTGCTTTTGTACAAGTACCAGGCTGTTTTGACTACTGTGGCAGTATAATAGGTCCTAAAATCAGGTAGAGTAAGGCCTCCCACTTTGTTCTTCTTTTTCATTAATGCTTTACTTATCCGGGGCCTCTTTCCTTTCCTTTCCTTATGAAGTTGGGGATTTGTTTTTCCATTTTATTAAAGAATGTCATGGAATTTGGATTGGAATTGCATTAAATACATAGATCATTTTGGGCAACATGGACATTTTTATAATTTTAAGGCTTCCTGTCCATGAGCAAGGTAGGTTTTTCCACTTAAGTAGGTCTCTTTTGGTTTCTTGCAGAAGTGTTTTGCAGTTTTCTTTGTAAAGGTCTTTTACATCTCTGGTAAGATTTATTCCTAAGTATTTTATCTTCTTGGGGGCTGCTGTAAATGGTATTGATTTGGTGATTTCCTCTTTGAAGTTCTTTTTGTGGGTGTAGAGGAATCCAACTGATTTTTGTATGTCTATTTGTATCCCGATACTCTGCTGAACTCTTCTATTAGTTTCAGTAGTTTTCTGGAGGATTCCTTAGGGTTTTCTGTGTATAAGATCATGTCGTCTGAAAATAGATATAATTTTTCTTCTTCCTTGCCAATCCGGATGCCCTTTGTTTCTTTGTCTAGCCTAAGTGCTCTGGCTAGAACCTCTAGCACAATGTTGAATAACAGCAGTGATAAAGGGCATCCTTGTCTGGTTCCCGATCTCAATGGGAATGTTTTCAGGCTCTCTCCATTTAGGATGATGTTGGCTGTTGGCTTTGTATACATGCCCTTTGTTATGTTGAGGAATTTTCCTTCAATTCCTATTTTGCTGAGAGTTTTTATGCTGAATGGGTGTTGAATTTGTCAAATGCCTTTTCTGCATCAGTTGATAAAATCATGTGATTCTTGTCTTTTATTTATTTATGTCGTGGATTACATTAACTGTTTTTCTAATGTTAAACCCGCATACCTGGTATGAATCCCACTTGGTCATGGTGAATTATTTTTTTGACATGTTGTTGAATTCTCTTGGCTAGAATTTTGTTGAGGATTGTTGCGTATCAGTTCATGTGGGATATAGGTCTGTAATTTTCTTTTTTAGGTGTCTTCAGCTCATTTTGGTATCAGGGATATGCTGGCTTCATAGAATGAGTTTGGGAGTATTTCTTCCTCTTCTATGGTCTGAAATACCTTTAGTAGTAGTGGAGTAACCTCTTCTCTGAAAGTCTGGTAGAACCGTGCAGTGAAGCTGTCAGAGCCAGGACTTTTTTTGTTGGGAGTTTTTTGATTATCTTTTCAATCTCTTCTTTTGTTATCTGTCAACTTAGCTGTTCTACCTGTGTTTGTGTTAGTTTAGGTAGATAGGGTGTTTCTAGGAATTCATCCATTTCTTCTAGGTTTTCCAATTTGTTAGAGTACAATTTTTCATGGTAATCTGATACGATTCTTTTAATTTCAGTTGGGTCTGTTGTAATATCACCCATCTCAATTCTTATTCAGGTTATTTGTTTCCTCTCCTGTTTTACTTTGGTGAGTTTGGCCTATGGTTTATCAATTTTTTTAAATTTTTTCAAAGAACCACCTTTTGGTCTTGTTAATTCTTTCAATTGTTTTTCTGTTTTCTATTTCATTTAGTTCAGCTCTAATTTTTATTAAATGTTTTCTTCTGGTGCTTGAGGGTTTCTTTTGTTGTTTTCTTTATATTTATTCAAGTTGTAGGGATAATTCTTAGATTTTGGCCCATTCTTCTTTTTTGTATGTGTGCATTTATTGATATAAATTGACCTCTGAGCACTGTTTTCACTGTGTCCAAAAGGTTCTGATAGGAAGTGTTTTCATTCTCATTGAATTCTATGCAATCCTTTATTTCATCCTTAATGTCTTCTATAATCCAATCTTTTCTGAGCGGGGTATTGTTCAGTTTCCAAGTGTTTGATTTCTTTTCCCTGTTTGTTCTGTTATTGATTTCCACTTTTATAACGTTATGGTCAGAGAAGATGCTTTATAATATTTACACGTTTTGGATTCTTCTAAGGCTTGCTTTATGACCTAATATGTGGTCTATGCTAGAGAATGTTCCATGTGCACTAGAAAAGAAAGTATACTTGTTTGCTGTAGGTCTATGAGGTCATGTTGGTTGATTGTGTCATTTAGATCGTCTGCGTCTTTATTGATCTTCGTTCTGGATGTCCTGTCCTTTCCTGAAAGTGATGTGTTGAAGTCTCCTACTATTATTGTGGAGCTGTCTATCTCACTTTTCAATGCTGATAGAGTTTGTTTTATGTATCTTTTAGCCCTATCATTGGGTGCATAAACATTAAATATGGTTATATCTTCTTTTTATAAAAAAATAATTTTAATGATTATATAGTGTCGTTTGTTACCCTTTATGATGGACTTCACTTTAAAGCCTGTTTGTCAGAAATTAATATTGCCACTCCTGCTCTTTTTTGATTGTTGTTTGCTTGATGTATTTTTTCCATTCTTTGAGTTTTAGTTTGTTTGTGTCTCGAAGTTTAAGGTGTCTCTTGTAGGCAGCATACAGACAGACCGTGTTTTTTAATCCATTCTGCCACTCTCTGTCTCTTTATTGGTACATTTAGTCCGTTTATATTCAGCGTGATTATGGATGTGTATGAATTTAATGTTATCATTTTGATGTCTCTCTGTGTGTGTTATTAACAGTTTCTTTTTCCCACTTAATTTTATGTGCTGAGTAAATTATATATAGTCCCTTCCTCATACTCTTTGTTGTTGATTTTGTTTCTGCTCTGTATTTTTTCTTGTATTTTATTTTGATGAGTAGAATACTTTGTCTCCTTTTGGTTACCTTATTATTTACCCCTGTTGTTGTTAGGTGCTGTCGAGTTGGTTCCGACTCACAGTGACCCTATGCACAACAGAACAAAACACAGCCTGGTCCCGCGCCATCCTCACAATAGTTGTTATGCTTGAGCTCATTGTTGCAGCCACTGTGTCAATCCACCTTTTTGAGGGTCTTCCTCTTTTCCACTGACCCTGTACTCTGCCAAGCATGACGTCCTTCTCCAGGGACTCATCCGTCCTGACAACATGTCCAAAATATGTAAGACGCAGTCTCGCCATCCTTGCCTCTAAGGAGCATTCTGGCCGCACTTCTTCCAAGACAGATGTGTTCGTTCTTTTGGCAGTCCATGGTATATTCAATATTCTTTGCCAACACCACAATTCAAAAGTGTCAACTCTTCTTCGGTCTTCCTTATTCATTGTCCACCTTTCACATGCATATGATGCGAATGAAAATACCATGGCTTGGGTCAGGTGCACCTTAGTGTTCAGGGTGACATCTTTGCTCTTCAACACTTTGAAGAGGTCCTTTGCAGCAGATTTGCCCAATGCAATGCGTGTTTTGATTTCTTGACTGCTGCTTCCGTGGTTGTTGATTGTGGATCCAAGTAAAATGAAATCCTTGACAACTTCAACCTTTTCTCCGTTTATCATAATGTTGCTCATTGGTCCAGTTGTGAGGATTTTTGTTTTCTTTATGTTGAGGTGTAATCCATACTGAAGGCTGTGGTCTTTGATCTTCATTAGTAAGTGCTTCAAGTCCTCTTCACTTTCAGCAAGCAAGGTTGTATCATCTGCCTAATGCAGATTGTTAATGAGTCTTCCTCAAATCCTGATGCCCCGTTCTTCTTCATATAGTCCAGCTTCTCGGATTATTTGTTCAGCATACAGATTAAGTTTTCCCCTAGTTTTCTAAATTTAAACCTTACTTTCACTTCTTTGTATGGCCGTATCGTCCTGTCCGTGTGGAAGATCTATGATTACATTTCTTAGTCCCTCTTACTTTTTTAATGTTGAGGGTTTTTTTATCTTGCTTTTTTTTTTTTCTCTGTCTGGGTTGACTTCTGATTGCTCTGTCCAGTGTTCTAGTCTTGGGTTGATGCCTGATATTATTGATTTTCTAACAAAAGAGCTCCCTTTAGTATTTCTCATAGTTTTGGTTTTTTTTTTTTTTTTTTTACAAATTCCCTAAACTTCTATTTATCTAGATATGTCCTACTTTCCCCTTTGTATTTAAGGGACAGTTTTGCTGGATATATGATTCTTGGTTGGCAATTTTTTTCCTTCAATTTTTTTAAATAAGTCATCCCATTGCCTTCTTGCCTGCATGGTTTCTGCATAGTAGTCTGAGCTTATTCTTATTGACTCTCCTTTGTAGGTGACTTTTTGTCTATTAAAATACTCTCTCTATCTGTGGTTTTGGCAAGTTGGATTATAATATCTCTTGGCGACTATCTTTTAACATCTACCTTATGTGGAATTCGATAAGCATCTTAGATAGATATCTTCTCATCTTTCACAATATCAGGGAAGTTTTCTGCCAAAAAATCAACAATTCTCTCCACATATTTTCTGTTATCCCTCCCTGTTCTCATTCTCCAGTCCCTCGCAGGTTGTTTCTCTTGATAGAGTCCCACATGATTCTTAAAGTTTCTTCATTTTTTAAAATTCTTTTATTCGATTTTTCCTCAAATATGTTACTGCCAAGTGATTTATCTTCAAGTTGAGAAATTATGGCTTCTACTTGCTCAATTCTGCTCCTCCGATTTTCTGTTGAGTTGTGTAATTCTGTAATTTTTTTGTTAATCTTCTGAATTTCTGATTGCTGTCTGTCTATGGATTTTTCCAGCTTATTAAATTTTTCATTATGTTTCTGAATGATCTTTTTAATTTCTTCAATTATTTTATCTGTGTGTTTCTTGGCTTGTTCTGCGTATTGTCTCATTTCCTTCCTGATGTCTTGAAGAGTTCTGTATATTAATCTTTTGTATTCTGCCTCTGGTAATTCCAGGATTGCACTTTTATCTAGAAGATCCCTGGATTCTTTGGTTTGAGAGCTTATTGAGGTGATCATGGTCTGTTTCTTTATGTGACTTGATATTGACTGTTGTCTCTGAGCCATCTATGAGTTATTATATTAGTTTATTCCTGCTTACTGTATCGTAGCCTCTTGCTTTGTTTTGTTTGGTTTTGATATGCCCAAATGGGTTGGCTGAGTGAGCTAGCTTGATTATTTTCACCTTTGGAACTCTGACGTCCTGTCCTCAGATGGAAAGAGCTGTTATCAGTTATATCATTCTAGGAGTCCATTCACTTTTCTTGTATGAATTCAGCTCAGGTGTCCAGGTAGCTGATCATGAAGTGTGTGGTACAGGCTCTGTCCTACAGTCTTAGAGGGGCAGTGGTAATTGGTGTATATACCAATATCTGATTGCAGCAAGGGGTCACACTCTGAAAAAGGCGTGGGGCTGAGAGCTGACTCCCAAGTGTCTCTGAGGAAAGCGCGTCCCTGTTCCCTAGAGTGTGCAAGGTGGGTTCTTCAGACAGACCATGGGCTCCTAATATTTTTGGTTGTAAAGACTGGGAGGTACTAGTTATCCTTGGACCCATGTAGTGGGTGGCTCGGTGACCTGAGTGGAGCTATCAGTCCTTAGGCCCATCATGTGGGTAGGTGAGGACCCTGTTTAATGGGCAAAGCAATGCCAAACATCACCCACCTTTCCGCCGCACAGCTGAAATGGTTAGAGTCTGCCAACAAGGGCCTAGTCTCCTGAAATAGGCCCACACAGGTCCATGCAGAGGGGAAAGGTGCTTAAAGTCCATGGACTGTTTATGCCTGGACAGGAGCCACTTCTGTGCTGAGCTCCCCTGGTTAGTAAATTAGTGGAGCTGGCAAATTATCTTTTCCCCCAATTGCAAATTTTTTCCTTCTCCATGGCTGGGAGGATGCCTCTAGGCACTCAACAGTGCCTATCTCAGGCCCAGAGAATTCAGCCCGTGAAGCTGGCTTGTGAGTGTGGGGCGCGGTGAAACATACGGAAGTACTTAGCTTTTGCTGAGAGCGCCATTCTTCTCTGGTTCTGAAGGTATGAGTAGGCTGTGTGGCTGGCTGCTTCTCCCTAAGGAAACTGTGGCAAAATGCTAGTACCAACCCACTGCCGCCACTCTGGAATGATGCCTGAGGGCATTCCGAGATTCAGGCCCAGTAACTCCTCTCTGCTTCTGTACTGTCTCTTCTTCCCCCTTCCCCTCTGTTCTATTTCTAAACTTGCCTTTGAAGCTCAGGGCTTCTAGCTTGTCATAAATATACTCGTTTCACTTTTTTTTTTTTTTTTTTGAGTCTTTATTGTATAGAGGGTTCGCCGGAAGCATCTGTCTATTCCACCTTCTTAGCTCAGCCAGCGTAAACAAAATCTTTTCGATGCTCTAAAACTAAGAGAAATAGATCACAAATACTAAACATGCAGTGGTAAAATTATAGGTATATGGTTTCACAGTTCTGAAATTGTATATATTTACTAGGTTTAGACAAATAAAGAACTGAATTTTAATAATGGGATTCCCTGGTTGGTGCAAATGGTTAACATTCTCAGCTGCTAACCGAAAGGCATATGTTCAAAACTTTCACATTTCTAATGAAGACAATTCTTTACAAATTCGATCAAAATTTCACCTTTTATAAGAAAGTGGGTTTCTTATTTTATTACTCATATAATATGAAGTAAGGATGAATATTAAGCAATTTATTAATGGATATAAATATTACATAGAAGTCACCATCTTAGGTCCTCTGTGGGATGCAAGGATGAACATAACTCTTCTCAAGAGAGATCTGCTAGGGAGAGGAGTGAGCAGGTTACTGAGAAATGCAAGGGCCCCTTCCAGATTTCCCTTATGGTCTATAATATAGCAGAGATGTGGCCTGACTTTGTCTGGTTTCCAGGAGATCAGTACACAGTCTTTGCTGAGGTTAAAAATATTTCCACATCTTTTGAAGGTTTCTGACGTTCTACTTTTCATGTCTTGAAAACTGCCTTTAAGCCGTTATAAAATAAAGCATGATTAGTGTGAATGTTGCTAGTTGTTGGAAGGTATAAAACGATTTTACATTTTATTCTTCTAAACAGAAATTTTACTCTCTAAAATCAAAAGGAGATAGCTGTCAAGATTTTAATAGAATTGATAAACTATTACTACATTCAAAATAGCATTTGAATACATGGGAACAAGCTAAGTAGGTTAGGAAAATGAAAGAAGTTTTTTCTTAACTTTTCTGGATATCCATTTGGATAAGTGGACTTATGGAGAAGATAACTGTGAGATAGAATTACAAGGGAATGAAACATTTTTTCCAAAAACCTTAATAACTCAGTGTCATGGGTTGAATTGTGTACCCTAATAATACATGTCAAATTGATTAGACCATGATTCCCAGTACTGTGTGGTTGTCCTTCATCTGGTGATTGTAATTTTATGTTAAAAACTATTAGGGTAGGATTATAACACCCTTACCCAGGTCACATCCCTGATCCAATGTAAAGGGAGTTTCCCTGGGGTATGGCCTACACCACCTTTTATCTTACAGGAGATGAAAGGAAGGGAAACAAGCAGAAAATGTGGGACCTCATACCACCAAGATAACAGTACCAGGAGCAGAGCGAGTCCTTTGGATCTGGGGTCCATCCATGGAGAAGCTCCTGTCTGGGGAAAGATTGATGCCCTGAATTTGGACTTTTACCCTACTTCACTGTGAAGACATAAATTTCTCTTTGTTAAAGCCCATCCACTTGTGTTATTTCTGTTACAGCAACATTATACTAAGAAACTCAGGAAGATAATTTCATGGAAAATGCAATGAGCCGTAAGCCAGCGACAGAGTTGATAAGATAAAAGGCTAGCAGTCACTTTTCAATTTGTGCTTCAGTCAAAATGAAAAATAAATACATTATGCCTCTTTCAGTTCAAAAATAAAAATGTTTTTATTTAAATACATACATGTACATTTTTAGGAAGCCATACAGAAGTGGAACATTAAAGATCGTGATGGAATAAGAAGACAAACCAGTGAGTAATTGAAATTTTTCTATTTTTTAAATAATTGGGTTACTTATTCTGTCTTGTAGCAATTGTATTTAGTGTACTCATATGGTCTTGGCAATTAGACCCATAAATCTTAGGGTTAAAAATTTAAATATATTACTTGTAATAAGGCAACTGATTTCTTATATCCTAAAAAAAATAATGAGTTGTTACTTCAGGCTTCTAAGTTTGACTTTTACTTTTTGGTAAGTTAAAGTAACCCATTTCTGTTTCTAGGAGATAGATTGTTTAATAGATAGATTGTCTAATTCTGAGTGAAAAGAAAGGGCTATGTAATTCTTATGACTGTTTCAACACAATTGTAATCAGATTTGCGTAAATAGGACATAAAATGACAATTATTTTATTCATTGTCTCCCAAAGATGTGCTTTGTTGTGTAAAGATTTCCTATCTACTACTGTATTTTTAATATAAAATAACTAATAAATGTGTATTAAAAGAATGCCAACAAGATCTTAAAAATAAGAAAAAATTTGCATGGATTATACAGGATATTTTAGAATATTGGAGATGATGATGCTGATCATGATGAATTATATCTTTCATCTCTTCCCCTTAATACTTTTTTTGTCTAAATGGGATTAAAAGAAGAAAAATTGAAGAGAGAGAGAGAGAAATGAACAACTACACAGTGGTCACAGTGCTTGAAATCTCCTTTACAACTGTATGCATTCCCAGATTTCTGGGTGCAATTATCACCAGGGATAAGACCATGTCCTATAACAACTGTGCAGCTCAAGTCTTCTTTATTTTCATGAGGGTGACAGAATTTTACCTTCTGACAGCCATGTCCTATGACTTGTATGTGGCCCTCTGCAAGCCCCTGCATTACACGAGCACCATGAACAGGAAACTCTGCTCCTTGCTTGTGTCATGTGTGTGGCTGAGAGGGTTTCTGACCATATTCCCACCCCTTATGCTTCTTCCCCCCCAGATTACTGTGCTTCCAAAGTCATTGATCACTTTGCATGCGACTATTTTCCCCTCTTACAACTATCTTGCTCAAATACATGGCTCCTAGAAGTAATTGGTTTTTACTTGACTTTGGTTTCTTTGTTATTCACTTTGGCATTAATGATTTTGTCCTACATGTGTGTCATCAGGACTATTCTGAGAATCCCATCTTCCAGTCAGAGAAAAAAAAACTTTCTCCACTTGTTCCTCCCACATGACTGTCATTTCCATCTCTTATGGAAGCTGCATCTTCATGTATGCCAATCCCTCTGCAAAAGAAAGGCATCATTGACCAAAGGAGTTTCTATTCTCACCACCTCTGTTGTCCCCGTGCAGAACCCCTGCATTTATTCCCTGAGGAACCAGGAAGTAAAACAAGTCTTTGAAAACTTCCTCCAGAACGTAGTGTTTTCTACAAATTTGGAGCTTTTTTTTTTTTTTTTTTTTTTTTTTAGCAAAAATACAGATACATGTGGTTGACATGAGTTGGAATCGACTCCACACCAACAGTTTTTTTGGGGGGAGGGCGTATAAAGAACAATGAAATGTAAACCTGAAATTCATAGATGTTTGTACAGGTACGCTTGTTCTTTTAGAGTCTCTTTACCTGTCACATCATTTGATCTGATATTTTGCAAATCCTTCACTTTAACTGCTGTGCCTGAGTTTGTCCAATGCAGTGCCTATTAACATATTTGAAAATATGGTAAAGTTTATTTCTCCTACTGAATTTTCTGAAAACCTTACATTTTCCTTGAAGGCACACTGTAATTAAGGTGGAGTAAAGTTGTTTTAATTCTGTTTATTTTCTCAGCTCTTAAAAGACACAGTTATTATTGCTTCGTACTTCAAATGTAGTGTTTCAAATGTATGTAATTTCTTGTGTATTTTCAAGGTGAATATTGATAGTGTTTTCAGTAGTGTTTATAGAATTTCCACGCTCTGTGTCATTGTTCATTAAATTCAGTTCAATACATACTATTGTGTTGCACTTTGAATACAGAGCTTTACACTTTGTGAAATTTAATGTATATTTTCTGCATAAATATTGATCATGAGATTAAGTAATTTTTATAAAATTTTCATGTTTTTAAAACTTCTTAGGAGATATTCATAGTTTTTCTAAAACATGCAAAGTAAATGCACTAAAACTAAAACAGATTTCACTTCTTTTTTCTGTAAATTATAAAAGTTCCGCATTGCGAACTACAAAAATAAATTTAGGCTACACTATGATTATTTTGGAAAGCCTGGTGGCATACTCGTTAAGTGCTAAGGCTGCTAACCAAGAAGTCAGCAATTCGAATCTGCCAGGCACTCCTTGGAAACTTTATGGGACGGTTCTACTCTGTCCTATAGGGTCGCTATGAGTCGGAATCGACTTGATGGCAGCGGGTTTTGATTTTATGATTCTTTTAATTATATGAGCCGCACAAGTTATATGAACAGTGTTGTGATAATGATTCATCTGGCTTAAAATATAAAACATTAATTAATGACTATATTTTAGAAGAATTACAATTTCAAATTTTCTTTTCTTGTTCTCCCAAATTATGTTGACTAGAAAATTTTGTTTAACAGACTTCGTTGTTAAATTGTAGACTACTTACAAAGTGAGGCATTTGAAAAAAAAAACTTGAAGTACTTGTCAAATCATGAAAAGTGTTGTTATGCAGATTTTTAGTATAATTCAAATATATTTTGGTCTTTATATGTATCTATATTCTTTTAAGATCTGGAACACAATGCGTTCCAATATGAGAAATGAACATGGTGACTTCTCTCTGAGGAATTTAAAACCTGTAAGTCTTGGTGGTACCTTACATTTGTCTGTGATTTAAACGGTCTCAGAGATCTTTTACATATCCCTTTTATTCATGTATTTATTCATCTCTTTATTCCCAAATTTCAGTATCTACATAGGAAATGATTCAGTGATGGAAAAGAATGGCTTTTGTGCTTGTTCATATCCAGTGTAAGGAAAAAAAGGAAGTAAATTGATTATAATCCAATTGTATATAAATTCTATAATATCTCTATGAAGAATACACTGTACAGGCACATGAAAATATTAAGGTTATAAATGTAATAGGCTTGCCCACATCATTCAGAATTTGGAAAAAACATTACAGCAATAAGGAAGGCACAATCATTGTTATTTGTATGTATTATATTAGGATTACGGTCATGATAGAGACAGCAGATAAAGAGAAAAATTTGCTACATTGCAAAGCCTTGTGTAACTAGACATTCCATTAATAACTAACATTTAGTTAATACTTAAAAATATTATACAATGACCAAGTTTAAAAGCTTAATTATTTTTGCAGACTCCTATGACATAGTGGGTTCCTTGGGTGGTACAAACTGTAAATGCTGCACTCAACTGCTAAACAAAAGGCTGGAGATTCGAGTCCACCCAAAGCTGCTTCAGGAGAAAGGCTTGGAAATCTACTTCCAAAATATGATCCATATTGAAAACCCTATGAAGCACATTTCGATTTTTAGGCACACGGGGTTGCCATTGACTGCACAGCAAGTTCTTTTTATTTTTTTTTAACGACATATGTAGTAATCATTCTACGTGACTACACCTTATGTTTTTAAACTTGATTTGCATCTGGCATGGCGGAACAATAGCTGTCATTCTGAGCAAACTAAGTAAACGACAGTCTTTGCAACTATAGACAAAAATAAAAATACTTATCCATGTATGTAGATTTGGGGTTCCATCTGAAATTGAGTTAAATTTGGTGTATTCATAATTATAATTATTTAATACATTGTAAGCAATAAGGTACTTTTTTCTGGTTAAATAAATAATGACTGTTATTGAAGTACTGAGTTATGATACCTAACTTTCAACTTACCATCAATAAGAACTTAAGAAAATTAGGCATGTTAGCTTTTCCAACTTCAGTGTCCTCATTTTTTTAAAATAAAGTTGAAAATACTTCAGTTTTTACGCCATACGCTTACTGCGGAAACACTGGTGGCGTAGTGGTTAAGTGCTACACCTGTGAACCAAAGAGTTGGCAGTTCGAATCTGCCAGGTGCTCCTTGGAAACTCTAGGGGGCAGTTCTACTCTGTCCTACAGGGTCCCTATGAGTCAGGATTGACTCGACGGCTCGGCTCTAGGTTTGTTTTTTTTACGTTTACCGTGAGATAAAATTATAAAAGATATTCATAGATTATTTTTTAAAGTAAGAAACGTTATTCAAATGTAACACTAGTGTTTAAGAATCCAACAGTATGAAGGGCTTAGGTTTTGCTCCAAATCTATGACTTTGTCTGTTTATATGTGAAATAATATATATATATATGTATATTTTTTTAGGCACTCCAATCTATTGTGCACAGGTGAAATTTCTTTCCCAGTTCTTAATTTCATATCATGTAAAGCCATTACTTGCTAGTCACATTGAGTTTAGTCTGGTCAATGGAAAAATATCAGCTTCATATTCAACTAGCTTCAGCCAGGCATTGAAATTTGGGTGGTGTCTTGGGCTCCTTTCATTGCCTCTTCTCTACTCAGAGATAGTTCGTGATTGGGACAAAGGCAGAAGACAGATGGAAAAGGACACCTTTTATTTATCTGGTGCTCCTTTAAATCTCTTTTGATTAACATTGGATCTTTGTGGGAGGGTGTCTAAATGCAGATACTCCTATATGGTGCATATGAGTAAATTCAATGGACTTCACACAAATTGCAGTGCTACAACAAATCCCTCACCAGTATATAACTCTGAGGTACATAACATAGAAAATTGCATTAGTGTTCCTTAATCTGGAAGCAGCTAAACTTGAAAGGGTTCTTGCAAAATGCCTAAAGTGTGATTACCTTTTCTAATGTTTAATTGATCTGAGGGAAACCTGCACATTCTTGGTTTAACAAGTCATAATTGTAATGACTACTTCACTTCTGCTCACTCTCTGTGCCCAAATGTCTCTCTGAAATTCTCTTTCTCTTCTACTCAAATTGAGAGGGCAGAGCAGCAAATACAGTGTGATATACCAAATCACTGTAAACAGAAGACTGTCATTCTAAGAAGCACTGCGTATTCATGTATCTGGTTCTCTAAGACCTTTTAAACTTGACCTTGAAAGTCATTGTCAGGTTGCAACATTCACAGAAAATGGAGGGAAAATCGTTTCTAAGCTGATGATGACATGGTTCCATTAATCTTTCTCTTTTAGCAACTCCACTGTATATGGAATAATGAGAGATTCTAGATAAAGGTTTCTGATAGCAGAATCTGTCCAGCTGCCAGTTATTTAGCTCTGTAATGGTTGCTTGACCCCCAAATTATCTTGACTGTAGGGCGTTATAAATTGAATTGTGTCTGCCCCAAAATATCTGTTGCAAGTCCTAACTCCTCCACCCGTGGTTATAATTCCATACGGGAATGTGTTTTTTCGTTGTGTTAATAATGTAATAAAAACAAACAAACAAACATTACCATTGAGTCTATTCTGACTCACAGCAACCCGATATGAAAAAGTAGAACTGCTTCACGTGGTTTCCAAGGAATGGCTGGTGGATTCAAACTGCCAACTTTTTGGTTAGCAACAGAACTCTTAACCACTGCACCACCAGGTTTTCCAATAATGTAGGATGTGTCTTAAATCAATCTTTTTTGAGATATAAAAGAGCAGATTAAGCCAGGGATAGCAAGCACAATTGGGAGAAGGTAGATACCATGCCACTTGAAGATCACCAAGGAACCAAGGAACAGAAGCTGAAAAGAGACAAGGACCTACCCCTCGAAGAGACACAGATAGAACGCCTTCCTCCAGAGCTGGTGCCCTGAATTCAAACTTCTGTCTAGCCTCCTAAAATGTGAGAAAATAAATGTGTTTGTTAATGTCACCCACTTATTGTATTTCTGTTATAGCAGGACAAGATAATTAAGACACGAGGGTTAAGTATTTGATTTTTGTAGCTTTGGAAAGTCAACCACAATGCCAACCCAGAAGAAAATTTTCTTAGCATCCTCTTACAAAGACATGAAAACAGCTTGGCACTATTTCCATTTTGCATATCTTTGTAAATTAGTACAGTAGAGGAACCAGCATCCAAGTTCAGATGAATGAGGAAATACACTTAAGTGAATTTTCTCATGAGAATTATGCTGTATGACAGTACACTAGGCAAAGGAATGGTATATCATCCCGTTGATTAATTAAAAAGACATCTAGAACTGTTTGTTAAACTCGCTCAGCCTCAGATGCATTGGCTCAGTTGTTTATCCTCAGGGTAGATCTGAAAATATAGATAACAAGTGTATTCACTCTCAGTTAGTTCAGGACAATCCTTGCACAGAAACAATAGGAAAGCAAAAATAATAATAAATTTTATTGAAGATATTGGAAAGTAAAAAAAAAAAAGCAACGTATTTTAGGATTAAAATACAATATATTAAAGAATTCAGAATGATAATCCCAGCAAAGGAGGTCACTTTTCCCTGCCCATAATGGAAGAGGTAGCTGAACAGATAAATCAGGAAATCATTCCTAGCAGGTTAAAAAGAAGAACAAAAACTGGAGTGTAGGACTTGCCAAGTTTGTGAAGCTAGAAAACTTTTATACTTTCAAAGTTTATTTAAAAGGTTAAGTCATAGAAATAAGAGTGGGGACAAGATAGCCTTTACCCTAAAGAAAAGCTTCAAATTACATCAATTCATGGATTTAGATTAATATGCCTTTGAATATTAGTGTCCCTAATCATCTGCTAGAAAAAAGCATAAAATCTCTGTAGGAAAATATCATTGCCCTAAACACTACTATATTTCTATAACTTTGTCACACAACTCCTATCTATCAGAAACAATACCCTGGCACATGAGCAGATAAAGCAATATAAATAAAATCAAACAAAGCTAACAATAAAAACAGGAAGAGTGGCGATAGAAAATAGACTCAAAAGGCACAAATGTTAAATTAGCTATGCTTAATATATTCAAAAGATCACAGTAAGAATTGTAATTTTGATTCAAGTTCTTAGAATTACTGAGGAAAAAAATCTGATATTTAAAGCTCTCCTTAATAACTCAGTGGAGGAGTTTAAGAGCAGATTAACATAGCCAAAGAAAGAGCTAGTGTACTGGAACAGAACTCAGAAGAGTGAATATTTGAGAAATACTAAGGAAAACTAGAGAAGAGGGTAAGAGACAAAGAGAATAAGGTGAGAACTTCTACCAGATGGATTAATGGGGTTCCAGAAAGAGAAAGGGGGAAAAAAAAAGGAGAGGCAATTTTTGAAGTGATAAACCAAAAAGAAAAAAAAAAATCTGTTACCTTTGAGTCGATTCTGACTCATAGCGACCCTAGACAGAGTAGAACTGCCCCATAGGGTTTCCAAGGAGCTGCTTTGGATTTGAACTGCCATCTTTTTCGTTAGCAGCCCAGCTCTTTTTTTTTTTCCTTCTTTTTAGTTTTAATTATTTTCTTGTTATCATTGGGAATGTACATAGCAAAAATATACACCAATTCAGCAGTTCCTACATGTACAATTCAGTGACATTGATTACATTCTTCAAGTTGTGCAACCATTCTCACCCTCATTTTCTGGGTTCTTTCTCCCCCATCAACATAAACTCACTGTTCCCTAAGATTCCTATCAAATCTTTTGAGTTGCTGTTGTCATTATAGATACAGTTCTTTTTTTTTTTAATTTTTATACGTTCACAGAGCAAATTAGCTTCTCATTAAACAATTAATACACATATTGTTTTGTGACATTGATTGCCAACCCCACGACATGTCAACACTGTCCACTTCCCAATCTTGAGTTGTCTATTTCCATTCCTCTCTGTCAGACCAGTAAGTCTGCTCTTTTTTAGTGAGTTAGAATTTTGTTCTACTGTTTTCTCCAGCTCTGTCCAGGACCCTCTATTGTGATCCCTATCAGAGAAGTTCGTCGAGGTAGCTGAGCACCATCTAGTTGTGTTGGACTCAGTCTGGTGGAGGTCGTGGTACTTGTGGTCCATTAGTCCTTTGGACTAATCTTTCCCTTGTGTCTTTCGTTCTCTTCATTCTCTCTTGCTCCAGATGGCGTGGGACCAGGGAAGTATCTTAGATAGCCGCTCACAAGTTTCTAAGACCCAAGAGGTTGTTCTCCAAAGTAGAATGTAGAACATTTTCTTTATAAATCATGTTATGCCAATTGAGCTAGATGTCCCCTGAGACTATGGTCCCCAGCCCTTAGCCCAGTAATTCCGTTCCTCTGGGAGTTTGAATGTGTCTATGAAGCTTCCATGACCTTGCCTTGGTCATGTTGTGCTGACTTTCCCAGCATTGTGTACTATCTGACCCTTCACCAAATTTACCACTTACCTATTGTTTAGTGATTTTCCCTCCCCAGCCTTCTCCTCCCTCGTAACCATCATAGATTGTTTCTTTCTGTGTGTAAACCTTTCCATGAGTTTTTCTAACAGTGATCTCATACAGAATTTGTTCTTTCATGATTGAATATCACTCAGCATAATGTCCTCCAGATTCATCCATGTTGTAAGATGTTTCACAGATTCATCATTGTTCTTTATTATTGCATAGTATTTCATGTTGTGTATGTACCATAGTTTGTTCATCCATTCTTCTGTTGATGGGCACTTAGGTTGTGTCCATCTTTTTCCTATTGTTAATAATGTCGCAATGAACATGGGTGCACATATGTCTATTTGTATGACGGCTCTTATTTCTCTAGGATGTATTCCTAGAAGTGGGATAGCTGAATCATATAGTATTTCTATTTCTAGCTTTTTAAGGAAGCCACCATATCTTTTTCCTAAATGGTTGTACCATTTTGCATTCCCACCAGCAGTGCATAAGAGTTCCAATCTCCCTGCAACCTCTCCAATATTTGTTAATTTCTGTTTTTTTTGATTCGTGCCAGTGACATTGGGGTGAGATGGTGTCTCATTGTAGTTTTCGTTTATGTTTCTCTAATGGCTAGCGATCGGAAATATTTTCTCATGTGTCTATTAGCCATGTGAATGTCTTCTTTAGAGAAGTATCTGTTCATATACTTTGTCCATATTTTAATTAGTTTATTTGTCTTTTTGTAGTAGAGGTGCTGGATTTTCCTACAGATTTTAGAGATTGCAACTTTGTTGGACTTGTTATAGCCAAAATTTTTTTCCCAATCTGTAGGTTCTCATTTTGCTGGGTTGGTGAAATCTTTTGATGAGCATAAGTATTTAATTTTTAGAAGATTCCAGTTACTAGCTTATCTTCTGGTGTTTTTGTATTGTTGGTTATGGTTTGTATGCCATTTATGCCATGTATTAGGGACTCTTGCATTGACCTTGTTTTTTCTTCTCTGATCTTTATAGTTTTTGATTTCTTATTTAGGTCTTTGACTTATTTTGAATTAGTTTTTGTGTACGGTGTGAAGTATGGGTCCTGTTTCATTTTTTCCAGATGGACATCTAGTTTTGCCAGCACCAGTTGTTAGAAAGACTGTCTTTTCCCCATTTAGTGGACTTTGGGCCTTTGTTGAAGATCAGTTGACCATAGGTGGGTGGATTCACATCTGCATACGTGATTCAGTTCCATTGATTACTGTGTCTGTCATTGTACCAATACCAGGCTGTTTTGACTATTGTAGCTGTAGAGCAGTTTCTGAGGTCAAATAGTATGAGGCCTCCTGCTTTATTCTCCTTCTTCAATAGTGATTTACTTATCTGTGGCCTCTTACCTTTCCATATAAATTTAATGATTAGTTTTTCCATCTTGTTATATAATGCTGTTGGACCGGCTTGCATTGTACTTGCAGATTGCTTTGGGTAGCACTGACATTTTCACAATGTTGAGTCTACCTATCCATGTGCCTGGTATGTTTTTCCATTTATGTAGGTCTCTTTTGATTTCTTGCAGTAGGATTTTGTAGTTTTTTTTTTTTTTGTATATGTCCTTTACATCCTGGTTAGATTTATGCCTAAGTATTTTATTTTTTTAGGACTTAAATTGTATTGCTTTACTCGTTTCCTTTTCCATGTTCTTTTTATTGGTGTATAGGAATCCAACAGTTTTTTCTATGTTTATCTTGTATCCCGCTCTACTGCAGAATCTTTCTATTAGTTCCAGTAGTTTTCTTGTGTATCTTTGAGGAGGTTTATGTACAGTATAACATAATCCTCAAATAGGGATAGTTTTACTTCTTCCTTGCCTATTTGAATGTCCTTTATTTCTTTTTCTTATGGCTGTAGGTAGGTCTTCTAGCACAATGTTTAATAGCAGTAGTGATAAAGGGCATCCTTGTTTTGTTCCTGTTCTCAGGGGGAATGTTTTCAGCCACTGTCTGTGGAGAATGATGATGGCTGTTGGTTTTGTTTAGATGCCCTTTATTATGTCGAGAAATTTCCTTTTTATACCTATTTTATTGAGAGTTTTTATCAGGTATGGGTGTTATACTTTATCAAATGACTTTTCTGAGTCTATTGAGATGATCATGTGATTCTTTTGTTTTATTTATGTGGTGGATGACATTGACTGTTTCTCCAATGTTGAATCATTGTTGCATACCTGGTATGAATTCCACTTGGTCATGGTTTTTTTTTTTTTTTTTTTTGATATGATGCTGAATTCTATTGGCTAGAATTTTGTGGAGAGTTTTTGCATCTATATTCATGAGAGATATCGGTCTGTAATTTTCCTTTTTTTGTGGTGTCTTTGCCTGATTTTGGTATCAGGGTTATGCTGTCTTCATAGAATCAGTTAGGAAGTATCCCTTCCTTTTGTATGTTCTGAAATAGTTTTAGTAGTACTACTGTGAATTCTTCTTTGAATGTTTGGTAGAATTCTCCAGTGAAGCCATCTGAGCCAAGGCTGTTTTTTATTGGAAGTTTTTTTTATTACCTTTTCAATCTCTTCTCATTATGGGTCTGTCCAGATTTTAGACCTCAGTTTATGTTAGTTTAGGAAGATAGTGTGTTTCTAGAAATTTGTCCATTTCCTCTAGGTTTTCAAATTTGTTGGAGTGTAGATTTCATAGTACTCTGTTATGAACCTTTTTATTTCAGTTAAGTCTGTTGTAATGTCCCCCGTTTTATTTCTTATTTGGGTTATTTTTGTCTTCACCTGTTTTTCTTTTGTCAATTTGACCAATGGTTTGTTGATTTTGTTGATCCTTTGATAGAACCAACTTTTGGTTTTGTTGCTCCTTTCTATTTTCTATTTCACTCACTTATTTCTGATTTTTATGATTTCCTTTCTTTTCATGGCTCTGGACTTCTTCTGCTCTTCTCTTTCCGTCTGTCCAAGTTGTATAGCTAGTGTTTTGATTTTGTCCCTTTCTTCATTTTTGATGTGTGCATCTATCACTACTGGCCTCTGAGCACTGCCTTTGCTGTGTACAAAGAATGAACAGGGTCAAGATACACTGAACATTGTTGTAATTAAGACATTATTCATCTGAATTAGTGGGTTTTACATTAAGATGCTAATTGTAATCCACAAGAAATCATTAAGAAAATTATTTGAAATGTATGCTGTAAAAGATACAATAAATAAATTTAAAGGTACACTAGGACATACCAATTTAACACAAAAGAAGCCAGCAATCCAGGAATAGACTAGTAAAAAAAGACATAAGCATATTAAAAAAAAAGGAAGACATAAGTCCTACTTTATCAGTAATTAAATTTAAACAATGAAACAACCCAATTGAAAGGCAGAGATTGGAAACATAGTCTAAAAAAAGAACTTAACCCAAATATATGTCTGTCTATTATAGGCACTCTTTAGATTAAAAGACACAAATAGATTGAAAATAGGATTTAAAAGATAGGCCAGGTATTCCGGATTGAAAGTGTCTCCGAAATATATATGTTGAAGTGCTAAAAATTGTACCTGGAAGTTGTGACCTTGTTTGGGAAAATAGCGCTATTCTTGGAAGATAAAAGAAAAACCTTCGCCATCCTGTTGATTATAACTCATAGTGACCATATAGGACAGAGTAGAACCACCCCATAGGGTTTCCAAAGAGCAGCTGATGATATTGTCACTTAAGCCATACCAGAGTAGGATAAGTCCTATTCCATTCTGAGTGGTATCTTAAAAGGAGATAACAGACAGGGAGATGGAAAGAAACACACAGAGTAAGACAGATGCCAGGTGATAATGGAGGCAGACACATTTATAAGCATCCATAAGCATGCCAAGAATTGCAAAGGGCTACAAGAAGCTACAAGGCGCCCTGACAGTGCAGTAGCTAATAGCTCAGCTCCTAACCGAAATGTCAGCAGTTGGAATCCACCAGCCGCTCTTTGAAAACCCCATGAGAAAGTTCCACTCTATCCCATAGGGTTGCTGTGAGTTGGAATTGACTCAACGGCAACAGTTTTTTTTTTTTTTTTTTTTGACTGCAAGAAGCTGAGACAGGAAGGACCTTTCTGTAGAACAAACAGAGAGAGAGCTCATAGACCCATTAATGAATCTGGGCCTCTAGTCTTCAGAACTGAGACAATAAATTCTGTTCTTCAAAGCCATTTACTTTGTAGTATTTTGTTATGGCAGCACTAGGAATCTAACATACCACGCGAGCAGTAGCCAAAAAAAAAAGAGCTGGGTTGCCTATGATAACATTTGATGTATTAGACTTTAAGACAAAAAAGTTACAGGATACAAATAATATTTTATAATTATAAAGTGTCAATCTATTGGGCAGAACAAACAATTATAAACATATATTCACCTCACATTCCACAATAATAGAGACTTCAATAACTCATTTTCAATAATGGACATAAAACTGGGCAGTATACATGGGACATTCTCCAGAGTGACCATATACCAGACTATAAAACAAACCTAAATAAATACAAAATAATTGAAATAATACAAAATATGTTCTTTGACCAAAATACAACTAAATTAGAAATCAACAGTAGAAGAAAATATAAGAAAATCACAAATATATGTAAATTAAACAGTACACTCCTAAATAACAAATAAGCCAAAGAATAAATCACAAGGAGAGTTTAAAAATAATATTTTTAGATTAAAAGAAGTGAAAAACAGCATGCTAAAACATATGGATTGCAGCTTTAGAATCGTTTATACAGAAATTAATAGCTCCAAGTGCCTATGTTAAAAAGGAAGACAGGTCTCAAATCAATAAACAAATGTTTTGCCTTTGGAAACAAGAAAAAGAAGAGTAAAATGGCACAAAACAAACAAAAGAGAGTACGTATTATATGATTTTATTCATATGAAATTCTACTAAATGAAAACTAGTTGTAGATTCATTGTTGCCTGTATATAGATGTAGGTGTTAATATTGATGTAGATATATATATATTTGACTTAATAACTATATATATATATATATTTTTGTGAAACCAAAACGTTCACTAATGAGAGGACAGTGTGAGTTTCAAATCTTTAATTAAAATGTATTTATTGAGTATAAATTATATCACCTTTACCAGGCACTAGAGATATAAATATAAAACAACCAAGGCCTGTTCCTTCCAGGTTAAGTAGTAATTTAATAGAAACAGGTTATGTACAAATAATTTCAGTAGAGTAAGCTAAGAGGACAAAGTTTTGGGAGAGCAAAGAGAAGATAGCACCTAATCTTGGCTTTACACAAAGGGAAGATTTCAAGGATTTTATTAAATTTAGACCAAACCTTAAAGAAAAGTATGGGTGTATATGGGTGTGTATTTGTGTGTATGTGTGCACGTCTGAAAATGCCTAGTGTTTACAGGAATAAATGAAAGATTTGATGATGTTAGCGCAAATGTTGCACAGGGCCTCGGTTCTGGGTTGCATAGGTTTGGTTTAAGAACAACAAAAAGGAGAAGTAACTGATCTAGCAGCACTTGTCCAAAATAATTTTCTACAATAATGGAAATGTTCTATAATCTGTGCTGCCTGATACATTAGCCACTAGACACATGTGGCTACTGATCATTTTAGATACGGCTAGTGTGACTAAGGAACTGAACTGCTATTTTATTTCATTCATATTTAAATTTAAATAACCGCAAAAGTAACTTATTCCTGAGCAAGGCTGATACTTGGTTATTAGTTCAAATTCAAATAATATTACTGCTTTAAAGATGAAACACAGGACATTCTGGAAACATGTAAGAGTTTGAGAGAATCAGAGAAGACTTCTCCAAGAGAGTACAATTAAAGTACAAATGAATTGAGGTACCAGAGAAACCACCTCTAGCAGACAGAAGAACACATGTGAATGTCCTGAAGGAGAAGAGAAAGTGTCAGATTGTTAAAGAAACAAACAACAAATAACGAGTATCTCAAAATGACAAAAGTGAGGGACATGCTTATGGATAGGTAGACTCAACATTGTGAAAATATCAATTCTACCCAAAGCAATCCACAAATACAAAGCAATTCTTATCCAAATACCAACAGCATTCTTTAAAGAGATGGAAAAACTAATTATTAACTTTATACGGAAATGAAAGAGGCCCCACATAAGTAAAGTACTATTGAAGAAGAAGAATTCACTAGGAAGACTCACACTACCTGGCCTCAGAATCTACTGTACGGCTACGGTAGTCAAAACAGCCTGGTACTGGTACAATGACAGCTACATTGACCGGTGGAACAGAATTGAGAACCCAGGTGTAAATCCATCCACCTACAATCACCTGATCTTGGAAAAGGGCCCAAAGTCCATCAAATGTGGAAAAGACAGTCTTTTTAACAAATTCTGCTGGCAAAACTGGATGTCCCTCTGCAAAAAAATGAAACAGGGCCCATACCTCACACCATACACAAAAACTAATTAAAAATGGATCAAACACCTAAATATAAAATCAAAAACCATAAAGGTCATAGGAGAAAAAATAGGATCAATGCTAGAGGCCCTAATACATGTCATTAACAGGATACAAACCATAACTAACAAGACACAAACTCTAGAATATAAGTTAGATTACTGGAATCTTCTAAAAATTAAACACTCATGCTCATCAAAAGACTTCACCAAAAGAGTAAAAAAAGAACTTAGACTTGGAAAAATCTCTGGCTATGACAAAGTCAACAGAAGTCTAATCTCTAAAATCTCCAGGAAAATCCAATACCTCTACAACAAAAAGACAAATAATCCAATTAAAAAATGGGCAAAGGAAATTAACAGACACTTCACCAAAGAAGGCGCTCAAGTGACTAACAGACACTTGAGGAAATGACCGTGATCACCAGCCAATATAAAAAAGTATTTTTTTTTATACTGGAGAATTGGAAATTGATACTACAATGAGATACCATCTCACCCCAATATTACTGGCATAATTAAAAAAAATAATAACACATGTTGAAGAATTTGTGGGGAGACTGGAACTCTTATGCACTACTGGTGGGAATGCAAAATGGTACGACCATTTTGGAAAACGTTATGGCACTTCTTTAGAAAGCTAGAAAGAGAATACCATAAGATTCAGCAATCCCACTCCTAGCAATATATCTTGGAGAAATAAGAGCTGTCACATGAATAGACAAATGCATACCCATGTTCATTGCAGCATTTTTCACAATAGCAAAAAGTTTGCTCATAAAAGACTCAAGGGGATTAAATGAAATAAAAGGAAAAAAGAAAAAGAAATCTCCTGTGGAGACTGGTGTTCCTGTCTACCAATTATGTACAAAAAAAAAAAAAAAAGAGAGAGAGAATTGTCAATTCCTTTAAGTACAAAACTGAGGGGACTTTCTCCCAAAAGATAACCAGAAATGATTTAAACTCTGTATAAGATGTCAACAGTATTCTGCTATTCCACTCCTATGGGGTCATAAATTGTTTAGAAATTTATCTATGTCTATATCTGAATTGTAATAAGAGAATTGTCCTTCACAGTTGCTCAGTAACTGGCTGCTCATCACTCGGACCCTATGTTAAATACATTTTGACATGGTGATATTTAAGTTACTTGGTGGTATGCAATCTACTCTCAACTCCCATGGGGCTGTTGAGTAATTTTACTGGTCAGATGTTTAACTCGAAAATCCCAATACTTGAGAAAAAAATATGTTGTTGTTAGTTGCCATCGTAAATATGAGTCAGAATTGTCTCAATGGCAATGGTTTTTGTTTTTTTTTTTAATAGTGACACCATGTACAAGAGGGCGAGAAGCTGCCCGGTCCTGTGCCATCCTCACAATCATTGCCATGTTTGAGCTCATTGTTGTAGTCACTGTGTCAATCCATGTCTTTGAGGGTCTTCCTCTTTTTCACTGACCCTTTACTTTATCAAGCATAATGTCCTTCACCAGGGACTGATCCCTCCTGATAACATATCCAAAGCACGTGAAAGAAAGTCTTGGCACCCTTGCTTCAAAAAAGTATTCTGGCTGTACTTCTTCCAAGATAGATTTGTTCATTCTTCTGGCAGTCACTGGCATATTCAATATTCTTCACCAACAACTAATTCATTGTCCAGCTTTCACATTCATATGAGGTCATCGAAAATACCATAGCTTCGGTCAGGCACACCTTGGTCTTCAAAGTGACATCTTTGCTTCTTAACACTTTAAGGAGGTCTTTTGTAACAGATTTGCCCAGAGCAATACTGTTAAACATATAATATGAGATATTTCATTCTGAGATCATATTGTTTAGAAATTTATCTGTGTCTATATTTGAATCCTAATAAGTGAATTGTTCTTCACAGTTGCTCAGTAACTGGCTGCTCAACACTCGGACTCTATGTTAACTCAATTTTGAGATGGTGATATTTAAGTTACACGGTGGTGTGCGATTTACTTCCAAATATATCTAAGTGTGGGGATGAGAATAGAAATTTTAGGAAAAGCTTTTCTATTTCCCTTCCACAGACATCTATGGTTAAAGGAAGTCATGGTCCTCATTTATCTTCGATGTAGCTTTTTCTTACTGGGTTTTTTAAGAAAATAATTTTCCTGGTCCCAGCTTGATATCTCTGCACGTGCAATAACTAACCACTGTGCATGGGACTTAATTTGGCTTCCTTTCCCCATTGTATGAGTCCTAGTCAAGTCCAATACCTATATCAACACCTTTTTCATGTCTGTTACCTGTATTGATCTTTTTCAGGACTCATTCACAATATCTTTCTAGATAGTGCAGATGCCTCTTACTTTTCCAGTAGCTCAATCATTCATCTTACACCATATATATATACATATAAAACCAAATCAAACCAGTTGCCCCGAGTCAATTCCAACTCATAGTGACCCTATAGAACAGAGTTGAATTGCCCCATAGGTTTTCTAAGGCTCTAAATCTTTATGGAAGCAGACTGCCACACCTTTCTCCTGTGGAATAGGCTGGTGAGTTCAAATTGCTTACCTTTTGATTAGCATCAGAGCACTTAACCACTGTGCCACCAGAGCTCATATATAGGTGTATATATATATAAACCCACCAGAGCTTATACACACACACACGTACCCACACAAATATACAAAAATACAAGTATATTTTTAATTTCTTTCAGCAATTTGAGGCTTTTTGTGCCAGAGATACATTTTTCAATATACCTGCTGTCTCAGCTAGCTAGTGCTGCTATAACAGAAGTACCACAAGTGGATGGATGGCTTTAACATAGAGATATTTTTTCTCTCACAGCATAGCAGGCTAGAAGTCCGAATTCAGGGTGCTAGCTCCAGGAGAAGGCCTTCTCCCTCTGTTGGCTCTGGGGGAAAGTCCTTGTCATCAATATTCCCCAGTCAAGAGATCCTAAGCACAGGGACCCCCAATCGAAAGGATACTCTATTCTCCCGGCTCTTGTTTCTTGGTGGTATGATGTCCCCCTGTCTCTCTGCTTGCTTCTTGCTTTTATATCTCAAAAGAGATTGACTTAAAATACAACCCAGTCTTGTAGATTGAGTCCTTCCTCATTAACATAACTGCCACTAATCCTACCTCACTAACATCATGGAGGTAGGGTTTACAGTGTGTAGGAAAATCACATCACTTGACAAAATGGTGGACCATCATACAATACTGGGAATCATGGTCTAGCCAAGTTGACACACATTTTTGGTGGACACAATTCAACCCATAACATCTGCCGTATTTTAAGATGTGAAAGACCCTTCTCCTTCCTTAAGTTTTTAAGTCTGGATATTTTATTAAAAATATTATTAACTAGATGGTGCCCGGCCACAACCGATGACTGCCCTGACAGAGAGCACAACAGAGAACCCCTGAGGGAGCAAGAGAACAGTGGGATGCAGACCCCAAATTCTCATAAAAAGACCAGGCTTAATGGTCTGACTGAGGCTAGAAGAATCCTGGCAGTCTGGTCCCCAAACCTTCTGTTGGCCCAGGACAGGAACCAACTCCTCAGACATGGATTGGACTGGACAATGGGTTGGAGAGAGATGCTGATGAGGAGTGAGCTACTTGTATCAGGTGGACACTTGAGACTGTGTTGGCATCTCCTGTCTAGAGGGGAGATGGGAAGGTAGAGAGGGTTAGACACTGGCAAAATGGTCATGAAAGGAGAGACTGGCAGGAGGAAGTGGGCTGGTTCATTAGCGGTAGAGTAAATGGGAGTATGTAGTAAGGTGTATACAAGTTTATATGTGAGAGACTGATTTGATTTGTAAACTTTCACTTAAAGCACGATAAAAATTATTAAAAATATATATTATTGATACCGTAAACAACAGGGTTAAACGGTTCCCCTTCCTCCCATCACACCTGAGCCACATCACACTCTTTTGATAAGAAATTCTGTGTAGCAGCTCAAGGCCATCTTACTGCTTCTCTGCTCAAGTTTGCTTCGCTACCCACCAACCTTCCCCTCACTCCATTTGGACATGAGCAATAAGCCACAAAGCTGTCCTTAGATAAATTTCATGTTTCATACCCCCCTAAAAACCACATGCCCCCAGCCACCATATTGCACCCCCTACTGCACCCCTGTATGTGTTCATTTCCTGAAATTGTCTGCCAGTTCTTAGAAACTTCATGAATTATGCATAAGTTCCCTATCACAAGCCCTGCAACTGCACTAGAATCCCCAACCTCAGGGAGCTTGATTTGAGACTTAATCTCTGAGCTCCTTGCTTGACCGGCTTGCAATAAAGTCTGTTTTCTCTTTTTCAAAGGCCTGGTGTCTCTCAATTGACTCAAGGGGTCACGCCGGGCAGGACCCACCGTCATCGGGTTACAATACTGTAATGATGCATAGATTACCACATCTTTTATTGGTCAGTTAATTCATTTTCTGTGTCTGTTATAACAAATTGCTACAAACTGATTGACTTAAAACAACAGAAATTTATTCTTCCACAGCTCAGGAGGCCAGAAATCCAAAGTCAGAGCCAAAATACCTGAGCCTTAATCAAGCTGTCACGGCAGAACCACACCACACACTCTTCAGAGGCTCCAGGGGAGAATCTGTTCATTGCCTCTTCCAGCTTCTGGTGGCTGTCTCTATTCCATGGCTGTGGCTGCATCATCCGATCTCTGCCTCTGTGGTCACATTGTCATCTCCGCTTGTGTTGTGAAATCTCTCTCTGCTTCTCCCCCATTCTCCCTATATTCTTCTATATTTTATGTCCTTCTATATTCTATATCCTTCTGTATTCTTCTATATTCTATATCCTATATTTCGTATTCTTCTATATTCTATCTTTTATCTTCTATATTTTGTACTCTATATTCTCTATTCCATATTCTACATACTACATTCTATTTTCTATGTTCTTCTGTATTCTATATTCTTCTATATTCTACATTCTATGTTTAATATTCTATGTTCTATATTCTATATATTATATTTCCTATCTTTTATATTCTATAAAAAAAATATTCCATATTAAATATTCTACTTTCAATATTTTTCTATATTCTATATTCATCATTATTCTATACTGTATATTTCATATTCTACATTCTGTATTCTTCTGTATTCTATAATCAATATTCTTTAGTCTTTATTATATATTTTATATTCTACATTATATATTCTATATTCTTCTATTTTCTATATTCTATAGTCTTCTATATTCTGTAATCTGTTTTCTATATTCTACCTTCTATTTTATATGCTATAGTGTATATTCTACATTCTATATTTTATATTCTTCTATATGCTATAATCTATATTTGAAGATCGAAGACCACAGCCTTCAGTATGGACTGCATGTCAACATAGAGAAAACAAAAATCCTCACAACTGGACTAATGAGCAACATCATGATAAACGGAGAAAAGATTGAAGTTGTCAAGGATTTCATTTTACTTGGATCCACAATCAACAGCCATGGAAGCAGCAGTCAAGAAATTAAAAGATGCATTGCACTGGGCAAATCTGCTGCAAAGGACCTCTTCAAAGTGTTGAAGAGCAAAGATGTCACCCTGAAGACTAAGGTGTGCCTGACCCAAGCCATGGTATTTTCAATCACATCATATGCATGTGAAACCTGGACAATGAATACGGAAGACCGAAGAAGAGTTGACACCTTTGAATTGTGGTGTTGGCGAAGAATATTGAATATACCATGGACTGCCAAAAGAACGAACACATCTGTCTTGGAAGAAGTGCGGCCAGAATGCTCCTTAGAGGCAAGGATGGCGAGACTGCGTCTTACATACTTTGGGCATGTTGTCAGGAGGGATGAGTCCCTGGAGAAGGACGTCATGCTTGGCAGAGTACAGGGTCAGCGGAAAAGAGGAAGACCCTCAGCGAGGTGGATTGACACAGTGGCTGCAACAATGTGCTCAAGCACAACACCGGTTATAAGGATGGCACCGGGCCGGGCTGTGTTTTGTTCTGTTGTGCATAAGGTCTCTATGAGTCGGAAGCGACTTGACAGCACCTAACAGCAATACTCTATATTATTTTTATTCTGTATTATTCTATATTTATCTATATTGTATATTCTAAATTGTATTTTCTATATTCTATATTTCATATTCTTCTATGTTCTATATTCTACACTCTATTCTTCTGTATTGTATTTTCTTCTATATTCTATGTTCTATATTCTGTATTTTATCCTCTATATTCTGTACTCTATATTCTACATTCTACACTCTATATTCTTCTATATTCTATATTCTTCTGTATTCTATATTCTTGTATATTTTATATCCTATATTCCTTATTCTTCAATATTCTATGTTCTATATTCTGTGTTCTATCTTCTATATTCTACATTCTAAATTCTATATTCTGTACTCTATATTCTATGTTTGATATTCTATGTCCTGTGTTCTATGTTCAATCTTCTATCTTCTATCATCTGCTTTCTTCTATCTACTATCTTCAATCTATCTTCTATTGTCAATTTTCTTCTGTATTGTATATTCTATGCTCTATATTATATTTTCTTCTATTTTCTATATTCTTTTGTGTCCTATATTCTATTATCTTCTATATTCTTCTGTATTCCATATTCTACATTCTATATTCTACTTTCCATATTCTATACTCTTCTATATTCTTCTACATTCTATACTCTATATCCTATAATCTTCTATATTTTTCTATATTTTATAATCTACATTCTATTTTCTATATTCAGTATTCTATCTTCTATGTTCTATATTCTGTATTCTTCTACATGCTGTATTCTATATTACATGCTGTAATCTATATTCTACAGTCTATATTTTTCTACATTCTATATTCTATAATCTATATTCTTCAATATTCCATATTCTATGTTCTGTATTCTGTGTTTTATATTGTATCTTCTACATTCTACAGTATATATTCCATATTCTTCTATATTCTATAATCTATATATTTCTACGTTCTGTTTTCTATATTCTTCTACATTGTATGTTTTATGTCTTATATTCTTCTACATCGTATATTTTATGTCTTATACTCTATATTCAGCAATATTCTATTTTCTATATTCTTTTATAAACTATATTCTTCTATATTCTATATTCAACATTCTATATTCTACTATATTCTATATACTTCTGTATTCTACTTTCTATATTCTATAATCTATATTCTTCTGTATTCTATGTTCTATAATCTATATTCTACATTCTGTATTCTATATTCTGTAATCTATATACTTTTACATTCTATATTCTCTCTTCTATGTTCTGTATTGTATTATCTATATTCTACATTCTATGTTCTTTATTCTATATTCTTCTGTATTGTATATTTTATGTCTTATAGTCTATATTCCATTTTCCTCAATATCCTCTATTCTATATTCTTCTATATTCTATGTTCTATATTCTACATTCTCTTCTCTATATTCTATACTCTTCTATATTCTATAATCTATATTCTTCTATATTCTACAGTCTACATTATGTATTCTAAATATTTCTATATTCTTTAACTTCTCTCTTTTATATTCTATATTCTACATTCTATATTCTATTTTCTTGTATGTTCTGTATTGTATATCCTATGTTCTCCACTCTACATTCTATATTCTAAATTTTCCTATAGTCCATATTTTTCTATATTCTATATTCTACATTCTATATTCTATAATTTATATTCTCTATCCTATGTTCCATATTCTATATTCTGCATTCTAAATTCTATATTCAATATTCTTCTATATTCTATAATCTATATTCTTCTACACTCTATATTCTGTTTTGTATATTCTATATTCTTTTATATTGTACATTTTATATATCATAGTCTACATTCCATATTCATCAATATTCTATATTCTTCTATATTCTATATTCCATATTTTCTATCCTATATTCTTCTATATTCTGTCCTGTATATTCTATATTCTTCTATATTACATATTCATCAATATTCTATATTCTTCTATATTCTACATTCTATATTCTTCTTATTCTGTATTCTTCTATATATTATATTCCACATTCTATATCTTCTATATTCTATAATCTATATACTTCTACATTCTATATTCTATAATCTTCTATATTGTATATTTTATATCTTATATTCTATATTTTCCATTTTTGTCAATATCCTGTATTCTGTATTCTATATCCTTCTATAGTCTATCTTCTATGTTCTATATTCTTTATTTTATGTGCTATATTCTGTTCTCTATATTCCATATTCTTCTATATTCTATAATCTATATTCTACGTTCTATACTCTATTTCATATTCTGTATTCTATATTCTACTGTCTACATTCTGTATTCTAAATACTTCTATATTCCATATTCTTCTCTATATTCTGTATATTCTACGTTCTATATTGTATATGGCTCTATATTCTACATTCTATAATTTAAAATTTTCTTTATTCTATATTGTGTATTCTATATTCTTTGTTCTATATTCTACACTGTAAACTCTATATTCTATATTCTACATTCCTCAATAATCTATAATCGATATTGTATATCCTATATCCTTTATTCTATATTGTATATACCATAATTGTCAATATTCTTTATTCTTCTGTATTCTATCTTCTATATTCTCTAGTCTAGATTCTATATTCTTCTATATTCTATACTCTATATTCCAAATCCTATATTCTATATTCAATATTCTTCAATATTCCTTATTCTATATTTTATCTTCTATATTTTGTCTTTTATAGTCTATATTCTCTACTCTATATTCTACATTCTATATTCTATGTTCTTCTATATGCTATATTCTATATTTTGTACTCTATATTCTATGTCCTATATTCTGTATTCTATAGTCTTCCAAATGCTGTATGCTTCTATGTTCTATGTTCTGTATTCCATATTCCATATTCTGTATTCTACATTCTACGTTCTATATTCAATATTCTTCTTTTTTCTATATTTTTCCATATTCTATATTCTACGTTTCACATTCTACATTCTATATTCTTCTATTTCTATATTGTATATACTAAATTTTATATTCTATACTCTGTATTCTACATTCTACGTTCAACATGATATATTCTTTAGTCTATATTCTTCTCTATTCTTAATTCTTCTATATTCTACATTCTATATTCAATATTCTATGTTTGCTGTTCTATACTCTATATTCTTCTGTATACCATACTCTTTTCTATTCTATATTCTGCATTCTTCTATATTCTATATTCTACATTTACTTTCTATATTCTGTAATCTATATTCTGCTACATTCTCTATTCTATGTACTGTATTCTATATTCTACATTCTGCATTCTATATTCTATTTTCTATAATCTATATACTTGTACATCCTGTATTCTATATTCTTCTATATTGTATATTTTATTTCTTATATTCTTTTTGCCATATCCATCAATATTCTATAGTCTTCTAAATACTATGTTCTTCTATGTTCCGTATTCTATACTCCATATTCTATTTTCTACATTCTATATTTTATATTCTATAATCTACATTCTATATTTATCTATATTCTATAATCTTTATACTTCTATATTCTATATTTTGTATTCTATATTCTTCTATATTGTACATTTTATGTCTTATATTCTATATTCATCAATATTCTATATTCTGTACTCTTCTGTATTCTATCTTCTATTCTCTTTATTCTATATGCTGTACTCTATATTCCATATTTTACAAACTATACTGTTCTATTTTATATATTCTATATTCCGTATTCTATATTCAATATTGTGCATTCTCTATTCTATACACTTCCATTTTTTATATTTTATATTCTACCACATTGTATACACTATATTCCACACTCTACATGCCATATTCTATATTCCTCTATATGCTATAATCTATATTCTTCTATATTCTACATTCTATATTCTTCATTTCACATTCTGTAGTCTTCTATATTCGATATTCTACATTCTAAATACTATAGTCTATGTTCTACATTCTAAATTCTATATTCTTCAATATTCTACATTCTTCTTCTATATTCTATATTCTGCCTTATTCTATATCGTATATCCTATATTATTCTATATTCCATATTCTTGTATAATCTATATCCTCCTATATTCTATACTCTTCTATATCTATATCCTATATTCTTCTATATTCTATATACCTCTATATTCTTTATTCTATATCCCACATTCCATATTCTATATTCAATATTCTATGTTGTATGTTCTATATTCTTCCATGTATTATATTCTTCTATATCTATATTCCATATTCTTTATTCCATATTCTTCTGTATTCTATATTCTTCTATATTCTATACTCTACATTCTACATTCTTTATTCTGTATTCTTCTATATACTAAAATCTATATTCCATATTCTATAGTCTACATTTTATATTCTATATTCTATGTTATATATTCTATATTCTTCTATTTTCTATATTCTGTATTTCACTTTCTACATTCTATATTCTTCTGTATGCTATAATCTATATTCTTCTATAGTCTATATTTTATGTTCTGTGTTCTCCTTTGTTCTATATTATTCTATATACTGTATTCTTTATTCATATTCTGCATTCTATATTTTACATTCTTCTATATTCTATGTTCTACACTCTATATTCTATATTATTATATATTCTTCTATATTCTGTATCCTACATTCTATATTCCATATTCTTCAATATTCTATATTCTTCTATATTCTATCTTCTATATTCTGAACTCTATATTCTTTGATATTCTACATTCTAAATTCTGTATTTAATATTCTTCTATATTCTATATTAAATATTCTGTGCTGTATAGTCTATATTCTTCTATATTCTATATTTGATATTCTTCGTGCTGCGTTCTATGTTCAATCTTCTATCTCCTATCATCTTCTGTCTTCTATCTACTATCTTCTATTGTCTTCTATATTCTTCTATATTTGATATTATATTTTCTTCTATTTTCTATATTCTTTTGTGTCCTGTATTCTATTGTCTTCTATATTCTCCTCTATTCTATGTTCTTCTATATTCCATATTCTGCTATATTCTCTGTACTTCTATATTCTGTATTCTATATTCCACATTCTACATCTATTTTGTATAGCCTATAATCTATTTTCTTCTATACTCTATTCTATATTCTTCTGTATTTTTTATTCGTCTATATTCTACATTCTAAACTTTATAATCAATATTCTGTTTTATGTCCTGTGTTCTATATTCTTTTATATACTATATTCTTGTATATTCTGTATTCCATAAACTGTATTCCATATTCTTCTATATTCTATATTCTATATTCCTTATTCTACATTCTACGTTGTATACTCTATATTCTTCTATATTCTATAACCTATATACTTCTACAGTCTGTATTCTGTATTTTATTTTTTATTCTTCTAAATTGTATATTTTATATCTTAAATTCTATATTTGTCAATATTCCATATTCTTCTATATACTATATTGTATATTCCATATTCTATAGTCTACCACATTTAATATTCTATATTCTCTTTTCTATTATCTGTATTCCTCTATATTCTATGCTCTATATTTTACATTCTTCTGTATTCTATTATAATCTATATACTTTTAAATTCTGTGTTCTATAATGTATATTTTATATTCTACATTCTATATTCTTTATTCTTTATATTCCTCTATATTGTATATTTTATGACTTATATTCTGTTTTCTATATTCCATTTTCGTGAATATCCTATATTCTATCTTCTAACTTCTATGTTCTGTATTCTATATTGTGTGTTCTGTGCTCTATATTCAATGCTCTTTTATATTCTATAATCTATATTCTACAGCCTTATTATATATTCTAAATTCTTCTGTATTCTTTATTCTTCTCTATTCTGTATTCTATGTTCTGTGTTCCACATTCTACATTCTAGTCTATGTTCTTCTATATTGCATATTCTACTTTTTGTATTTTATATTCTTTATTCTATATTCTACATTGTAAACTCTATATTCTGTGTTCTATAATCTATATTCTTTTATATTCTATAATCTACCTTGTATATTCTTCAATAATCTTATAATCTATATTCTTCTATATCATATATTCTATATACCATATTCTTCTACATTCTATCTTCTACATTCTGCAGTCTGTATTCCATATTCCTCTATATGCTATATTCCACGTTCTATATTCTATATTTTATATGCTATATTCTTCTACATTCTGTATTGTATATTCTTCTGTATTCTAAATTCTTCTATAATATATCTTCCATATTCTTTTATATTCTATAATTTTCTATACTGTATATTCCTGTATATTCAGTATTCTATATTATTCTACATTCTATACACATCTACATTCTATACTCTATATTCCATATTCTATATAATTCTATATTCTTCTATATTCAATACCTATATTCTTTTATATTCTATGTTCTTCTGTATAATATATTCTTCTGTATTCTATATTCTACATTCTGTATTCTTCTATATGCTATATTTTTCTATAATCTGTGTTCTATATTTTGTATTCTTCCATATTCTATAATCTAATATTTCTCTAATTTGTATATTGTACATTCTACATTCTAATTTCTTCTGTATCTTCTTCTATATTTTGTATTCTATATTCCACATTCTGCTTTGTAAATTCTATATTTTATACTCTTCTATATTCTATATTCTATGTTCTATATTCAACTATATGCTATATTCTATATTCTAGTTTCTAGATTCTTGATCCTACATTCTATATTCTTCTGTTTTCTGGGTTCTATATTCCACAGTCTACATTCTTCTACATTCTGTACACTATAATCTTGTATAATGTATATTCTACATTCCATATTCTTCTATATTTTATATTCTATATTCTTCTATTTTCTCTATTCTATATTTTGTATTCTTCTATATTCTATATTTTTCTATATTCTATACACTATATTCTTCTGTATTCTATATTTCTCTATATTCTATATCCTTCTATATTCTAGATTTCATTTTCTACATTATTCTATATTCTATTTTCTTTTATATTCTGTATTCTGTCTTCTGTGTTCTGTTCTATATTCTATATTCTTCAATATTCTATATCCCATATTCTGTATTCTATATTCTTCTATAGTTTACATTCTATATTTTTGATATTATTTAATCTATATTGTTGTATATTCTATATGCTACAGTGTATATTCTATATTCTTTGATATTCTATATTCTTATATTCTACATTCTATATTCTCTTTTCTACACTATATTATTCTATATTGTATATTCCACATTATGCATTCTATATTCTGTATTCTATACTCTATATTGTACACTCAACATTATATATTCAAAATTTTTCTATATTCTATATTCTTCTATAGGCTATATTCTGTGTTCTGTGTTCTACATTCTATACTCTATATTCTGTATTCTCTTATATTCTATAATGTATATTCTTCTGCATTCTCTATTCTACTTTCCATATTCTAAATTCTTCTATATTCTATAATCTATGTACTTCTGCATTCTGTATTCTGTGTTCTGTATTCTATATTGTACATTTTATATATGTTATTCTGTATTCCATATATGTCATAATTCCGTATTCTATATTCTTCTGTATACTATATTCTTCTACATTCTATAGTTCATATTCCATAAACTGTATTCTATATTCTATACTCTACATTCTATATACTTCTATATTCTGTAATCTATATTCTTCTCTATTCTATATTCTACATTCCTCAATCTATATTCTTCTATATTCTATACTCTACATTCTATATTTTATAATCTACTTCTACATTGTATATTTTATATTCTTCTATACTGATTATTTTATATCTTATATTGTATTTCCATTTTCATGAATATCCTATATTCTATGTTCTTCTATATTCTATCTTTTATCTTTTGTGTTCTAGATTCTATAATCTGTATTCTATGTTCTGTTCTCTATATTCCATGATTCTATATTGTATAATCTGTATGATTCTGTATTCTATATACTTTTTTTACTATATTTTATATTCAACAGTCTACATTCTATATTCTTCTATTTTCTTTATTTTTCTCTATTCTTCTATATTATTGTCTATATTCTTCTGTAATTTATAATCTATACTCTTCTACATTCTATATCCTATATTCTATGTTCTATATTCCACATTCTATATTCTGTTCTTCTATATTCTATCTTCTATGTTCTAATTGTATATTCTATATTCTTCTATATACTATATTCTTCTATGTTCTATATTCTTCTATATTCTGTATTCTATATTGTATAATCTACATTCTATATTCTAGAAGCTATATTCTTCTACATTCTATATTCTGTATTCTTCTATTTTCAATATTTTATATCTTATATTCCATATTCTTCTATAGTCTATATTGTATGTTCCATACTCTGTATTCTATATCCTATATTCTACATTCTGTATTCTATATTCTTCTATATTGTATATTCTACATTCTATATCCTTCTGTATTCTATAATCTATATTTTTCTATATTCTTCATTGTGCATTCAATATTCTATATTCCTTGATACTCTATAATCTATATACTTCTAAACTCTATGTTCTATATTCTTGTATATTGTATATTCTATTTTCATCAATGTTCTATATTCTATATTTTTTGTTTTCTTTCTTCTGTGATCTGTATTCTATGTTCTGTACTCTATATTCTATAATCCACATTCTGTTCTGTATTCTTTATTCTATATTGTATATACTATATACTGCATTTTACATTCTAAATTTTTCTGTTTTCTATATTCTACATTCTATTAGATTCTTCTATATTCTCCACTCTACATTCTATATTCTAAATTTTTCTATATTCTGTATTCTTCTATAATCTATATTCTGTATCCTATATTTTACATTCTTTATTCTTCTATATTCTAAAATCTATATTCTTCTCTATTCTCTATTCTAAATTCTATTTTCTATATACTTCTATATGCTATAATCTATGTACTTCTACAGTCTATGTTCTGTGTTGTATATGCTATATAGTATATACAACATTCTACATTCTTCTATGTTGTACATTTTACATATTATATTCTATATTCCATTTTTATTGATATTCTATATTTTTGTATATAACACATTCTTCTGCAATCTGTATTCCATAGTCTATATTCCATTTTTGTCAATATTCTATATTCTTCTATACTCCATCTTCTGTGTTCTAAATTCTACATTCTATATTCGGTTCTCTATACTGTAGATTCTTCTGTGTTCTAAAATCTATATTCTTCTATATTCAATATTCGTCAATATTCTGTATTCCATATTCTTCTATGTACTTAGTTCAATATTCTATATTCCTTAGTCCATATTCTGTATTCTATATTCTTCTATATACCATATTCTATATTCTTCTATATTCTACTTTCTATATTCTTCTGTGTTCTATAATCTATATCCTTCTATATTCAATATTCTATATTCTAAATACCTTATTCTATTTTCTATGTTGTACATATTATATTCTGTATTCTTCTATATTGTATATTCATATTCTAATTCTATATTCTAAATTTTTCTGTATTCTATATTCCTGTATATTCTGTATTCTGAATTCTATATTCTTTATTTTATATTCTACATTCTAAACTCTATATCCTATTTTCTTCTATATTCTACATTCTCCATACTACATTCTATGTTCTATATTCTTCTGTATTCTATAATCTGTATTCTACATTCTATATTCTTTATTCTGTATAGTGTATTCCATATCCTATATTATATATACCATATTCATCACTGTTCTGTATTCTTCTATAATCTATCTTCCATGTTCTGTCATCTTTATTCTATATTCTGCGTTCTATTATCTTCTATATTCTGTATTCTTCTGTATTGTATATTCTTTTATAATGTACATTCTCTATTCTATATTGTTCTATATTTTATATTCGTCCATATTCTATATCCTTCTCTATACTATATTCTTCTATAATCTATATCTTATCTTCCAAATTCTATATTCTACATTCTGTATTCTGTATTGCATATTCCATATTTTATATTCTACGTTCTTCTATATTCTGTATTCTACATTCTGCATTCTTGTATATTTTATATTCTTCTATATTCTATATTCTTTGTTCTACATTCTAAATTCTATATTCGTCTATGTTCTATATTCGTCTATATTCTATATTCTACATTCTATTTTCTATATTCTGTACTCTATATTCTGCTTTGTCATTCTATATTTTATATTCTATAATCTTTATTCTTCTATATGCTATATTCTACATTCTAATGTTTTCTATATTCTATATTCTCACTCTACATTCTATATTCTAAATTTTGTATATTCTATATACTTCTATATTCTATAATCTATATTCTTCGGAATTCTATATTCTCTCTTCTATGTTCTGTATCTATACTCTATATGCTTCTTTATTGTATAATCTATATACCTCTACATTCCATATTCTGTATTCTATATTCTTCTGTTTCACATTTTATATATTATATTCTATATTTCATATTTGTCAATAGTCTATATTTTCTATATACTATATTCTTCTTTATTTTATATTCTTTATTCCATATACTACATTCTGTATTCTGTATTGTATAGTCTATAGTCTGCATTCTATATTCTGAATTCTTCTATATTCTTTATTCTTCTCTTGTTTATATTCTGTGTTCTGTATTCTATATTCTACATTCTATATTCTGTATTATTCTATATTCTACTTTCTATATTCTAAATTTTTCTATACTCTATTTTTCTCTATTCTCTATTCTGAATTGTATATTCTATATTCTGTACTATACATTCTAAACTCTATATTCTGTATTCTTGTATATTCTATATTCCATATTCTATGCTCTACACTCTACATTCTACATTCTTTAATCTATATTCTACCTTCTACATCCTGTATTCTTCTATACTGTATGTCCTATATCCTGTTTTTTTTATATCCTGTATTCTATAGTCAATATACTGTATTCATCAATATTCTATATTCTTCTATGTTCTATCTTCTGTCTTGTGTATTCTATATTCTGGCATATATTCTATGTTCTACGTTCTATATTCTTTGATATTCTATATTCTTCTGTATTCTGTGTTCTACCTTCTCCTGTAATCTATATTCTTTTATATTCTGTATTCTATCTTCTATATTCTTCTATATATCATATTCTTCCATATTCTATATTATTTATTCCATATTCCATATTTTACATGCAACACTATTCTAAATTCTTCTATATTCTACATTCTAAATTCTATGTTCGTCTATATTCTATACTCTTCTATATTCTATATTCCATACTCTGTATTTGATATTCTATGTTCTATATTTTATATTCTATATTTTTTTTATATTCTACTATATATTATATTCTTCTATATTCTGTATTTCATATTCTATAGTCTACATTCTATATTCTTCTATATTCTATATGCCATATTCTATAATCTATATTCTATTTTCTATCTTCTATATAAAATTTTTTATATTCTTCTATATTCTGTGTTCTATATTCTTCAATATTCTGTATTCCATAATGTATATTCTATATTCTCCTATACTCTATATTCTTCTTTACTCTGTATTCTATCTTCTTTTTTCTTTTATATTCTGTATTGTATTGTATATTCTATGCTCTTCTATATACTATATGCCTTTATATTTTATATGCCTTATTCCATATTCTACATTCTGAATTCTTCTGTATTCTATATTCTACATTCTTAGTTCTATATTCTTCTATATTCCATATTCCTTTATATCCTATTTCTATATTTTTCCATATTCAAAGTTCTGTATTTCATTCTCTGTATTCTATATTGTGTATTCAAAGTTCTATGTTCTATATTCTATATTTTTCTGTATGGCATATTCTATGTTCCATACTCCATATTCTATATGCTATATTCTACATTCTCTATTCTATATTTTACATTCTACAATCTATGTTCCATGATCTTCTATATTCTATAATCTGTATTCTGCTATAGTCTGTAGTCTTTATTCTATATTTTATATTCTATATTCTGTATTCTACATTCTATATAACAAATTCTATATTCTATGTTCTTCTATATGCTATATTCTTCTATATTCTGTATTGTATAGTTTCCTATTGTCTATATTCTTCTATAATGTATATTCTACATTCTTCTGTGTACTGTATTGATATTCTTATATATTCTCTATTTTTCCATATTCTGTATTCTATATTCTTCTATATTCTATATTTATATTCTTTATTCTTCTACATTCTGTGTTCTATATTATTCTATATTCTTCTGTAATGTATATTCTATAATCTATATTCTTCCATACTCTATATATTCTTGTATATTCTATGTTCTTTTATATTTAGTATTCCATCTTCTGTTTTATGTGTTCTATGTTCTATATTCTTCTGTATTCTGTATTCCACATTCTAAATTCTATGGTCTTCTATATTTTTGATTTTCCTATATCCTATGTTCCATATTCTCCATTCTATATTCGATGTTCTATGTTCTTTATTCTACATTTTTCTCTATACTATATTCGTCTGTATTCTATACTCCATATTGTATATTGTAATTCTATATTCTAAAATCTTCTATATTCTACATTCTGTATTCTTCTAGATTCTAGATTTTTCTATATTCTATGTTCTATATTCAATCTTCTATTTTCCATATTTTTACCATGCTATTAAAAAAGTTTTTTTTATATATTTGTGTATTCTGTATTCCATATGCTTTATACTGTATTCAACATTCTATATTCTACTATATTCCATATTCTATACTCTCCTATATTCTATATTTTACATTCTACATTCTATATTCCATAATATTTTATATTGTATAATTTATAATCTTCTATATTCTACAATCTATATTCTCCTAAATTCTTCGTTCTATATTTTGCATTCTCTATTGTGTATTCTACATTCTACATTTTATATTCTCCTGTATTCTATATTCTAAATTTATATTCTATTTTCTTCTGTATTCTGTATTCTTTATGCTATAATCTTCTATAATGTATATTCTATATTCTTCCTTATTCCAAATCCTCTATACGCTATATTCTTCTGTTTTCAAAGTTCTTTTATATTCTGTATTCTATCTTCTATCTTCAGTGTTCTATGTTCCATATTCTATATTCTTTATTTTAAATTCTCTATATTCTATAATCTATGTTCTATGTTTTTCTATAGTCTATATTTTTGTATATTCTATATTTCATACTCTGTATTCTATATTAAAAAAAGATGTTCTATATTGTATATTTTTCTACATACAATATTCTTCTATATTCTATATTGCGTATTTCGTATTCCATATTCTATATTCTACATTCTGCATTCTATATTTTAAATTCTTCCATATTCTATGTTCTGTATTCTATATTCTAAATTCCATGTTCTTCCATATTCTTCTATATTCTATATTTTTCTGTATTCTATATTCCATATTTTACATTCTTCCTTCTATATTCTATATTCTTCTATCTTGTATTCTATATTCTTCTATACTGTATATTCTGTATTTTACATTCTATATTCCATTTTCTTCTATATTCTATATTCTGTATTCTTTATACTTTATTTTATATTCTATATTTTGTATTCTACATTCTATATTCTATGTTCTATATTCTTCTGTACTCTATATATTCTATATTTTATATTCCATACTCTGTGTTCTATATTCAATGTTCTTTTTCTATATAATTTTCTGTAGTCTACATTCTACATTTTATGCTCTTTATTATTATTTTTTATTCTTCAACAGTCTGTCTGATATATTCTTCTATATTGTATATTCTGTATATTACATTCTACATTCTATATTCCATAATCTTCTTTATTCTATAATGTATATTCTCTATATTATGTATCTTTGATTCTATATTCTACATTCTATATTCCAAATTCTATATTTTACAATATTCCATTGTCTGTATTCTATATTCAATGTTGTTTTCTATATTCTATATTTTTATAATTTTCTGTATTCTATATTCCATATTCTGTATACTATATTCTACATTCTCTTATATTCCATCTTGTTTATTCTATATTTACTTCTACATTTTATATTCCAGAATCTTCTCTATTCTATAATAGTCTATATTCTATGGTCTTTATTCTATATTTTATATTCTGTATTCTACTTTGTACATACTCTATTCTATAATTTTCTATGTTCTGTGTTCCATACTCTGTATTCCATATTAAATATTTGATGTTCTATATTCTATATTTTTTATATACTATATTCTTCTGAATTCTACATTCTATATGACATATCCTACATTCTGCATTTTATATTTTATATTCTTCTATGTTCTGCATTTCATAATCTTCTAAATTCTTATTCTACATTCTATAATCTATTATAATCTATATTCTATCTGCTATATTCTATATTTTAAATTCTAATTCTATATTCTACATTCTACGTTTTAAATTTTTCAATATTCTTTATTCTCTATTCCATATTCTATGTTCTACATTCTATATACCATTTTTTCTGTGTTCTACCTTTTGTATGCTAAATTTTTCTGAATTCTATCTTTTTCTATATTCTATATTTTTTATTGTATATTCTACCTTTTAATCTCCATCTTCTACAATCTAATACTCTCCATTCTACATTCTATATTCCTCTATATTTTGTTATCTATATTCTTCGACTTTCTCTATTCTATACTCTTCAATAGTGTATATGCTATTCCCTATATTCCATATTTGTCCGTATTCTATTTTCATCTATGTTCTATCTTCTATGTTCTGTAGTCTGTAGGTGTCAGCATCTGGGATAAAGGATTCGGGACCTTGCCTGGGGCAGAAGGCAGCCTAGGTCAGCGGATACTTGGAAGTCTAGTGACTTCCGACACTGCTGCCAGTGACAAATGGTGACTTCCACACTCACATATCCCCTGGTGGTAGAATGATAGTGATGGGTGGAGAAACATTGCTGTGGAGCACACTTTCAATGGTGCACTGGCCAAAGCAAAGGCCAGGGCGGGTAGTGGACGTCATGGAGTTGAATGGCGAGCCAGTGAAGGGCCAAGTATTCCTCCTGTACGTGGCAAACAGGTGATCCGTGTCACAAAGTCCATAAAGCGTTGGACTGCTGGGGCCCAGGCTGCCAGGATTTTGGCCCTGCCTTCGGGGCCTGTCCACATACGCAGCATTCCACCGCAGGCGGGGATAGGTAGACATCAAAAATTTGGAAAATGGCACTGTCTCCTCGATTTCCCTGGCATCGGCCTTTTTGAGCGGCACGATTTTTTTCCTAGTAGAATAAGGCACTGATGGAGAAAGGCAGGATTATGTGTGCAGGAAAGGTGTGTGCTGAGAGGGTGAGGACGTTGAGACCAGGTTGGGATCTTCAGTCCAGGAGAGGCTACTGGCAGGTGTGGGTCAATGTTCTCTACCCATCCCACGTGGTGGGGGGAGGTTTTCACCATACAAAGCAGCAGTGGAATTATTCGTCGCCAGAGAGGTTGCATCTGCCCACAAGCTCCACCTGGCCAGGGTCCGCCCCTACCCTATTGCCTATGTCAATCAACAGAAGCTAAGACCTTCCAGAGAGACTACCTACTATTCTCTACCCACGGGAAGGTGGTATAGCCAGAAGTCTCCCCTGTTTCATCTCCAGGCTCTCTCTGAGACCCTTCATACTTGTGATGTGTCTCAGGGGTAGAATGAAGAGATTTCTCTGAAAGAACACATACAGAGAGGGGCTATAGATGCTGAGGAAGGGCGTCTTTCCTACGGATACCCTAGCTTAAGTGGAAAAGAGATACCTGCCTGCTGCCCAGTGTGTCAAACCTATTCACATGAGGGGTTCCCTACTCTGAAGTTATTCCCTGGGTGCCCTCAATTTTGTGGCCAAAAACAGAAGGGGCCATTGTGTGTCCATGGGTAAAATGGAGGGATCTGAGGAACTGGCCTGTTGGGCTGGACCTCTCCTATTAGCTCAGTGTTTGTGACTCATCCCGGTCAGAAATTCCGGGCAGCCTTCCGGTGGTTGTCTCCATGGTGATTGGGAAAGAAGCCTTAGGCCCTGCACTCAGCCTTCACCTGGCCTACATGGCCTCTTTACCCTCATCCAGAACACTGTGCGGATGAAAGAAAGGATGTCGGCCAGTGAGCACGTGTCCTCATTTCCTTGGAAGGATTAGGCTCCTTGCCTGGGCAGAAGACAGCCAAGGTCAGCCTGAGCCTAGACACCTAGTGACCTGTGACACTGCAGCCAGTGATAGATGTTGATTTCCACGCTCATGTATCCGTAGGTGGTGGATTCAGAGTGGTTGGAGGAAAAGTGTAACTAGAGATCACACACTCACAAGGGCATGGGCCAAAGGTCAGGGAAAATAACTGAGGTTGTGGAGCTCTAGCGGAGCCAGTCCAGGCCCCAGGTCTCCCTCCTGTTCGTGACAAAGAGGTAATCCATATGCCACCATCAGCAGACTCTGGACTGCTGGGGCCCTGGATGCCCGGATTGCGGCCTTGTCTTCGGAGAAGTGACACACATCCACTGTGCCAGCAGAGGCTGTGGCCCGGCAGAGAGCAAAATCTTGAAAACAGGGGCTTCAGTTGACTTTGCCTGTGCTCTCCTTTGGCTGAGTGCCATCGTGTGTTTCCTAGCAGGAGAAGGCATTCGTGGAGAGAGGCGGATTCCATGTGTGCAGGCAAAGTGTGTGCTGAGATGATGAGTCGCTGGAGACCAGGGTGGACTCTTCAGACCCAGGATAGGCCTCTGGCAGGTATGTGTCAATGTTCTCTGCCCATGGCACTCAGCCGGGTATTTGCATACACTGTTATCAGTGGAATTAGTAGTCTCCGGAGAGGTTGCCACATGTCAGCAAGCTTCACCTGGACAGGGTCCACCCGTGATGCAGCTCCCCAATCAAGCACTACTCTCTAGAGCTTCCAGATATACTACCAGATCTTCTCTGCCCATGGGCAAGCAGTACAGCCAGACGCCTTCCCCCTTTGCTCTTTCGTCTCTAGGCACTCTGTCAGGAACTCCAAGCTGTGAAGTGACAACGGGGAGAAGGAAGAGATTTCCGAGAATGAACACATACAGAGAGAGGCAAGAGATGCTGAGTGGGGATGCCTTGCGTACTGATATCTTCAGGAAAGTGGGAAAGAGGTACCTGGCCTGCTCTTCCAATGCCCTGAAGCAGTCCGCACCAGGGGCTCCCTTGTGCCTGCGTAGCGCTGTGCTCAAATCCTGTGGCTACTAGATGTCCTAGGTCACAATGGAGGGCCCTGTGTCATCTTTCTGGTGGGTCGGATCTCTGCCATTGGATCAGTCTTCTCACCAGGCCCATCATAAGCTCCGCCCACTCTTCCGGTGGGGAGACATTCTCCATGGTGATGGCAAAGAAGCCTTAGCCCTGCCCACCTGGCCTTCACTTCACCTACCTGGCCCTCTGACCCTCACTCAGACCTCTGTGTTGATAAAAATTAATTTTCGCCAGTGCCCAGGTGTCAGCATCTGGGATAATGGATTCAGGACCTTGCTTGGGGCAGAAGGCAGCCTAGGTCAGCTAGTACCCGGAAGTCTAGTGACTTGTGACACTGCTGTCAGTGACACATAGTGACTCCTACACTCACATATCCCCTGGTGGCAGAATGATAGTGATGGGTGAAGAAACATTGCTCTAGAGCACACGTTCAATGGGGCAGCAGCCAAAGCAAAGGCCAGGGCCAGTAGTGGACGTCGTGGAGCTGAATGGCGAGCCCATGAAGGGGCCAAGGATCCCTCCTGTATGTGGCAAACAGGTCATCCAGGTCCCCAAGTACATAAACCATTGGACTACAAGGGCCTAGGCTGCCAGGATTTCAACCTTGCCTTCAGAACCCGGCCACATACACAGCTTTGCACCAGAGGTGGTGACATGTTGATAGGAAACATATGGAAAATGGCAGTGTCCCTTCGATTTCCCTGGCATCGTCCTTTTTGAGCAGCATGCTTTTTTTCCTAGTAGGATAAGGTACTGATGGAGAAAGGCAGGATTATTTGTGCAGGAAAGGTGTGTGCTGAGAGGGCGAAGACATTGAGACCAGGTGGGGATCTTTAGTCCCAGGAAAGGCCCCTGGCGGGTGTGGGTCAATGTTCTCTACCCATCCCACTTGGCAGGTCTAGGTTTTCACCGTACAAGACACCAGCAAAATTATTCGTCGCCAGAGAGGTTGCATCTGCCCACAAGTTCCACCTGGCCGGGGTCCGCCGCTACTGTATTGCCCATGTCAATCAACAGAAGCTAAGACCTTCCAGAGAGACTACCTGCTATTCTCTACCCACGGGGAAGCTGTAGAGGCAGAACCCTCCCCTTTTTCATCTCCAGGCAATCTCTCAGGCCCCTCATACTTGCGATGTGTCTCAGGGGTAGAATGAAGAGATTTCTCTGAATGAACACATACAGAGAGGGGCCATAGATGCTGAGGAAGGGCGCCTTCTCTACTGATACCCTAGCGTAAGTGGGAAAGAGGTACCTGCCTCCTAACCCAGTATTTCCAACTTGTACGCATCAGGCGTGGTCTACTGTGAAGTTATTTCCTAGGTGCCCTCGATTTTGTGGCCAAAGACCGAAAGGTCCGTTGTGTATCCATGGGTAAAATGGAGGGTTCTGCGGAACTGGCCTGTTACGCTGGACCTCTCCTATTGGCTCAGTGTTTGTGACTCGTCCCCGTCAGAAGTTCCACCCAGCCTTCCGGTAGCTGTCTCCAAGGTGATTGGGAAAGAAGCCTTAGGCCTCGCACTCAGCCTTCAACTGGCCTAAATGGCCTCTTTACCCTCATCGAGACCGCTGTATGGATGAAAGACAGGATGTCGGCTACTGACCACGTGTCCTCATTTCCATTGAAAGATTAGGCTCCTTGCCTGGGCAGAAGACAGCCAAGGTCAGCCTGAGCCTAGACACCTAGTGACCTGTGACACTTCAGCCATTGATAGATGTTGATTTCCACACTCAGGTACCCACAGGTGGAGGATTCAGAGTGGTCAGAGGAGAATTGTAACTACAGATCACACACTCACGAGGGCACGGGCCAAAGGTCAGGGAAAATAGTTGAGTTCGTGGAGCTCTAGTGGAGCCACTCTAGGGCCCAGGCTTCCCTCCCGTACGTGACAAAGAGGTAATCCATATGCCACCATCTGTACACTCTGGACTGCTGGGGCCCTGGATGCCCACATTTCGGCCTTGTCGTCGGAGAAGTGATGCACATGCAGTATGCCAGCGGAGGCTGTGGACCAGCAGAGGGCCAAGTCGAAGCCTCGAGACGCCAGCGTATTGTAAGATTTTAATCTCATTTCCTTTTCTTTTATTTCAAATGAGTAATCCGGTTAAGTATTATTCATTTCTTTATTGCTCCCAAGGCAGAACGTCTCCCGGGCAAGCGGATCAGCCAGCTGCACCTGGCGGTGCCAAAGGATTTTCCGAAAGAGAGCGGGTCTCCATCGCTTCCCCAGGACGACATCAACGGCCTTCTCTTTGGAACAAACCGCGGAATGGGACACTGATTGTGTCAAAAGAATCCTGACTAACCCTCCGTACAACGGTGCGTTCTGTCCAATTATCCAGGCATTGCCAACCCGAGAGGAGAAGAGAGAGAAGGCGACGGAGAGAGGGCTCGGGAGGGAGGGGCGTGGGCCGCACACGCAAGGGTACCCGCCGGGCCCGCCCTCCCCCCAAAGCCCCAACCCAGCTCCACTAGCGGCGGGATGTGTAGGCGCACCAGCCAGCGGGGCAGGGAGCTCATCCTGCTAAGGCGATGGGCGGGGTGGGGGCAACCACCTTGGGGGAGGCGCAGATCTGCCGCCAATAGAACCGTCTGTGGGAAAGAGGCTATCAGAAACTCAGAGTCCCTCCTGGCCTTAATAGGCGGGATATCGCTAGGATCACAATCAACTCACCGTCTGGCAGGATTGCGGGGTCAAGACCCTTGGCAGCCTGAGAATCCAAGGAATCCAGGATTCTCAGACTTGTCTGGTGCTTCTGGGATTTGTGATCCGTCCTAATTACCCCGGGGGTTGTAAATCCTACCCTCTGTGATGGTTTTTATGATGTTAATGAGGCAGGAGCACAGGCGGCGGTTATGTCAATGAGGGAGGAGGCAAGGTACAGGATTAGGTTGTATGGGCAGGCAGTCCCTTTTGAGACAGAAAAGAGAGAAGCTAGCAGAGAGGAGAGGGACCAGTGGGCGCCAAGGAAGAAGAGGCAGAGGCAGAGCGCGTCCTTCGGACCTCGGGTCCCTGCACTGAGCAGCTCGTAGACCAGAAGATGACTGATGACTAGGGCCTTCACCCAGAGCTGACAGACAGGGAACTCCTTCCCCAGGCGCTGGCTCCCTGAATTGGGACTCGTCGCCTGGTCGACTGTGAAAGAATACATTTCTGTTTGTCAAAGCCACGCACGGGTGCTAGTTCTGTCAGGGCGGCACCAGCGAACTAAGGCGCCTGGGAATCCCAGTCCGGTCCCCCAGCCCCCACCGACCTGACAAGGTGCCAGAAAATCCTTCCATTGGAAATGCATTCCTCGGACGCAACACACTAATAGGACGACCGTTGCCAAATCCCCTGATAAAATCTCTACTTCCACTTAGGAGTGAGTCATCCTGCCCTTCAACGCTTTCCTCCAAGGCCTCAGGTACTTAATGAAGGACTCCGGTGGGTCAGGTGATTTCCCACATGGGCCTTGGGGCCTTCCTTTGCTGCGCAAAGCATTCCGGGTGTGGCTGAGTCCCGCGTTTCCGGGAGCTGTTCACTTGGCCGCGAGTCTCCGTGCAGTCCGGCTGACTTGCCGCGATGGATCCGACTGGCGCTTCGAGTCGCTCTCAAAATCCACGAGGCCGACGAGAGAGGTTGGTTTTGAAGCCCAGTCAAAGAGAGACCCTGCAAGCAGCGTTTGAACAGAACCCCTACCCTGGTATAACTACCAGAGAAGAACTCGCCAGAGAAACCGGCATCGCGGAGGATCGCATTCAGACTTGGTTTGGAAACCGCAGAGCAGGTCACCTAAGGAAGAGCCGCTCGGCCTCTGGACAGGCCTCCGAAGAAGAGCCGTCCCAGGGACAGGGAGAGCCTCAGCCTTGGTCTCCGGAAAATTTCCCCAAAGCGGCCAGACGAAAACGCACACGCATCACCACATCGCAAACGAGTCTCCTAGTCGAGGCCTTCGAGAAGAACCGGTACCCTGGTAACGAGGCCAAGGAAGAACTGGCTCAACGAACTGGCCTTCCGCGATCCCGAATTCACGTATGGTTTCAGAACCGAAGAGCTCGGAAGCCGGTGCAGAGCGCGAGTGCACCGCCGAAGTCCTTGGCAGACAGCCCGACTCCTGCGGCCACGCTTCCACTTGACCAGAGCGACCTGTCCTCTGTACAGAGCACCTACCCTCTCGGCCCACCCTCCCATCCTTCCAGCAGCAACCAAGCCATCCTACCTGTTCTCACTGAGTCCCGTACACCGTTTCTTCCTTCGGAACCCACCCAGGGCTGTGCCGACCAAGCACCAGGTGCCGTGATGGACCAGCCCGCCCTGATTGTGAAGAAGACAGCAGAGACCTCTCACGCGCCGGGAACACACCTGAACCAATCGCCAACAGGACCCACTGTGGGAGACAGGCTGTCAGACCCTCAGGCTCCTTTCTGGCCCCAATACCCAGGAAATGACCGGGATCGTGACCAACACGCTGTCTCGGCAGGGTGGCTCGCCCAAGACCCTTCTCGGCCTGACAATTCAAAGACGCAAGGGCAGGTTCCGGCTCAGCAAGTCACAGCTCCCTTCACGCAATGGGGCTGTGAGGTGGCCCAGGGTGTGACTGCCCGATGGGAACCCAGCCAAGAGACACTCCAGCAGCCCGGACACTCCGAGGCACACCTGTGGCCAGAGCCGGCACAATCGGCTCAAGGGTCATCTCATCCACCAGACCAAGACTGCCAGGAAACCGAGAGCCTTTTAGATGAACTCCTCTCCGCCCCAGAGTTGCAGGGAAAGTCCCAAACCTTTCTGAACGCGGATCCACAGGAGGAGGACCCTCCACAACTCGAACTCTCCCTCAGCGACATTGACTTTCAGACTCTGCTTGACGTGCTGCAAGATTGACCGAACCCACATCCAGGCATCTATCCCTTGAGGACGAATCCGTACAATGGAAAGAGATGCTGGACAGCCACGACGCGGTGTTCCGGAGCCGAAGGAACGCGGGAAGAAAGATAAGACTCTGGGAAACTTGGACCTAGCACATGGATGCAGCGCTGACTGTGCATCTTCAAGTCGTGGGGTGCCTGATCCTTTGGAGGCTCCTCGGTCTTGCCCCCGGAGGCACCCGGGGCACCAGGCGATGGACCCATTGGCTAAAGCCAGATGAACAAAAGCCTTCGCACGACTGATCGGAACTCCTCCCTGCCATCGTTGCCTCCTTGGCAGTCTGTGCAATCCACGAATCCTAAGCGAACCCCGGCGACGGAAATAGGTCTACCTTGTACACATCTCAACTTCTTTCCCTTCTGGCAAGATGGGCCCTCAAATTGGAAATTATTGGGTAGGTGTGTAGAGAAAGAGCGGACGCCCTCTCCACTCATAAGGGGATTTTTTTAAAAGGACAGTTTTTTTCTTTTTCTTTTCTTTCTTTTTTAACATGTTTCTTTTCCCTTAGGTGTGAGAGTGGGAACTGGGAACTGGAAGACAGTTTGTTCCACAGCTATCACCGAAGGAACGATGGCACAGTTTACATCCCAGAGCAACCGCCCCCCTGTGAACGGATGTCTCCCTTGGGCCACTCTCAACCCACAGAAGATGGACTGAAAGGCGTTAGAGCAACACCATTCCACCGCCGAAGAAAGTGTATCGATGCGATTGCTGTCGCACGTGTTTGGAGTAATGTATATATATTCCGGGTCATATCTGTCCAGACACTTGCCCAACTTATTAATAATTAAGTTTTTATACATAAACACCAGGCCTCTTTCTTAGCGTCTTTCACCTGAGACTCCTCCCATCGTCGTTGGACGTGGTAGCCTCGGAAAGGTGATAGAGATTATCGAGCTGGATGAAGGAGTTCATTGGTAGAACAGACAGATAGTTGAAACCATAAAAATGAAAACAAATTGCCGCTATTGAAACACAGAGAACATGCATGCGAAACAAAAAATCTCCAGAGCACAAAGGATTGGGAAATGACAAGTGCCTCTCCAGGGCCTCTGCCCCATTCCTATGGTCCAAAGCTCCTACCCCCATCCCAGACGGCTACGCACTCCCCCACTTGCCCAGTAGGAATGAAGTCATACTGCCCGCTCTTCTTCCTCCTGCGGTTTCTGCCTTTCCTGGCGTCTAGGCATTTGGTCCCACCAGCCCGCCACTGCCTGTCTGACCCTTTGTGCCTCCTCATTGCTTGCTGACCACTTGGGAAGGGGCCGATGTGTCCACAGCGTGGCCACCTTTGCGCATTACCGAATCTCTTGATTTTCGTCGGTCAGAAGGGTTTCTTAAGGGAACCAATGGGTTAAAGGAAGGAGCAACCAAGAAGGGAAGTGAAGAAAAGAAGGAATGTGTGACTCAGGAGACTATTTGCTTCGTTCCCTCTGGGCTCCTGAGCCTGAGCTTTGGCGACCCCGGGCTGTCCGGACTGAAGAGGAGATGACGCCGGAGCTTAGACGCCCTAAGCCCTCGCGGCTCTTCAAAGGCCCCGGGTGGAGAGCGGCGGGTTCAGCGTGAATTAGCACCTCGCCCTCGCCCTCGCCCTCGCCCTCGCCCTCGCCCTCGCCCTAATCCTAGCCCTAGCCCTAGCCCTAGCCCTAGCCCTAGCCCTAAACCCCCCAGCCCTAACCTGAACTATAGCCCTAAGCCTACCCTTAACCAAAACCCTCCTGAGCCTGAGCTTTGGCGATCCCAGGCTGTCCGGGATTGAAGATGAGATGACGCCGCAGTTCAGAGGCCCTGAGCCCTCGCGGCCCTTCAAAGGCCCCAGGCGGAGAGCGGAGGGTTCAGCGTGAATTAGTCCCTCCGAGGGGTGGGGGGCTGGTCTGGGGAGGGGGAGGGCGGATAGCTCAGACGGGGTTCAGTGTGTCCAGAAGCGAGTCAGGGAGAGCTAGAGGAGGCGACGAGGTCCGCGCGGTGTCAAGGCCCTCCGCAGAGGCCTGCTCCCCAGGTCAGGGCAGATGGCGAAGGCCCTAGGCTGGAGCGGGAAGCCCGGGAGCTCCCGGCGCTTGGAGGGGACCAGGCCGCGCTCTCGAGGGGAGGCTGCGCCCTCTGGCGGCCGCGGGCGGCAAGGAGGCGGGCCCGGAGCCTGGGCGGCAGCTGAAGGCGGGTCAGGGAGGTGAGTCCGGGAATGAGTCCGCGACAAACTCAGTGGGTCCAGGAGAGCAAATTTATCCCGGGCCGACTGCGCGCCTACGTGACTACCTAAAGGGGTTGACCTGCTTTTCCCAGTGAAGTCACGGGATGGGGGTCGTGGAGAAGCGGACCCAACCGGGTGACACTGTCACAGGGCCACACCAAAACGACTGTCCAGAAACGTCGCCGATGCGTTCCAGCAGACGTAGGTTATTTTGAAAACGATATCCCTGGAGTTACACATACCTACAGAAACATTTTTCGCAAGCCGTGCTTACGTGCGTCGATACAACTACAAGGTTAAAGAAGCTATGCGAACCTCCCTTCGGAACCTGATAAAGCACTGTGGGGAGAGATGTGGCGATCACCCGATTACAAGGACGCTTGGAAACGCGTGGTTCCGCGGTCTGTCTGCTGTTGTTTTCTTGGCCGCTGGGCTTTTTGTAGTCGCTGATTTGGTCAAAGTTTCTGCTGTTTTAGGTACGATATTGTGGGAATTAGTATTTGTGAGCCGGGGTCAGTTATGTCTAGATAGATATGCATGTCTATTTTTTCTATATAGTTATTTTTTGGAGGATGAAGTAGTAACTCAAGGTGAAAGAAGGAGCGATGTTAGGATAAAAACCAACGCTGAATACTCTGTACGGTGCGGTATGAGAGGCGGTGGACTGCGCAGGTGACGCCCTCAGTTGCTGAACTGCGTGACACGAAGCCTCGAGACGCCACCGTATTGTGAGGTTTTAATCCTAACCTGAACCCTAAAGCTAATCCTAAAACCTAACCCTAACCCTAAACCCTAACCCTAAACCCTACCCCTAAACCCTAACCCTAAACCCGATCCCGAACCCAAAACCCGAACCCGAACCCCTAATCCCAACCACAACCCCAAACCCTAACCCTCACCCTCAACCTAAACCCTAATCCTAACCCTAACCCTAAACCCTAACCCTAACAACTGTAACCCTAACCGCAAACGTAACCCCAACCCCAAACCTAACCCTGACCCTAACCCCAATCCAACCACAAACTTAACCGCAGCCCTAACCCCAATCCTAATCCCAATCCTAATCCCCAACCCCAACCCCAAACCCAACCCCAAACCCAACCCTAACCCGACCCCGAACCCCCACACTGACCGTGGCCCTGACCCTAACCCTTAACCCGTAACCCTGACCCTAACCATAACCCTAACCCTAACCGTAAAACCCTGACCCTAACCCTAACCCTAACCCAACCCCAAGCCCAACCCCAACCTGAAACCCGAAACCCTAACCCTAACCGAACCCAACCCATCCCAACCCAACGCTAACCCTAACCCTAAACCTGACCCCGACCCTGGCCCCAATCCTAAACCCGAACTCTGACCCTAAACCCTGACACTAACCCTAACCCTAAACCCTAACCCTAACCCCTAACCGTAACCCGACCCCGACCCCGACCCCGACCCCTGACCCTAAACCTAACCCTTAACCCTTAACCATAACCCTAACCCTAAAACCCTAACCCTCTGATTTTTGTATGTTTATCTTATATCCCAATAGTCTGCTGAACTCTTCTATTAGTTTCAGTAGTTTTCTGGAGGATTCCTTAGGGTTTTCTGTGTATAAGATCATGTCGTCTGCAAAAAAAAAAATATATATATATATATAATTTTTCTTCTTCCGTGCCAATCTGGATGCCCTTTGTTTCTTTATCTAGCCTAATTGCTCTGGCTAGGACCTCCAGCACAATGTTGAATAACAGCGGTGATAAAGGGTATCCTTGTGTGGTTCCCTATCTCAATGGGAATGCTTTCAGGCTCTCTCCATTTAGGAGGACGTTGGCTGTTGGCTTTGTATAAATGCCCTTTATTATGTTGAGGAATTTCTCTTCTTTTTCTGTTTTGCTGAGAGTTTTTATCCTGAATGGGTGCTGAATTTGTCAAATGCCTTTTCTGCATCAGTTGGTAAAATCATGTGATTCTTGTCTTTTATTTATTTATGTGGTGGATTACATTAATTGTTTTTCTAATGTTGAACCATCCCTGCACACCTGGTATGAATCCCACTTGGTCATGGTGAATTATTTTTTTGACATGTTGTTGAATTCTATTGGCTAGAATTTTGTTGAGGATTGTTGCGTATCAGTTCATGTGGAACATAGGTCTGTAATTTTCTTTTTTTGTGGTGTCTTCAGCTCGTTTTGGTATCAGGGATATGCTGGCTTCATAGAATGAGTTTGGGAGTATTCCGTCCTCTTCTATGGTCTGAAATACCTTTACTAGTAGTGGAGTTACCTCTTCTCTGAAAGTCTAGTAGAACCGTGCAGTGAAGCTGTCAGAGCCAGGACTTTTTTTGTTGGGAGTTTTTTGATTATCTTTTCAATCTCTTCTTTTGTTATCTGTCAATTTAGCTGTCCTACCTGTGTTTGTGTTAGTTTAAGTAGATAGTGTGTTTCTAGGAATTCATCCATTTCTTCTAGGTTTTCCAATTTGTTAGAGTACAATTTTTCATAGTAATCTGATAGGATTCTTTTAATTTCAGTTGGGTCTGTTGTAATATCACCCATCTCAATTCTTATTCGGGTTATTTGTTTCCTCTCTTGTTTTTCTTTTGTGAGTTTGGCCTATGGTTTATCAATTTTTTGATTTTTTCAAAGAACCAGCTTTTGGTCTTGTTAATTCTTTCAATTGTTTTTCTGTTTTCTATTTCATTTAGTTCAGCTCTAATTTTTATTAAATGTTTTCTTCTGGTGCCTGAGGGTTTCTTTTGTTGTTTTCTTTATATTTATTCAAGTTGTAGGGATAATTCTTAGATTTGGGCCCTTTCTTCTCTTTTGTATGTGTGTATTTATTGATATAAATGGACCTCTGAGCACTGCTTCCACTGTGTCCCAAAGTTTCTGATAGGAAGTGTTTTCATTCTCATTGAATTCTATGTATTCCTTTATTCCACCCTTAATGTCTTCTATAATCCAATCTTCTTTGAGCAGGGTATTGTCCAGTTTCCAAGAGTTTGATTTGTTTTCCCTGTTTTTTCTGTTATTGATTTCCACTTTTATAGCCTTATGGTCAGAGAAGATGCTTTGTAATATTTACATGTTTTGGATTCTGCTAAGGCTTGCTTTATGACCTAATATGTGGTCTATTCCAGAGAACGTTCCATGTGCACTAGAAAAGAAAGTATACTTGTTTGCTGTAGGTCTATGAGGCCATGTTGGTTGATTGTGGCATTTAAATCTTCCGCGTCTTTATTGATCTTCGTTCTGGATGTCCTGCCCTTTCCTGAAAGTGATGTGTTGAAGTCTCCTACTATTATTGTGGAGCTGTCTATCTCCCTTTTCAATGCTGATAGAGTTTGTTTTATGTATCTTTTAGCCCTATCGTTGCGTGCATGAACATTAAATATGGTTATATCTTCTTGGTATACTGTGCCTTTAATCACTATATAGTGTCCTTCCTTATCCTTTATGATGGACTTAACTTTAAAGCCTATTTGTCAGAAATTAACATTGCCACTCCTGCTCTTTTTTGATTGTTGTTTGCTTGATATATTTTTTCCATCTTTTGAGTTTTAGTTTGTTTGTGTCTCGAAGTCTAAGGTGTCTCTTGTAGGCAACATATAGACAGATCGTGTTTTTTAATCCATTCTGCCACTCTCTGTCTCTTTATTGGTACATTTAGTCCATTTACATTCAGTGTGATTATGGATATGTATGAATTTAATGTTATCATTTTGATGTCTCTCTGTGTGTGTTATTAACAGTTTCTTTTTCCCACTTAATTTTATGTGCTGAGTAGATTATATATAGTCCCTTCCTCATACTCTTTGTTGTTGATTTTGTTTCTGCTGTGTATTTTTTCTTGTATTTTATTTTGATGAGTAGAATACTTTGTCTCCTTTTGGTTACCTTATTATTTACCCCTGTTGTTGTTGTTAGGTGCCGTCGAGTCGGTTCCTACTCATAGAGACCCTATGCACAACAGAACAAAACACTGCCCGGTCCTGCGCCATCCTTACAATCCTTGTTACGCTTAAGCTCATTGTTGCAACCACTGTGTCAATGCACCTTTTTGAGGGTCTTCCTCTTTTCTGCTGACCCGGTAGTCTGCCAAGCATGACGTCCTTCTCCAGGGACTCATCCCTCCTGGCAACATGTGCAAAGTTTGTAAGACGCAGTCTCACCATTCTTGCCTCTAAGGAGCATTCTGGCCACACTTCTTCCAAGACAGATGTGTTCGTTCTTTTGGCAGTCCATGGTATATTCAATATTCTTCGCCAACACCACAATTCAAAGGCGTCAACTGTTCTTCGGTCTTCCTTATTCATTGTCCAGCTTTCACATCCATATCATGTGATTGAAAATACCATGGCTTGGGTCAGGTGCACCTTAGTCTTCAGGGTGACATCTTTGCTCTTCAACACTTTGAAGAGGTCCTTTGCAGCAGATTTGCCCAATACAATGCGTGTTTTGATTTCTCCACTGCTGCTTCCGTGGGTGTTGATTGTGGATCCAAGTAAAATGAAATCCATGACAACTTCAATCTTTTCTCCATTTATCATGATGTTGCTCTTTGGTCCAGTTGTGAGCATTTTTGTTTTCTTTATGTTGAGGTGTAATCCATACTGAAGTCTGTGGTCTTTGATATTCATTAGTAAGTGCTTCAAGTCCTCTTCACTTTCAGCAAGCAAGGTTGTATCATGTGCATAACGCAGGTTGTTAAGAAGTCTGCCTTCAATCCTGATGCCCCGTTCTTCTTCATATAGTCCAGCTTCTCGGATTATTTGTTCAGCATACAGATTAAATTTACCCCTAGTTTTCTAAATTTAAACCTTACTTTCACATCTTTGTATCGCCATATCTTCCTGTCCATATGGAAGATCTATGATTACATTTCTTAGTCCCTCTTACTGTTTTAATGTTGAGGGTTTTTTTATCTTGCTTTTTTTTTTTTTTATTTCCCTGTCTGGGTTGACTTCTGATTGCTCTGCCCAGTGTTCTAGTCTTGGGTTGATGCCTGATATTATTGATTTTCTAACAAAAGAACTTCCTTTAGTATTTCTTGTGGTTTTGGTTGGTTTTTATGAATTCCCTAAACTTCTGTTTATCTGGATATGTCCTAATTTCCCCTTCATATTTAAGAGACAGTTTTGCTGGATATATGATTCTTGGTTGGCAATTTTTTTCCTTCAATTTTTTTTAAAAAGTCATCCCATTGCCTTCTTGCCTGCATGGTTTCTGCATAGTAGTCTGAGATTATTCTTATTGACTCTCCTTTGTAGGTGACTTTTTGTATATAAAAATACTCTATCTTTGGTTTTGGCAGGGATGATTATAATATGTCTTGGTGACTATCTTTTAACATCTACCTTATGTGGAGTTCGATGAGCATCTTAGATAGATATCTTCTCATCTTTCACAATATCAGGCAAGTTTTCTGCCAACAAATCAACAGTTCTCTCCGTATTTTCTGTTATCCCTCCCTGTTCTCCAGTCCCTCGCAGGTTATTTCTCTTGATAGAGTCCCACATGATTCTTAAAGCTTCTTCATTTTTTAAAATTCTTTTCTCCGATTTTTCTTCAAATATGTTACTGCCAAGTGATTTATGTTCAAGTTGAGAAATTATGGCTTCTACTTGCTCAATTCTGCTCCTCTGATTTTCTGTTGAGTTGTGTAAGTCTATAATTTTATTGTTAATCTTCTGAATTTCTGATTGCTGTCTGTCTATGGATTTTTCCAGCTTATTAAATTTTTCATTATGTTTCTGAACAATCTTTTAAATTTATTCAACTGCTTTATCTGTGTGTTTCTTGGCATGTTCTGTGTATTGTCTCATTTCCTTCCTGATGTCTTGAAGAGTTCTGTATATTAATCTTTTGTATTCTGCCTCTGGTAATTCCAGGAATGCACTTTTATCTAGAAGATCCCTGGATTCTTTGTTTTGAGAGCTTATTGAGTTGATCATGGTCTGTTTCTTTATGTGACTTGATATTGACTGTTGTCTCTGAGCCATCTATAAGTTATTATATTAGTTTATGCCTGCTTACTCTGTTGTAGCCTCTTGCTTTGTTTTGTTTGGTTTTGATATGCCCAAATGGGTTGGCTGAGTGAGCTAGCTTGATTATTTTCACCTTTGGAACGCTGTCGTCCTGTCCTCAGATGGAAAGAGCTGTTATCAGTTATATCATTCTAGGAGTCCATTCACTTTTCTTGTATGGATTCAGCTCAGGTGTCCAGGTAGCTGATCATGAAGTGTGTGGTACAGGCAGTGTCCTACAGTCTTAGAGGGGCAGTGGTAATTGGTGTATATACCAATATCTGATTGCAGCAGGGGGTCACACTCTGACCAAGGCATGGGGCTGAGAACTGACCCCCGAGTGTCTCTGAGAAAAGTGCATCCCTGTTCCCTAGAGTGCGTAGGGTGGGCTCTTCAGACAGACCATGGGCTCCTAATAATTTGGTTGTAAAGACTGGGAGGTACTAGTTATCCTTGGAACCTGGTAGTGGGTGGCTCGGTGACCTGAGTGGAGCTATCAGTCCTTAGGCCCATCATGTGGGTAGGTAAGGACCCTGTTTAATGGGCAAATCAATGCCAAACATCACCCACCTCTCTGCTGCACAGCTGTAATGGTTAGAGTCTGCCAACAAGGGTCTAGCCTCCTGAAATAGGCCCACACAGGTCCATGCAGAGGGGAAGTGTGTTCAAAATCCATGGACTGTTTATGCCTGGACAGGAGCCATTTCTGTGCTGAGCTCCCCTGGTTAGTGGAACTGGCAAATTATCTTTTCCCCCAATTGCAAATTTTTTCCTTCTCCATGGCTGGCAGGATGGTTCTAGGCACTAAACGGTGCCTATCTCAGGCCCAGGGAATCCAGGTGCTGAAGCTGGCTTATGAGTGGGGGGCGTGGTAAAACATACGGAAGTACTTAACTTTTGCTGAGAGCGCCATTCTTCTCTGGTTCCAAACGTATGAGTAGGCTGTGTGGCTGGCTGCTTCTCCCTAAGGAAACTGTGGCAAAATGCTAGTACCAACCCGCTGCCGCCACTCCGGAATGATGCCTGAGGGTTTTCCGAGATTCAGGCCCAGTAATTCCTCTCTGCTTCTGTACTGTCTCTTCTTCCCCCTTCCCTTCTGTTCTTTTTCTAAGCTTGCCTTTGATGCTAGGGCTTCTAGCTTGTCATAAATATACTCGTTTCACTTTTTTTTTTTTTTGGGTCTTTGTTGTATAGAGGGTTCGCCGGGAGCATCTGTCTATTCCACCATCTTAGCTCAGCCAGCGTAAACAAAATCTTTTGGATTCTCTAAAACTAAGAGAAACAGATCACAAATAGTAATCCTGCAGTGGTATAATTATAGGTATATGGTTTAACAGTTCTGAAATTGTCGTATGTATTTACTAGGTTTAGACAAATAAAGAAGTGTATTTTAATAATGGGAGTCCCTGGTTGGTGCAAATGGTTAACATTCTCAGCTGCTAACTGAAAGACATATGTTCAAAACGTTCACATTTCTAATGAAGACGATTCTTTACAAATTTGATCAAAATTTCACCTTTTATAAGAAAGTGGGTTTCTTATTTTATTACTCATAAAATATGAAGTAAGGATGAATATTAAGCAACTTATTAATGGATATAAATATTACATAGAAGTCACCATCTTAGGTCCTCTGTGGGATGCAAGGATGAACATAACTCTTCTCAAGAGAGATTTGCTAGAGAGAGGAGTGAGCAGGTTACTGTGAAAACCAAGAACCCCTTCCAGATTTCCCTCATGGTCTATAATACAGCAGAGATGTGGCCTGACTTCGTCTGGTTTACAGGAGATCAGTACACAGTCTTTGCTGAGGTTAAAAATAGTTCCACATCTTTTGAAGGTTTCTGATGTTCTACTTTTTATGTCCTGAAAAACTGCCTTTAAGCTATTATAAAATAAAATATGATTAGTGTGGGTGTTGCTAGTAGTTGGAAGGTATGCAATGATTTTACATTTTATTCTTCACAACAGAAATTTTACTCTCTAAAATCAAAAGGAGATAGCTGTCAAGATTTTAATGGACAGAATTGATAAACTATTACTACGTTCAAAATAGCATTTGAATAGGTGGGAACTAACTGAGTAGGTTAGGAAAATGGAAGAAGTTTTTTCTTAACTTTTCCGGATATCCATTTGGATAAACAGACTTATGGACAAGATAACTGTGAGACAGAATTACAAGAGAATGAAACATTTTTTTCCAAAAAGCTTAATAACTCAGTGTCATGGATTGAATTGTGTACCCTAATAATACATGTCAAATTGATTAGACCATGATTCCCAGTACTGTGTGGTTGTCCTTCATCTGGTGATTGTAATTTTATGTTAAAAACTATTAGGGTAGGATTGCAACACCCTTACCCAGGTCACATCCCTGATCGAATGTAAAGGGAGTTTCCCTGGGGCATGGCCTACACCACCTTTTATCTTACAAGAGATGAAAGGAAGGGAAACAAGCAGAAAATGTGGGACCGCATACCACCAAGATAACAGTACCAGGAGCAGAGCGAGTCCTTTGGACTTGGGGTCCATCCGTGGAAAAGCTCCTAATCTGGGGGAAGATTGATGCCCTGAATTTGGACTTTTACCCTACTTCACTGTGAAGAAATAAATTTCTCTTTGTTAAAGCCCATCCACTTGTGTTATTTCTGTTACAGCAGCATTAGAACAACACACTCAGGAAGATAATTTCATGGAAAATCCAATGAGCCATAATCCAGTGACAGAGTTGATAAGATATAAGGTTAGCAGTCACTTTTCAATTTGTGCTTCAGTCAAAATGAAAAATAAATACATTATGCCTCTTTCAGTTCAAAAATAAAAATGTTTCTATTCAAATACATACATGTACATTTTTAGGAAGCCATACAGAATGTGGAACATTAAAGATCGTGATGGAATAAGAAGACAAACCAGTGAGTAATTGAAATTTTTCTATTTTTTAAATAATTGGGTTACTTATTCTGTCTTGTAGCAATTGTATTTAGTGTACTCATATGGTCTTGGCAATTAGACCCATAAATCTTAGGGTTAAAAATTTAAATATATTACTTGTAATAAGGCAACTGATTTCTTACATCCTAAAAAAAATGATGAGTTGTTACTTCAGGCTTCTAAGTTTGACTTTTATTTTTGGTAAGTTAAAGTAGCCCATTTCTGTTTCTAGGAGATAGATTGTCTAATAAATTATCTGAGTGAAAAGAAAGGGCTATGTAATTCTTATGACTGTTTCAACAAAATTGTAATGACAGTTTGCATAAATGGGACATAAAATGACAATTATTTTATTCATTGACTCCCAAAGATGTGCTTTGTTGTGTGAAGATTTCCTATCTGCTACTGTATTTTTAATATAAAAGAACTAATAAATGTGTATTAAAAGAATGCCAACAAGACCTTAAAAATAAGAAAAAATTTGCATGGATTATACAGGATATTTTAGAATATTGGAGATGAAGATGCTGATCATGATGAATTATATCTTTCACCTCTTCCCCTTAATACTATTTTTGTCTAAATGGGATTAAAAGAAGAATAATTGAAGAGAGAGAGAGAAATGAATAACTACACAGTGGTCACAGAGCTTGTCCTCCTAGGCCCTTCTGATGATCCTGACCTTCAGATTGTGACCTTCCTCTTTCTATTTATCACATATGTATTAAGCTTCACTGGAAACCTGATTCTTACCACCTTAACCTCGGTGGACTGCCATCTACAGACACCTATGTATTTCTTCCTCCGGAACGTCTCCTTCCTAGAAATCTCCTTTACAACTGTATGCATTCCTTGATTTCTGGGTGCAATTATCACCAAGGATAAGACCATTTCCTATAACAACTGTGCAGCTCAACCCTTCTTTATTTTCATGAGGATGATAGAATTTTACTTTCTGATGGCCATGTCCTATGACTTCTATGTGGCTATCTGCAAGCCCCTGCATTACACAAGCACCATGAACAGGAAACTCTGCTCCCTGCTTGTGTCATGTGTGTGGCTGAGAGGGTTTCTGACCATATTCCCACCCCTTATGCTTCTTCCCCCCCCCGGCTTACTGTGCTTCCCAAGTCATTGATCACTTTGCATGTGACTATTTTCCCCTCTTACAACTATCTTGCTCAAATACATGACTCCTAGAAGTAATTGGTTTTTACTTGGCTTTGGTTACTTTGCTATTCACTTTGGCATTAACGATTTTGTCCTACATGTGTGTCATCAGGACTATTCTGAGAATCCCATCTTCCAGTCAGAGAAAAAAAAACTTTCTCCACTTGTTTCTCCCACATGACTGTCATTTCCATCTCTTATGGAAGCTGCATCTTCATGTATGCCAATCCCTCTGCAAAAGAAAAGCATCATTGACCAAAGGAGTTGCTATTCTGAACACCTCTGTTGTCCCCATGCAGAACCCCTTCATTTATTCCCTGAGGAACCAGGAAGTAAAACAAGTCTTCGAAAACTTCCTCCAGAACATAGCGTTTTCTACAAATTGGGAGTTTTTTTTTTTTTTAGGAAAAATACAGATACATGTGGTTGACATGAGTTGGAATCGACTCCACACCAACAGTTGTTTTTTTTTGGGGGGGGGCGTATAAAGAACAATTAAATATAAACCTGGAATTCATAGATGTTTGTACAGGTATGCTTGTTCTTTTAGAGTCTCTTTACCTGTCACATCATTTGATCTGATATTTTGCAAATCCTTCACTTCAACTGCTGTGCCTGAGTTTCTCCAATGCAGTGTCTATTAACATATTTTAAAATATGGTAAAGCTTATTTCTCCTACTGAATTTTCTGAAAACCTTACATTTTCCTTGAAGGCACACTGTAGTTAAGATGGAGTAAAGTTGTTTTAATTCTGTTTATTTTCTCAGCTCTTAAAAGACACAGGTATTATTGCTTCGTACTTCAAATGTAGTGTTTCAAATGTATGTAATTTCTTGTGTGTTTTCAGGGTGAATATTGATAGTGTTTTCAGTAATGTTTATAGAATTTCCACGCTCTATATCATTGTTCATTAAATTCAGTTCAATACATACTATTGTGTTGCACTTTGAATACAGAGCTTTATACTTTGTGAAATTTAATGTACATTTTCTGGATAAATATTGATCATGATATTAAGTAATTTTTATAAAATTTTCATGTTTTTAAAACTTCTTAGGAGATATTCATAGTTTTTCTAAAACATGCAGAGTAAATGCACTAAAACTAAAACACATTTCACTTCTATTTTTCTGTAAATTTTATAAGTTCCACGTTGCAAACTACAAAAATAAATTTAGGCTACACTATCATTATTTTGGAAAGCCTGGTAGCGTACTGGTTAAGTGCTACGGCTGCTAACCAAGAGGTCAGCAATTCGAATCTGCCAGGCACTCCTTGGAAACTTTATGGGGCAGTTCTACTCTGTCCTATAGGGTCGCTAGGAGTCAGAATCGACGGCAGCGGGTTTTGGTTTTATGATTATTTTAATTATATGAGCCGCACAAGTTATATGAACAGTGTTGTGATAATGATTCATCTGGCTTAAAATATAAAACATTAATTAATGGCTATATTTTAGAAGAATTACAATTTCAAACTTTCTTTTTCTTTTCTTGTTCTCGCAAATTATGTTGACTAGAAAATTTTGTTTAACAGACTTCATTGTTAAATTCTAGACTACTTACAAAGTGAAGTATAAGAAAATAAAATAAAAAACTTGAAGTACTTGTCAAATCATGAAAAGTGTTGTTATGCAGATTCTTAGTATAATTCAAATAAGTTTTGGTCTTTATATGTATCTATATGTTTTTAAGATCTGGAACACAATGCGTTCCAATATGAGAAATGAACATAGTGACTTCTCTCTGAGGAATTTAAAACCTGTAAGTCTTGGTGATACCTTACACTTGTCTGTGATTTAAATAGTCTCAGAGATCTTTTACATGTCCCTTTTATTCATGTATTTATTCATCTCTTTATTCCCAAGTTTCAGTATCTACATAGGAAATGATAATGACTTTTGTGCTTGTTCATATCCAGTGTAAGGAAAACAAGTAAACTGATGATTATAATCCAATTGTATAAAAATTCCATAATATCTCTATGAAGAATACACTGTACAGGCACATGAAAATATTAAGGTTATAAATATAATAGGCTTGCCCACATTATTCAGAATTTGGAAAAAACATTACAGCAATAAGGAAGGCACAATCATTGTTATTTTTATGTATTAGGATTACAGTCATGATAGAGACAGCAGATAAAGGGAATATTTGCTACATTGCAAAGCCTTGCATAACTAGACATTCCATTAATAATTAACATTTAGTTAATACTTAAAAGTATTACACACACGACCAAGTATAAAAGCTTAACTATTTTTGCACACTCCTATGACATAGTGGGTTCCTTGGGTGGTACAAACTGTTAATGCTGCACTCTACTGCTAAACAAAAGGTTGGAGATTCGAGTCCACCCAAAACTGCTTCAGGAGAAAGGCTTGGAAATCTACTTCCAAAATATAAGCCATTGAAAACCCTATGAAGCACATTTCGATTTTTAGGCACATGGGCTTGCCATTGGACAGCAACAGTTCTTTTTTTTTTTTAACGACATATGTAGTAATCATTCTACGTGACTACATTTTATGTTTTTAAACTTGATTGGCATCTGGCATGGCGGAACAATAGCTGTCATTCTGAGCAAACTAAGTAAACGACAGTCTGCAACTATAGACAAAAAGAAAAATACTTATCCATGTACGTAGATTTGGGGTTCCATCTGAAATTGAGTTAAATTTGGTGTATTCATAATTATTTAATACATTATAAGCAATAAGGTTCTTTTTTTCTGGTTAAATAAATAATGACTGTTATTGAAGTACTGAGTTATGATACCTAACTTTCCACTTACCATCAATAAAAACATAAGAAAATTAGGCATGTTAGCTTTTCCAACTTCAGTGTCCTCATTTTTTTTAAATAAAGATGATAATACTTTAGTTTTTATGCCATATGCTTACTGTGGAAACCCTGGTGGCATAGTGGTTAAGTGCTACAGCTGCGAACCAAAGGGTTGGCAGTTCGAATCTCCCAGGTGCTCCTTGGAAACTCTAGGGGGCAGTTCTACTCTGTCCTACAGGGTCGCTACGAGTCAGAATTGACTCAACAGCACTGGGTTTTTTTGTTTTTTTTTTTATGCTTACCATGAGATGAAACTATAAAAGATATACATGGATTAATTTTTTAAAAGTAAGAAACGTTATTCAAATGTAACACTAGTGTTTAAGAATCCAACAGTATGAAGGGCTTAGGTTTTGCTCCAAATCTATGACTTTGTTTATATGTGAAATAAGATATATATATATATATATAATTTTTTTTTAGGCACTCCAATCTATTGTGCACAGGTGAAATTTCTTTCCCAGCTCTTAATTTCATATCATGTAAAGCCATTACTTGCTAGTCACATTGAGTTTAGTCTGGTCAATGGAAAAATATCAGCTTCATATTCAACTAGCTTCAGCCAGGCATTGAAATTTGGATGGAGTCTCGGGCTCCTTTCATTGCCTCTTCTCTACTCAGAGATAGTTCGTGATTAGGACAAAGGCAGAAGACAGATGGAAAAGGACAAACACCTTTTATTTATCTGGTGCTCCTTTAAATCTCTTTTGATTAACATTGGATCTTTGTGGGAGGGTGTCTAAATGCAGATACTCCTATATGGTGCATATGAGTAAATTCAATGGACTTCACACAAATTGCGGTGCTACAACCAATCCCTCACCAGTATACACAACATAGAAAATTGTATTAGTGTTCCTTAATCTGGAAGCAGCTAACCTTGAAAGGGTTCTTGCAAAATGCCTAAAGTGTGATTACCTTTTCTGATGTTTAATTGATCTAAGGGAAACCTGCACATTCTTGGTTTAACAAGTAATAATTGTAATGACTACTTCACTTCTGCTCACTCTCTGTGCCCAAATGTCTCTCTGAAATTCTCTTTCTCTTCTACTCAAATTGAGAGGGCAGAGCAGCAAATACGGTGTGATATACCAAATCATTGTAAAGAGAAGCCTGTCATTCTCAGAAGCACTGCGTATTCATGTATCTGGTTCTCTAAGACCTTTTAAACTTGACCTTGAGAGTCATTGTCAGGTTGCAACATTCACAGAAAATGGAGGGAAAATCGTTTCTAAGCTGATGATGACATGGTTCCATTAATCTTTCTCTTTTAGCAACTCCACTGTATACGGAATAATGAGAGATTCTAGATAATGGTTTCTGGTAGCAGAATCTGTCCAACTGCCAGTTATTTGGCTCTGTAATGGTTGCTTGACCCCCAAATTATCTTGACTGTAGGGCGTTATAAATTGAATTGTGCCTGCCCCAAAATATCTGTTGCAAGTCCTAACCCCTCTACCCGTGGTTATAATTCCATATGGGAATGTGTTTTTTCGTTGTGTTAATAATGTAGCAAAAACAAACAAATAAACATTGCCGTTGAGTCTATTCTGACTCACAGCAACCCTACATGAAAAAGTAGAACTGCTTCACGTGGTTTCCAAGGAGTGGCTGGTGGATTCAAACTGCCAAAGTTTTGGTTAGAAACAGAACTCTTAACCACTGTACCACCAGGTTTTCCAATAATGTAGGATGTGTCTTAAATCAATCTTTTTTGAGATATAAAAGAGCAGATTAAGCCAGGGATAGCAAGCATAGTCGGAGAAGGTAGATACCATGCCACTTGAAGATCACCAAGGAACCAAGGAACAGAAGCTGAAAAGAGAGAAGGACCAACCCCTCGAAGAGACACAGATAGAACGCCTTCCTCCAGAGCTGGTGCCCTGAATTCAAACTTCTGTCTAGCCTCCTAAAATGTGAGAAAATAAATGTGTTTTTTAATGTCACCCACTTATTGTATTTCTGTTATAGCAGGACAAGATAATTAAGACATGAAGGTTAAGCATTTGATTTTTATAGCTGTGGAAAGTCAACCACAATGCCAACCCAGAAGAAAATTTTCTTAGCATCCTCTTACAAAGACATGAAAACAGCTTGGCACTATTTCCATTTTGCATATCTTTGTAAATTAATACAGTAGAGGAACCAGCATCCAAGTTTAGATGAATGAGGAAGTACACATAAGTGAATTTTCTCATGAGAATTATGCTGTATGACAGTACACTAGGCAAAGGAATGGTATATCATCCCTTTGATTAATTATAAAGACATCTAGAACTGTTTCTTAAACTCGCTCAGCCTCAGATGCATTGGCTCAGTTGTTTATGCTCAGGGTAGAGCTGAAAATATAGATAACAAGTATATTCACTCTCAGTTCAGGACAATCCTTGCACAGAAACAATAGGAAAGCAAAAATAATAATAAATTTTATTGAAGATATTGGAAAGTAAAAAAAAAAAGTATTTTAGGATTAAAATACAATATATTAAAGAATTCAGAATGATAATCCCAGCAAAGGAGGTCACTTTTCCCTGCCCATAATGGACGAGGTAGCTGAACAGATAAATCAGGAAATCTTCCTAATAGGTTAAAAAAAAAGAACAAAAACTGGAGTATAGGACTTGCCAAGTTTGTGAAGCTAGAAAAATTTATACTTTCAAAGTTTATTTAAAAGGTTAAGCCATAGAAATAAGAGTGGGGAGAAGATAGCCTTTACCCTAAAGAAAAGCTTCAAATTATATCAATTCATGGATTTAGATTAAGATGCCTTTGAATATTAGTGTCCCTAATCATCTGCTAGAAAAAAGCATAAAATCTCTGTAGGAAGATATCATTGCCCTAAACACCAATATATTTCTATAACTTTGTCACACAACTCCTATCTATCAGAAACAATACCCTGGCACATGAGCAGATAAAGCAATATAAATAAAATCAAACAAAGCTAACAATAAAAACAGAGGAAGAGTGGCTATAGAAAATAGACTCAAAAGGCACAAATGTTAAATTAGCTATGCTTAATATATTCAAAAGATCACAGTAAGAATTGTAATTTTGATTCAAGTTCTTAGAATTACTGAGGAAAAAAAATCTGATATTTAAAGCTCTCCTTAATAACTCAGTGGAGGAGTTTAAGAGCAGATTAACACAGCCAAAGAAAGAGCTAGTGTACTGGAACAGAACTCAGAAGAGTGAATATTTGAGAAATACTAAGGAAAACTAGAGAAGAGGGTAAGAGACAAAGAGAATAAGGTGAGAACTTCTACCAGATGGATTAATGGGTTTCCAGAAAGAGAAAGGAAAAAAAAAAAAAAAAAAAAGGAGAGGCAATTTTTGAAGTGATAAACCAAAAAAAAAAAAAAAAAAAATCTGTTACCTTTGAGTCGATTCTGACTCATAGCGACCCTAGATAGAGTAGAACTGCCCCATAGGGTTTCGAAGGAGCTGCTTTGGATTTGAACTGCCAACTTTTTCGTTAGCAGCCAAGCTCTTTTTTTTTTTTTCCTTCTTTTTTGTTTTAATTATTTTGTTATTGACATTGGGAATATACATAGCAAAACATACACCAATTCAACAGTTTCTACATGTACAATTCAGTGACATTGATTACATTCTTGGAGTTGTGCAACCATTCTCACCCTCATTTTCTGGGTTCTTCCTCCCCCATCAACATAAACTCACTGTTCCCTAAGATTCCTATCTAATCTTTTGAGTTGCTGTTGTTATTATAGTTCTTTTTTTATTGTGCTATAGGTTTACAGAGCAAATTAGCTTCTCATTAAACGATTAACATACATATTGTTTTGTGACATTGATTGCCAACCCCATGACATGTGAACACTGTCCACTTCTCAATCTTGAGTTCTCTATTTCCAATCCTCTCCGTCAGACCAATAAGTCTGATCTTTTTTAGTGAGTTAGAATTTTGTTCTACATTTTTCTCCAGCTCTGTCCAGGACCCTCTATTGTGATCCCTATCAGAGCAATTGGTTGATGCAGCTGAGCACCATCTAGTTGTGTTGGACTCAGTCTGGTGGAGGTCGTGGTACTTGTGGTCCATTAGTCCTTTGGACTAATCTTTCCCTTGTGTCTTTCGTTCTCTTCATTCTCTCTTGCTCCAGATGGGGTGGGACCAGAGAAGTGTCTTAGATAGCCGCTCACAAGTTTCTAAGACCCAAGAGGTGACTCACCAAAGTAGAATGTAGAACATCTTTACAAATCATGTTATTCCAATTGAGCTAGATGTCCCCTGAGACTATGGTCCCCAGCCCCTAGCCCAGTAATTCTGTCCCTCTGGAAGTTTGAATGTGTCTATGAAGCTCCCATGACCTTGCCTTGGTCAAGTTGTGCTGACTTTCCTAGCATTGTGTACTATCTGACCCTTCACCAAATTTACCACTTAACCTATTGTTTAGTGATTTTCCCTCCCCACTCTTCTCCGCCATAACCATCATAGTTTCTTTCTGTGTGTAAACCTTTCCGTGAGTTTTTCTAACAGTGATCTCATACAGTATTTGTCCTTTCGTGATTGAACTTCACTCAGCATAATGTCCTCCAGATTCATCCATGTTGTAAGATGTTTCACAGATTCATCATTGTTCTTTATTATTGCACAGTATTTCATGTTGTGTATGTACCATGGTTTGTTTATCCATTCTTCTGTTGATGGGCACTTAGGTTGTGTCCACCATTTTCCTATTGTTAATAATGTCGCAATGAACATGGGTGCACATATGTCTGTTTGTATCATGGCTCTTATTTCTCTAGGATATATTCCTAGAAGTGGGATAGCTGGATCATATAGTATTTCTATTTCTAGCTTTTTAAAGAAGCCACCATATCTTCTTCCTAAATGGTTGTACCATTTTGCATTCCCACCAGCAGTGCATAAGAGTTCCAATCTCCCTGCAACCTCTCCAATATATGTTAATTTCTTTTTTTTTTTTTTATTAGTGCCAGTAATGTTGGGGTGAGATGGTGTCTCATTGTAGTTTTCGTTTATGTTTCTCTAATGGCTAGCGATCGGAAATATTTTCTCATGTGTCTATTAGCCATGTGAATGTCTGCTTTAGAGAAGTATCTGTTCATATACTTTGTCCAGATTTTAATTGGTTTGTCTTTTTGTTGTAGAGGTGCTGGATTTTCCTACAGATTTTAGACATTGCAACTTTGTTGGACTTGTCATAGCCAAATTTTTTTCCCAATCTGTAGGTTCTCATTTTGCTGGGTTGGTGAAATCTTTTGATGAGCATAAGTGTTTAATTTTTAGAAGATTCCAGTTACTAGCTTATCTTCTGGTGTTTGTGTATTGTTGGTTATGGTTTGTATGCCATTTATGCCATGTATTAGGGACTCTTGCGTTGACCTTGTTTTTTCTTCTATGATCTTTATAGTTTTTGATTTCATATTTAGGTCTTTGACTTATTTTGAATTAGTTTTTGTGTATGGTGTGAAGTATGGGTTCTGTTTATTTTTTCCAGATGGACACCTAGTTTTGCCAACACCAATTGTTAGAAAGACTGTCTTTTCCCCATTTAGTGGACTTTGGGCCTTTGTTGAAGATCAGTTGACCATAGGTGGGTGGATTCACATCTGCATACTTGATTCAATTCCATTGATTACTGTGTCTGTCATTGTACCAATACCAGGCTGTTTTGACTATTGTAGCTGTAGAGCAGTTTCTGAGGTCAAACAGTATGAGGCCTCCTGCTTTATTCTCCTTCTTCAATAGCGATTTACTTATCTGTGGCCTCTTACCTTTCCATATAAATTTAATGATTAGTTTTTCCATCTCGTTATAGAATGCTGTTGTACCGGCATTGCATTGTACTTGCAGATTGCTTTGGGTAGCATTGACATTTTCACAATGTTGAGTCTACCTATCCATGTGCATGGTATGTTTTTCCATTTATGTAGGTCTCTTTTGGTTTCTTGCAGTAGGATTTTGTAGTTTTCTTTGTATATGTCCTTTACGTCCTGGTTGGATTTATGCCTAAGTATTTTATTTTTTTAGGACTTATCTTAAATTGTATTGCTTTACTCATTTCCTTTTCCATGTTCTTTTTATTGGTGTATAGGAATCCAACAGTTTTTTGTATGTTTATCTTCTATCCCGCTATACTGCAGAATCTTTTATTAGTTCCAGTAGTTTTCTTGTGTATCTTTGAGGAGGTTTATGTACAGTATAATATCATCCTCAAATAGGGATAGTTTTACTTCTTCCTTGTCTATTTGAATGTCCTGTATTTCCTTTTTTTATTGCTGTAGGTAGGTCTTCTAGCACAATGTTTAATGGCAGTAGTGATAAAGGGCATCCTTGTTTTGTTCCTGTTCTCAGGGAGAATGTTTCCAGCCACTCTCTGTTGAGAATGATATTGGCTGTTGGTTTTGTTTAGATGCCCTTTATTATGTCGAGAAATTTCCTTTTTATACCTATTTTATTGAGAGTTTTTATCAGGTATGGGTGTTATACTTTATCAAATGACTTTTCTGAGTCTATTGAGATAAAATTTTTTTTTTTTTTTTTTATTGAGATGACCATGTGATTCTTTTGTTTTATTTATGTGGTGGATCACATTGACTGTTTCTCCAATGTTGAATCATTGTTGCACAAAAAAATTTTTTTTTTCATAGCTGGTATGAATTCCACTTGGTCAAGGTTTTTTTTTTAATATGATGCTGAATTCTATGGGCTAAAATTTTGTGGAGAGTTTTTGCATCTATATTCATGAGAGATATTGGCTTGTAATTTTCCTTTTTTTGTGGTGTCTTTGCCTCATTTTGGTATCAGGGTTATGCTGTCTTCATAGAATCAGTTAGGAAATATGTTCTGAAATAGTTTTAGTAGTACTACTGTGAATTCTTCTTTGAATGTTTGGTAGAATTCTCCAGTGAAGCCATCTGAGCCAAGGCTGTTTTTTATTGGAAGTTTTTTTTATTACCTTTTCAATCTCTTCTCATTATGGGTCTGTCCAGATTTTAGACCTCAGTTTATGTTAGTTTAGGAAGATAGTGTGTTTCTAGAAATTTGTCCATTTCCTCTAGGTTTTCAAATTTGTTGGAGTATAGATTTCTTAGTATTCTGTCATGAACCTTTTTATTTCAGTTAAGTCTGTGGTAATGTCCCCCGTTTTATTTCTTATTTGGGTTATTTTTGTCTTCACCTGTTTTTCTTTTGTCAATTTGACCAATGTTTTGTTGATTTTGTTGATCCTTTGATAGAACCAACTCTTGGTTTTGTTGCTTCTTTCTATTTTCTATTTCATTCACTTCTCTCTGATTTTTATTATTTCCTTTCTTTTCATGGCTGTGGACTTCTCCTACTCTTCTCTTTCCGTTTGTCCAAGTTGTATAGCTAGTGTTTTGATTTTGTCCATTTCTTCATTTTTGATGTGTGCATCTATCCCTATTGACCTCTGAGCACTGCCTTTTCTGTGTCCCAAAGATTTTGGTATGGGTTTCCATTCTCATTTGAGACTTTGAATTTTTTTTAATTCTCTCTTTGATATCTTGTATTACCCACTGGTTTTTAAGCTGGTTGTTATTTAGTTCCATATATTTGATTTTTTCCTTGCTCTTCTTTTTATTAATTTCTACTTTGGTTGCTTTGTGATCAGAGAAGGTGCTTTGTATTATCTCAGTGTTTTGGGTTTTGTTTAAGGTTGCTTTGTGCCCTAAGATGAGGTCTATTCAGGAGAACGTTCCATGTGCATTGGAAAATAACATGTACTTTGCTGCTGTGGGGTGGATTGCTCCGTATATTTCGATGAGGTTATGTTGGTTGATGGTGGCCTTTAAGTCTTCTGTATCTTTGTTGAGTTTCTTTCTAGATGTTTTGTCCTTTACCAAAACTGGTGTGTTCAAAACTCCTACTATTATTGTGAAGCTGTAAATTTCTTTTCAGTGTTGTTGGAGTTTGTTTTATGTTTTTGGACCCATGTCATTGCTTGTGTAGATATTTATTATTGTTATGTCCTCATGGTGGATTGTCCCTTTAATCATTACCTAATGTCCTTCCTTATCTTTTGTGATTTTTGTTTTGTAGTCTATGTTATCTGAGATAAGTATTGCCTCTCCTGCTCCATTTTTGTTTGTCATTTGCCTACTATATTATTTTCCATCCTTTCATTTTTAATATATTTATGTCTTCATTTCTAAGGTGTGCCTCTTGTAGACAGCATGTTGATAATTTTGTTTTTTTAACCCATTCTGTCACTCTCTGTATCTTTACAAGTACATTTAAGCCATTTACATTCAGTATGATTATTGATAGGTATGAGTTTATTGCTGTCATTTTGTAGTGCTTTTTTTTTTGTGTGTGTGGTGCAGATGTTTTCTTCATACCTCTTTCTCTCCTGTACTGAATTCCTTTTGTTTGTGGATTTTTTTCATGTCTCTCACTTTCATAGATTTTATGTTTATTGAGTGTCTATGTTATCTAGTGCTGCTATAGCAGAAATACCACAAATGTATGGCTTTAACAAACAGAAGTTTATTCTGTCACAGCCTGGTAGGCTAGAAGTCCAAATTCAGGGCGTCAGCTCCAGAGGAAGGCTTTCTGTCTTTCTGTTGGCTCTGGAGGGAAGTTCTTGTCATCAATCTTCCCTGGTCATGGAGCTTCTCAGCACAGGGACCCTGGGTCCAAAGGACACTCTCTGCTCCCGGTGCTGCTTTCACGGTGGTATGAGGTTGCCGTCTCTCTCTCTCTTTTATATCTCAAAAAAGATTGGCTTAAGACACAAACTCTTCCTATAGATTGAGTCCTGCCTCATTAACATAACTGCTACTAATAAAAAAAAAACCTCATTAACTGGTACTAATCTCATCTCATTAACAACACATAGGCAAATCACATCAGATGACAAAGTGGTGGACAATCACACAATACTGGGAATCATGACATAGCCAAGTTGACATATTTTGGGAGGACACAATACAACCCATGACACTGAAACTTTATCTTTTTCTTCTTTATTTTAATGAGTAGGTTTATTAACTTTCTTTGTGGTTATCATAAAATTTACACCATCTTCCTAAGTTTAAACCAGTCTTTTATTACATGATATCACCTTGACTTCCTTTCCATTTGAAAATCGTGTACCTACACTGTTTATTCTCACTTTTATTGTTCTGATGTTGTTGTCATTTGCAGATTGACTTCCCTTGTTCCCTGTTGTACATCTTTTAGTTTTCTTTTGTCCTTTAGTGCTCATTAGCTAGGTTGGCACCTGGCTGATACTCTCCTGTGTCCTAGATTCAGGTTGTTGTCTGATGTCGTTGGTTCGCTAACTGAAGGACTCCTTTTCATAATGCTTGTAAGTTTGGTTTGGTTTTGACATATTCCCTTAATTTCTGTTTATCTGGAAATTTCCTAATTTCACCATCATATTTGAGTGAGAATTTTGCAGGATGTATTATTCTTAGCTGACAAATTTTCTTTCAAGTTTTTATATGTCATCCCATTGCCTTCTTGCCTTCATGGTTTCTGCCTAGTAATCAGAGATTAGTCTTATAGTATCCCCTTTGTATGTGACTTTTCATTTTTCTCAACTACTCTCAGGATTCTTTTTTGGTTTTTTTGTTTTGGCAAGTATAATTACAATATGGTTTGGTGACTTTCTTTTGAAGTCTATTCTATATGTGCTTTTTTTTGAGCTTCTTGGATGGTCAGCTTTTCATTTTTCATTATATTAGGGAAGCTTTCTGTCAGCAAGCCTTCAGTGATTTTCTCTGTGTTTTCCATTTTCTCCCCCTGTTCTGGAATTCCTGTCACTCAGAAATTCTTGCTTCTGTTTGTATCCCACATGGTTCTCAGGTTTTCTTTATTCTTTTTTCAGATTTTTCTTCAAACAAAGTGGTACCCAAGGATTTGTCTTCGGTTTCACTGATCTTGTGTTCCCTTGTTTCAAATTTGCTCCTAAAACCTTCTATTGCACTGCCCATTTCTAAAATTATTTTGTCTTCTGGATTTCTAATTGCTGTTTTTGTATGATTTCTAATTGTTTATTTATTTTGACATTTTGCTCTTGTATTGTTTCCCCAAATTCTCCCTTTGCTTTGTGTTTTCCTGATTTTTGTCTGTATTTTCCATAATTTTGTCTATTTTTTCCTTAGTCTTGTCTGCCTTTTCCTTCATCTCTTTCTTAATCTCTTGGAGAGTCCTGAATATTAGACTTTTGAATTCCCTATGAGGTAATTCCAGTGCCTTTACTTCTACCAGAGGTCATGTGGTGTTTTATTTTGGTTGCTTTTTGGACTCATCCCGTCCTATTGTTTTTAATATGTTTTGATATTGTCTGTTGTTTCCAGGACAGTCAGGAATTATTTTCTTCCTTTATTGATTGTAGATTTGCTTGTTTCATCCTGTTTTTTGTCTTGTTTGGTTATATCTGAGCAGGCAGGCTGGGTGTGTTTTGTTGCTTGTCTGTGGGCATACTTCTCACGACCTCGCCCAGGTGGGCAAGGCTGGTTGCTCAGCTATGATGCAGCTGGGAAGGTCCACTAGGGAGGGGGGAGAAGGAAGGATCATTTGCAACATGAACGTGGGTTGACAGGGAAGTGCTGATGTGGTTCAGAGGTCCAGGGGTTTGGACTGATGCCTCTCATGGGTACGGCACTTTGTGTGTGGTGTAGATAGGCAGGAGGCAAAGGAGAGAATGCAATGTGTGGAACTAAGCAGGTGACAGAAAGAAGAGAAATAAGAGACAGAGAAACAGAATCAAAACAAAGCAAAAAATGGAGAGGCAAAAGAAAAAGAAGTAAATACAATGGCAGTGTGGTGGAATTCAGCAGGTGGGGCAGGGCATACCCAGGGAGGCCATGTGCTGGTGACTTTCTAGTTGAGAGATCCTAGCTCAGCCTGTTGAGAAGGTGCATGGGCAGTGCATGGACCTAGGTGGACTGGAGAAAGGAAAGGAAAGAAGGGAAACAGAGAGAGGAAACAAAACAACAACAAGAAAATAAATATGGTGCTGAAGGAGCCTGCTGTTGGGGGCAGGGTGGAAGCAGGGTGATGACAAGCTGATGTCTTTCTCACCGGCTGGTGTCGCATGGCCTGTCAGGAAAGAGTGGAGGCAGTGCAGGGCCTAGGTGGAAGGAAGAAGGAAAGGGGAGAAGAAGAAAGAAAAAGAAAAATATGGTGCTGAGGGAGCCAGCCTGTGGGAGTAGTGCAGACCCAGAGAGGCCGTGTGCCAGAGGCTCTCTAACCAAGTGGTGCAGCAAGCCTGTCAATAAGGAGGGGGCAGCTCACAGGGCTAGGTGGGCAGGAGAAAGAAAAAGAAGGAATGAAGAGAGACAAAAGAAACAACTACTAAAAGGAAAAAAAGCAAAAACAAATAAAAATTGTGCTGAGGAAGCCAGTTGGTGATGATGATGCAGAACTGGGGAAGCGGCGTGCCAGTGTAGCTCTAGCCTGGGGGTGCATCACAACTCTTTGAGAGAGGGTGGGGGTGGCACACAAGGCTAGGTGTGTGGGAGAAAGGAAGAGGAGGTAGGGGGTGAGAGAGAAGAAACTGGAAAAAAAGAAAAGACCAAAGGAAACAAACTAAAACAACATTGTGATTAGGGAGCTGGCTGGTGGGGATAATGTAGGTCCAGGGAGGCTGTGTGCTGGTGGCTCCCTAGCAGAGTGGTGCAGTAAGGCCGTTCGAGAAGGAGCAGGGACACTGTACAAGACTAGATGGGTGGGAAACAGGAAAGGAGGAAGAGAGAGAGTAGAAACAAAAACAAAAAAATATGGTGCTGAGCCAGCCAGTGGCAGCAGCATGGATCCAGGGCACTCTAGCCCAGCGGTGCAACACTGCCTGTTAAGATGGGATGGGGGCAGCACATGGGTCTAGGTGGGTGGAAGATAGGGAAAGAAGGAAGAGATAGAGAAAAATTTGAAAAAAAAAAAAACGGACTGAGAGACCCAGTCAGTGTGGGCAGCACAGAACTGGGGAGGCCATGTTGGCAGCTCTCTAGCTGAACAGTGTTATACGGCCCACCAAGAAGGGATGGGGACGGCACATGGGGCTATCTGAGTGAGAGAAAGCAAAGGAAGGTAGGGAGAGAGAGAGAAGCAGGAAAAAAAATGTTGCTAAGAGACCTGGCCAGTGGGGGTGGCACAAAACTGAGGAAGATGTGCCAGTGGCTCTCCGGCCCAGCAGTGTGGCATAGCTTGTCAATAAAGGATGGGGACAGCAAAGGGGCTGGCAGGGTGGAAGAAATGAAAGGAAGGAAAGGAGACAGAGAGAAAAAACAAAGAAAGGCAATAATAATAATAACAAAAATAATCGGCACTGAAGGAGCCAGCTGGTGGAGTCGGGGAGGACCTGGGCAACAGTGAACTGGTGTCTCTCCATCCGAGTGACTGTAGCCCACTGGAAAATGGAGGAGGCCACGTAGAAGGAAGAAGGGTGAGGGGTGGGAAAGCGTGTATCCCTGCTTGCTGAGTGCTCTAACTCCTGTTGGGAGCCCTATGAAGTTGCCTTCCTGTACTCTTTGTCTGCACTCCTTGGTGGTTATAGTACAAGATGGCGAATCTGTGCCACGTTAGCTGGTAGGGAGCCTCCAATCCACAGTTCTCCTCATTCATTCTCTGTTCTCTGTCAGTTTCTTATCCCATTCAGTGCTTGATCAAATTCTTTCCCTTCATTTGATGCTTAGGGTTCCAGGATTGACATTTGTGCCTGTTTTACTTAGTTTTGGGGGTCTTTGCTGCAGAGGGACAGCATGGTGCTTCTGTCCATAGCACCATGTTGGCTTCCCTATCAGCATCTGTAGCTCTTAACGACTGTGCCACCAGGGCTCCAAGAATTTTTCAAAACAAAACAATAAAACAAACAATGACAATAAAAGCAAAGAACTAGGCACTTTATAGGAAATCTACATGAAATTTCTTAGTGAGAAGATAGTTAATCATGTAACAACTTTTATGCTTATGGAACAGAGCTATGGAAAGTTACTTCCCCACGTCCTTCCCTCATAAATAGTCAATTTCATCAATATTTTCAATTCCAGTGTCATAAAGTTTTCAAACAGTCCTCTTATGTGATAAGATCTATAAACTAAGAAGTAAAATCACCTCACTGTTTTTTATATCAGATACATGTATTTTCATTTTCTTTATCGTAAGTGCATATATGTATTCTGTTATTCTTATAATTAACTACATTTTAGCTCCATTAATACTCCCTAATGTATTGTATGTGTTTTATTTTGTTTGTTTCTCCTGCTCTCTATCTTCTTTCAAATTAAAGTGTAATTTGCCATTTTTAAAAAATGTTTGGGATGGAAACTTAGATCATCCATCAAGATGGATGAACTTTCAGCCTATTCCTCTGTTCTCATGTGTTTATTTAAGGCCATACAATTTCTTAGAATGTTAACTTGACCTGCGTTTACATATTTTGATACGTAATTTTATTATTTTCATTTCATTCAATTGTAAGTATTCTAATTCCCATTGTGATTTTACTTTCAACCTATTCATTATTTATAAGTATATTGCCTAAATGTTCATGCATATTTGGATTTCTAGTTATCTTTGAATATTATTAAAAACAGCCCATTTCATTTATATTTACAACTCTACTGGTATAATTTTTTTAAATTCTATGATGTCAGAAAATATGCTTTATTTAACTTAAATTATCTGAAATTAGTTGAGTCTTATTTTATGGCCTAGCATATAGTCAAATTTTTAATAAAAATTGCATGAACATTTGAAAATTATAAGTGTTGTGTCATTAAGTACAGTGTTCTAGTTAGTTCAACTTGGTTGAGTTCATTAATCACATAATTTAAATATTCTATACCTTTATTTTATTTTTGCTTTGTATATAATTACTGAGCTATTTAAATCTCCAAAATTCCTATGGATTTTTTTTTATTCTCTTTGTAGTGCTGTGAATTTCTAATTTCCAATACTTTGACATTGTGCATACCAATTTGGAATTGTTCTATCTTCTTGATGAATATAACTTTTGTCATTATGAAAAATATCTATACTGATTTATAGTAATATAGCTGAACCAGCTTTTAAAAATATTTTATCACATTTTTGGTAAAAATATACATAGCAAAACACACTTCCATTTAAAAAATTTCTATAGATAATATTCAGCGGCATTGTTACATTCTTCACATTTTGTCAACATTGTCATCATTTCCATTCTAGTTGTTTCACTCTCATTAACTTAATACCACTGCCTCACAAACTTCTAATGACAATCCTACTGAAATATAGACACAGATAAATTCTAAATAATGTGACTTCACAATGAAATACCTTATCTTATGTTTTAGAGGTCATCAAGTAATAGCAAGCAGAAACAATAACTGCTGAATAGACTCATAAAAACTAAAGAATTTGAAAGAATTCACACAAACTATACTGAAGAATGTTTAATAGTTTGATGAAATAAACTTTTCCCAGGATATTTAAGTACATATATAAGACTATTGAACAGCAGGAATTTTTTAAAAAATGGGACCAATTGAAATTAAAGTAAAAATTGAGGTAAAAAATTAAATATATAAGCTACATAGATGATTGACATATTTGTTAATAAATAAAATTGGAAGCCATGAGTACATAATGATATTAAGTAATTAATGAGTAAGTTGAAAGTGTTATGAAGATTGCTTTATCCAGAGTATTCAAAGTACCTTCCCACAAAATGCTTATTAATTACAAATATAAAATATTACTTTTATGGTGGAGAAGTCTGTCAATCACCACGTTATGCAAGAGATAGGACTCAATGAAAAAATAAAATCACTTCCGTGATTCTGGTGCCAAAAAGTAAATTAATGGAATTTTTTTTTAATGAGGTAAAACCTCAGAAAAACACAAATCAAGGGACATTATACAGGCTTACCAAAAAGTAATCTCCAACATGCAAGGAAGTTAAGGAAAGACTGAAAAGCCATTCTGTATTAAATGAAATTAAAGTCATGCTAATCAAATGAAAACATAACTCTGAGCTATTTATATCTCTATAAACTTGTAAAAATTGAACAGGATTGGGATATTGGATGTTATTAATATATCAATGTTAGTGTGTTACTGTTCTAATATTTATTAGAAACGGATTCATGTTATTATATAGTAGATATTTTCTTTTTGTAAGGAATGCACACTGCAGTGTTGAGCAGGAGATAGGGCATCAAATGATTCAGGAAAAAAACAAAAAATTTCTTGCTCTGTATTTGTAAGTTCTCAGTTTAAGATGGTTTCAGAATAGAAATAAGAATTAATAGGAGCCATTTAAATCCTCCTTCTCAAGCCTTAGGGTGGGCCACAATCAAGTTAGTGGAATCTTAATATATTGCCTAATGAAGGCAAGAGAAATCTCCTGTTTGAGATAAGGTCTCTGACCAGTAGAACGACTCATATAGCCCCAAAACCCAAAAAACGAAACTGGTTGCTGTTGAGTAGATTCCGACTCACAGTGACCCTATAGGGCAGAGTACAACTGCCCCGTAGTGTTTCCAAGGAGCGGCTGGTGGATTTGAACCACCGACCTTTTGGCTAGCAGCCAAGCTCTTAACCACTGTGCCACCAGGGCTCCCATATAGCTCTGGGGGAGTGGAATATCGAAATCTTGTTGGCATCCCATATAGAGTTTCAATCGTTTCTAGTTATCTTTTGGGAGAGTGTTCCCTCAGCTTTGTATTTAAATCAATATACAGCTTTGTGGCTTTTTTTTTTCTTGATGTAAGTGGTAGGTCCTGAACACCAGTTTCCACAGATTTCTTTTTCTGTCTTCCCTTTATTTCAATTAATTCCCCTGAGTCTTTTATGAGCAAATTGATAAAAGTGTGGCTTTTGTTAGTGTACAATTGTAAACAGAGTCATTCTTTGCTACGAAGAGTGGGTTGTTTAACCTGAGACCTTTCCTAAAATGCCCTTCTCTTAGAGCATCATTTTCATTTAAGTTTAAATATTTAAGGAAAAAAATCAGAAAACCTCTATTTGGTAACCAGAAAGGGCATTCTAGTTGAATTTTCTACAATATCTAGGTTCTGTGATTTTTGTAGTGTATGTAATATTGGGAGACATTAACAGATACATATACTTTCCAAATCTCTCCTCTGCTTTGAATCCTTCCCACGTAAAACATTGGAATTAAACTTCTTATGCAAATAATGGAATGTTTTCTAATATTATAAATGCAATAATATTCAACATCTATTATTTGACTTTTGTTTATAGCATATGTCCTTAAAGGAGAAGGGAAATCAATAAATCCTGCATACGGCAAATCACCTAGATCATAGGTGAAGGTAGTTCTACAAGTACAATAGTTATAACCACTGGCATCTGGATCATCATACATGCTCTGTGTAGATGCAGTATTCAAAGCTGCCTGATTATATAGGAACTGATATAAACTGTAGCATTATAGGCTTTTTACTGTATGTAACTATGATCGTTCAGCAGATTTTGAAGAGTAAAAATAGCTTCTGTTTTGCAGGTTTTTAAGAAAGCAGCATATAGACTTGTCACCTAGACACGTGATGTTACAAAAATTGTTTGACTGACTCAGAGAGTTTCCTTTCCCACTGAGTTAGAGCAAAACTGAGATTAAAGAAATGGCAGTGCTGATATACATATTTGATAAATAAACACTCATGATCACTCAGCTTCTCATCCTTTCAGTAGTCAAGGAGTAGAAGAAAAATTGCTACTATTCTTGTGTTCTGGTTTTGAGATTTACACAAATCAATACTTAGGAATTTTTCATCAATATCTCTCTTACTGTCACTCTCTCTCTTTTCCGGAGCAAAATGAAGATAGAAGGGACTACTACCTATAAAATATTGGGAAAAAAGCCACTTGGAAATAGGAGCACTGTACTTTTTTTTTCAATAGTTATCATTTAAAACACAAAACAAAATTCTTATAAGAAAATAGATGTGTTTATTGCATTGAGTAGAGAGTGAGAAAAATGAAATTCAGGGAAAACTAATAAAATTCTTATATGCAGGAATAGATTAAATTATTTTTATTCACATGGAAATTATTTTTATTCATGTGGAAAGCATACATTAATAACCCATGGAATGATTTTAAAATGAATAAGGAAAGTGTTTTGCAAATGCACTTATTTAAATACCATATGAAACCTGTAAATTAACTTTGACATTAAACATAGATGAATGCTTGGATAGCACCTCAATATCTTCCTTCAAATAAAGAGAAAAGCTCTCTTTTCTGTCCTAGACATCTATAAAAGGCCATCATCTACTGAACATAATGTATCCAGTCAGCAATTTAGGCCTATTCATCTGTAGAGAAAAGTCTTATTTATGGATTTAAGAACAATGACATTGAGTGCCAAAAACAATATAGTTAGCATCATAAGTGACTATTGACTACCACTTCTATACTAGTCTTTGAATAACAAAATGATTTTATTAAATTACTTCTAGTTATTAAAACACCTAGTTATTAAAATCATCCTCATATTTATACTAAAAAGACAAAATTATTTATCGTGGTCGGCTCAAACAGGGAAAAAAATATTATTTAAGAATTTACAAATTACCTGAATCCAAGGCAAAGATCAAGTCAGAAAATAATGATTTTGATTTGTTTTACTTTTCCTGTAGCTACAGTTTTTCTCCCAAGTTGTTTAGAATTTTGAAATTACTAACTGTATCTTGAAGATATTTCAAAATGATAAGTTTAAATGATTATGAGAAGACTAATGATTTGGAACTAGAAAAATGGTAATTGCAGAAAATAAGTCAAAGGAACAATGGATCAGTACTGCATTGGAACTAAAGAATTAATGGCATATATTGGAGAAATTCAATTGTAGTTAAGGAAATATTTCTATACGTTTCATCAATTTTTTAAAAATTCATAAAATAAAAATTGTTGAACATACGTTGTAAATTGACACTGAAAAAGCTGCCTAGATGTTACAAGGCTTTTTTTTTTTTTTTGCAGTAATTTATTAAACACACACAGAAGATACATAGAGAATGCTTTGGTTGACCTACATTATAATTTTAGGTATCATCTGCCTTGTTAAACTGCAGCAAATATTTACACTTGTTTACATTTCTGGATATCAGATTTTTTTCCTGAAGTAGCTTTAAAAAAATTGTTTTTCTGCTTTTGGAGTTGTTTCCTAATGTCAGTTTAATAGGTCTCAAAACTGAAATGAAGAACCAGTCAAGGGAGATAGAATTCGTTCTCTTGGGACTCACAGATGACTCACAGTTAGCAATTGTGATTTTTATATTTCTCTTTCTCAACTACATTTTGAGTGTGATGGGGAGCTTATCCATCATCCTCCTCACCCTACTGCATCCTCACCTCAAGATTCCAATGTATTTCTTCCTACAAAATTTCTCCTTCTTAGAAATCTTATTGACAACAACTCTAGATTGTTGTCTAGATTCTTGACAACCATTGTGACTAAAAACAAAATCATTTCCTACAATGGTTATGCATCTCACTTATTCTTTTACTTTTGTCAGGAGTTACAGAGTTGTACCTTCTGGCTGCCATGTCCCATGACCACTATACAGCCATCTGCAAACCCCTGCATTACTCAGTCATTATGAGAAGCAAAGTGTGCTACCAACTTCTACTCAGTTCATGGACAGCTGGCTTTCTGATTACCTTTCCACCGTTGGTCTTGGGACTAAAGCTGGAATTCTGTGCTTCCAAAGTAATTGATCATTTCATGTGTGACACTTCTCCTATCCTGCAGATTTCTTGCACAGACACTCACTTCCTACAAATGATTTCATTTGTTTCAGCAGTTATAACACTAGTGGTCACACTACTCTTAGTAATTTTTTCCTATACATATATAATCAAGACCATTCTAAAAATTCCCTCTGCTCGGAAAAGAACAAAAGCTTTTTCCACTTGTTCTTCCCACATGGCTGCAGTTTCCCTTACTTATGGTAGCTGTGTCTCCATTTACATGAAGCCATCAGCAAAAGAAAGGGTGACTTTATCCAAAGATGTAGCTGTTATCTATACCTCAGTAGCCCCTTTACTCAATCCCTTCATTTACAGTCTTAGGAACAAGCAAGTGAAACAAGCTTTCAAGGATACACTCAAAAAAGTTTTCATTTTTTTCAAAAAATAAGGAAAAAAACTAAAATCTTGACAGAAACATGTTTACTTAATTTATCCTTTCAGTAACTTAAATTTCTTACAGCATTTAAACAAGTCTTTCAGCACAATACATTTCCCTACTTTTTCTTTAAAATTCTCGCAGTGTTAATATTAAGAGATCCACCTTCAAATTTTCACAAATTTTAACTTTCTTTTAATCCCAAAGATATGCAACTTCAGGGTCGTGAAATTAGTTATATATTAATTTTTCCTGTACAAATTTGCCTGGATAAGTGTAGTTTACATGCATTTATTATAGGTATACCTTGTCTTATATACTACGCTAGTTATAATTTTTGTCTTCTTTAGAATGATACAGCTTGCTATGGAGAGACAAAGAAACAGTTCTCAAACAGTATGATTTCTCTTATGGTAAAGCTCTACACAAAATTGTGTTCTTATAGTAATGAAGGTTTAATTATTTCAGTGTATCAGAAATGCAGCTCGAAAAATGGTAATTCTTATGACAGTTGTGATATATAGGAAAAAAAGAGTAAAATGGTGTTATAGGCATGTGTATAACAATATGCACAATGTTTGAGGCACTACTTCCTAGTTCAAGTGTCACTAGCTTGATAAGGGGAATGTAGGCTTTTAAGCCAGTCAGCCAGATATAAACCCAGGATAACATGTGAGCCCGGCCAAATTTTAAAACTCTGTTGCTAAGTTTCTCCATTTATGATATAGATACAATAATAGTCCTTACTTGTTGTTTATTTTGAGAATGCAATGAGGTACTATGTATAAAGCATTTTTAAATCAGAACCTGGCCCACAGTGAGTTATCAACAAGGGTTAGCTCCCCTTGGAGGGAAAGCTTGCCTCACTCATGGTAGTATGTAACAAGGGAAGAAAAAGAGGAAGCTTCAAATCATAAAAAGATTTTATGACCTAAAATGTATTACGACTTAATCTGATTGGTCTATAGACCTGAAAATTTAGTGTGAATACATTACTGAGATAAAAATTTCACATGTCTGTACCTAAAATAACTTTTTAAATCACATGGGATAGTCTAGAAACATGGACTGTAGATGATTCTGAGGCTGATTTTTCACAATGTGATCAGATTTTTATTTTATAAAGATTGATCTGTTAAATGTGCTGAGAATGGTTTTCTAGATGTTTGGAGTTAGGAAGACAGGGGAGAGGATCAACACTTTAAGCTAAATGAGATATTTTAAAGGTTAAAAACACAATAGTGACAGTGGCTTGCAAGCTCAGGGAGCAGACTCCAGAGATGTTTAGGGGAATGAACTGAGGTTAAACTGTTGAACATTTTCATGTCCGGGATAAGTGAAAGAAAGCCATTTAAAAAAAAAAAAGAAAAAGAAAAGACTCTTCTTGGGCTCTCCCTTCTGTCCACTCTGTGCACAAGCACCGAAATGTCTAATGTCTTTTTTAAAAAAGAAGTTTTCTTAATATCTGTCAGATCAAAAAAAATCACCTATAAAACATATGGGGTTCTATATTGGATATAATTTTTCATCAGAGACATATAAGTGACGAATTTACTGGGGTGATAGATGGCTGTTACAGATTAAATTGCACCCCCCTACCCAAAATGTGTGTCCACTTGGCTAGGCCATGATTGCCAGTAGCGTATGATTGTCCACCATTTTGTCATCTGATGTGATTTTCCTATGTGTAGTAAATCCTGCCACTATGAAGTTAATGAGGCGGGATTAGAAGCAGTTACATAAATGAGGTAGACTCAATCTACAGGATTAGATAGTATGTTGAGTCAATCTCTTCGGAAATATAAAAAAGGGAAGCAAGCAGAGAGACAGGGGGACCTCATACCACCAAGAAAAACTACCAAGAACACAGCACATCTTTGGACCTGGGGTCCCTAAACTGAGAAGCTCCTCAACCAGGGGAAAGTTGATGACAAAGACCTTCCTGCAGAGCCAACAGCGAACGAAAGCCTCCCCTGAAGCTGGCATCCTGAATTAGGACTTCTAGACACCTAGACTGTGAGAGAATAAATTTCTCTTTGTTAAAGCCATCCACACGTGGTATTTCTGTTATAGCAGTGCTAGATAACTAAGACGATGGCATATCTATTATTTATGTGGCCTTGAATAGAAGTCATGTAGTTTTTATTTGTGTTCAAATTTGTTTTACAATCTTTCAAAGCAACAATTTTTAGTCATCTACTTTTCCTTGGCAGAAAGAAGAGTGTTAGTTCATGTGATTATATTCATGGGCCTGAGAATTTTCACTCACACAGTTTGTTTTTTCAATACACTTTTTAAAAATTACTCGAGCTTTATCAGATAAATGATGCTCAAATATTTTTTCCATTCTATCGATTATGTTTTCATTTTCTTGGTAGTGTCATTTAATGCACAAAACTTTTCATGAAATGGAGAAAAGAATACTTGCTTTTCATGTACAAATATGTAATTTGTATGATAATTTTTTACAAAGAATGAGCAGGATCAAGATACACTGAACATTATTGAAATTAAGACATTATTCATCTGAATGAGTTGGTTTTACATTAAGATGCTAACTGTAATCCACAACAAATCATTAAGAAAATAGCTTGAAACATACGCTGTAAAAGACATAATAAATAAATTTAAAGGTACACTAGGATGTACCAATTTAACACAAAAGAAGCCAGCAATCCAGGAATAGACTAATAAAAAAGACATAAGCATATTTAAAAAAAGGAAGACATAAGTCCTACTTTATCAGTAATTAAATTTAAATAGTGAAACAACCCAACTGAAAGGCAGAGATTGGAAACATAGTCTAAAAAGAGAACATAACCCAAATATATGTCTGTCTATTATAGGCACTCTTTAGATTAAAAGACACAAATAGACTGAAAATAGGATTTAAAAGATAGGCCATGTATTCCGGATTGAAAGTGTCTCCGAAATATATATGTTGAAGTGCTAAAATTTGTACCTGGAAGTTGTGACCTTGTTTGGGAAAATAGCGCTATTCTTGGAAGATAAAAGAAAAACCTTCGCCATCCTGTTGATTATAACTCATAGTGACCATATAGGACAGAGTAGAACCACCCCATAGGGTTTCCAAAGAGCAGCTGATGATATTGTCACTTAAGCCATACCAGAGTAGAATAAGCCCTATTCCATTCTGAGTGGTACCTTAAAAGGAGATAACAGACAGGGAGATGGAAAGAAACACACAGAGTAAGACAGATGCCAGGTGATGGTGGAGGCAGACACATTTATAAGCATCCATAAGCATGCCAAGAATTGCAAAGGGCTACAAGAAGCTACAAGGAGCCCTGACGGTGTGGTAGCTAATAGCTCAGCTCCTAACCGAAATGTCAGCAGTTGGAATCCACCAGCTGCTCTTTGAAAACCCCATGAGAAAGTTCCACTCTATCCCATAGGGTTGCTATGAGTTGGAATTGACTCAACGGCAACAGGTTTTTTTTTTTTTTTTTTTGCTGCAAGAAGCTGAGACAGGTAGGACCTTTCCGTAGAACAAACAGAGAGAGAGCTCATAGACCCATTAATGAATTTGGGCCTCTAGTCTTCAGAACTGAGACAATAAATTCTGTTCTTCAAAGCCATTTACTTTGTAGTATTTTGTTATGGCAGCACTAGGAATCTAACATACCATGTGAGCAGTAGCCAAAAAAAAAAAAAGAGCTCGGTTGCCTATAATAATATTTGACGTATTAGACTTTAAGACAAAAAAGTTACAGGATACAAATAATATTTTATAATTATAAATTGTCAATCTATTTGGCAGAATAAACAATTATAAACATATATTCCCCTAACATCTCACAATAATAGTTAGAGACTTCAATAACTCATTTTCAATAATGGATATAAAACTAGGCAGTATACCTGGGACATTCTCCAGAGTAACCATATGCCAGACTATAAAACAAAACAAAAAAAAAAACCTAAATAAATACAAAATAATTGAAATAATACAAAATATGTTCTTTGACCAAAATACAATTAAATTAGAAATCAACAATAGAAGAAAATATAAGAAAATCACAAATATATGTAAATTAAACAGTACACTCCTAAATAACAAATGAGCCAAAGAATAAATCACAAGGAGAGTTTAAAAATAATATTTTTAGATAAAAGGAAGTGACAAACAGCATGCTAAAACATATGGATTGCAACTTTAGAATCGTTTATAGAGAAATTAATAGCTCTAAGTGCCTATGTTAAAAAGGAAGACAGATCTCAAATCAATAAACAAATGTTTTACCATTGGAAACAAGAAAAAGAAGAGTAAAATGCCACAAAACAAAAAAAAGAGAGTACATATTATATGATTTTATTCACATGAAATTCTAGTAAATGAAAACTAATTGCAGATCCATTGTTGCCTGTATAAATATACATGTAGGTGTTAATATTGATGTAGATATATGTATAAATATTTGACTTAATAACTATATATATATATTTTTTGTGAAACCAAAACGTTCACTAATGAGAGGACAGTAATAGAGTTTCAAATCTTTGATTAAAATATATTTATTGAGTATAAATTATGTCACCTTTACCAGGCACTAGAGATATAAATATAAAACAACCAAGTTCTGTTTCTTCCAGGTTAGGTAGTAATTTAATAGAAACAGGTTTATGTACAAATAATTTCAGTAGAGTAAGCTAAGAGGACAAAGTTTTGGGAGAGCAAAGAGGAGATAGCACATAATTTTGGCTTTACACAAAGGGAAGATTTCAAGGATTTTATTAAATTTAGACCAAACCTTAAGGAAAAGTATGGGTGTATATGTGTGTGTATTTGCATGTATGTGAGCACGTCTGAAAATACCTAGTGTTTATAGGAATAAATGAAAGATTTGATGATGTTAGTGCAAATGTTGCACAGGGCCTCGGTTCTGGGTTGCACAGGTTCGGTTTAAGAACAACAAAAAGGAGAAGTAACTGATCTAGCAGCACTTGTCCAAAATAATTTTCTACAATAATGGAAATGTTCTATAATCTGTGCTGCCTGATACATTAGCCACTAGACACATGTGGCTACTGATCATTTTAGATACGGCTAGTGTGACTAAGGAACTGAACTGCTATATTATTTCATTCATATTTAAATTTAAATAACTGCAAAAGTAACTTACTCCTGAGCAAGGCTGATACTTGGTTATTAGTTCAAATTCAAATAATATTACTGCTTTAAAGAGGAAGCACAGGACATTCTGGAAACATGTAAGAGTTTGAGAGAATCCGAGAAGACTTCTCCAAGAGAGTACAATTAAAGTACAAATGAATTGAGGTACCAGAGAAACCACCTCTAGCAGACAGAAGAACACATGTGAATGTCCTGAAGGAGAAGAGAAAGTGTCAGATTGTTAAAGAAACAAACAACAAATAATGAGTATCTCAAAATGACAAAAGTGAGGGACATGCTCATCGATAGGTGGACTCAACATTGTGAAAATATCAATTCTACCCAAAGCAATCCACAAATACAAAGCAATTCTCATCCAAATACCAACAGCATTCTTTAAAGAGATGGAAAAACTAATCATTAACTTTATACAGAAATGAAAGAGGCCCCACATAAGTAAAGTACTATTGAAGAAGAAGAATTCACTAGGAAGACTCACACTACCTGGCCTCAGAATCTACTGTACGGCTACGGTAGTCAAAACAGCCTGGTACTGGTACAATGACAGCTACATTGACCGGTGGAACAGAATTGAGAACCCAGGTGTAAATCCATCCACCTACAATCACCTGATCTTGGAAAAGGGCCCAAAGTCCATCAAATGTGGAAAAGACAGTCTTTTTAACAAATTCTGCTGGCAAAACTGGATGTCCCTCTGCAAAAAAATGAAACAGGGCCCATACCTCACACCATACACAAAAACTAATTAAAACTGGATCAAACACCTAAATATAAAATCAAAAACCACAAAGGTCATAGGAGAAAAAATAGGATCAATGCTAGAGGCCCTAATACATGTCATTAACAGGATACAAACCATAACTAACAAGACACAAACTCTAGAATATAAGTTAGATTACTGGAATCTTCTAAAAATTAAACACTCCTGCTCATCAAAAGACTTCACCAAAAGATTAAAAAAAGAACTTAGATTTGGAAAAATCTCTGCCTATGACAAATTCAACAGAAGTCTAATCTCTAAAATCTCCAGGAAAATCCAATACCTCTACAACAAAAAGACAAATAATCCAATTAAAAAATGGGCAAAGGAAATTAACAGACACTTCACCAAAGAAGGTGCTCAAGTGACTAACAGACACATGAGGAAATGACCGTGATCACCAGCCAATAGAGAATTGGAAATTGATACTACAATGAGATACCATCTCACCCCAACATTACTGGCATAAATCAAAAAAAACACAAAAAACAAAAAATAACGCATGTTGAAGAATTTGTGGGGAGACTGGAACTCTTATGCCCTACTGGTGGGAATGCTAAATGGTACGACCATTTTGGAAAACGATATGGCACTTCTTTAGAAAGCTAGAAAGAGAACACCGTAAGATCCAGCAATCCCACTCCTAGGAATATATCTTAGGGAAATAAGAGCTGTCACATGAATAGACAAATGCATACCCATGTTCATTGCAGCATTTTTCACAACAGCAAAATTTTGCTCATAAAAGACTCGAGGGAATTAAATGAAATAAAAGGAAAAAAGAAAAAGAAATCTCCTGTGGAGGCTGGTGTTCCTGTCTACCAATTACATACAAAAAAAAAAAAAGAGAGAGAGAGAATTGTTAATTCCTTTAAGTACAAAACTGAGGGGACATTCTCCCAGAAGATAACCAGAAATGATTTAAACTCTATATAAGATGTCAACAGTATTCTGCTATTCCACTCCCAAGGGGTCATAAATTGTTTAGAAATTTATCTATGTCTATATCTGAATTGTAATAAGAGAATTGTCCTTCACAGTTGTTCAGTAACTGGCTGCTCATCACTCGGACCCTATGTTAAATACATTTTGAGATGGTGATATTTAAGTTACTTGGTGGTATGCAATCTACTCTCAACTCCCATGGGGCTGTTGAGTAATTTTACTGGTCAGATGTTTAACTCCAAAAGGAACTTTTGTCTCCATTAGGCAATATATTAAGATTCTGTTACCTTGGTTGTTTCCCATCCCAATACTTGCGAAAAAAATATGTTGTCGTTGTTAGTTGCCATCGTCACTATGAGTCAGAATTGACTCAATGGCAATGGTTGTTTTTTTTAATAGTGACACCATGTACAAGAGGGCGAGAAGCTGCCCCATCCTGTGCCATCCTCACAATCATTGCCATGTTTGAGCTCATTGTTGTAGTCACTGTGTCAATCCATGTCTTTGAGGGTCTTCCTCTTTTTCACTGACCCTTTACTTTATCAAGCATAATGTCCTTCACCAGGGACTGATCCCTCCTGATAACATATCCAAAGCACGTGAAAGAAAGTCTCGGCACCCTTGCTTCAAAAAAGTATTCTGGCTGTACTTCTTCCAAGATAGATTTGTTCATTCTTCTGGCAGTCACTGGCATATTCAATATTCTTCACCAACACCTAATTCATTGTCCAGCTTTCACATTCATATGTGGTCATTGAAAATACCATAGCTTCGGTCAGGCACACCTTGGTCTTCAAAGTGACATCTCTGCTTCTTAACACTTTAAGGAGGTCTTTTGTAGCAGATTTGCCCAGAGCAATACTGTTAAACATATAATATGAGATATTTCATTCTGAGATCATATTGTTTAGAAATTTATCTATGTCTATATCCGAATTGTAATAAGAGAATTGTCCTTCACATTTGCACAGTAACTGGCTGCTCATCACTCGGACTCTATGTTAACTCAATTTTGAGATGGTGACATTAAAGTTACACGGTGGTGTGCAATTTACTTCCAGATATATGTAAGTGTGGGGATGAGAATAGAAATTTTAACAAAAGCTTTTTTATTTCCCTTCCACAGACATCTATGGTTAAGGGAAGTCATGGTCCTCATTTATCTTTGATGTAGCTTTTTCTTACTGGGTTGTTTAAGAAAATAATTTTCCTGGTCCCAGCTTGATATCTCTGCATGTGCAATAACTAACCACTGTGCATGGGACTTAATTTGGCTTCCTTTCCCCATTGTATGAGTCCTAGTCAAGTCCAATACCTATATCAACACCTTTTTCATGTCTGTAACCTGTGTTGACCTTTTTCAGGACTCATTCACAATATCTTTCTAGATAGTGCAGGTTTCTCTTACTTTTCCAGTAGCTCAATCATTCATCTTACACCATATATATATACATATAAAACCAGATCAAACCAGTTGCCCCGAGTCAATTCCAACTCATAGTGACCCTATAGAACAGAGTTGAATTGCCCCGTATGGTTTCTAAGGCTCTAAATCTTTATGGAAGCTGGCTGCCACACCTTTCTCCTGTGGAATAGGCTGGTGAGTTCAAATTGCTTACCTTTTGATTAGCATCAGAGCACTTAACCACTGTGCCACCAGAACTCATACACAGGTATATATATATATATATATATATATATAAACCCACCAGAGCTCATATATACATATATATACACACACACACACATATATACCCACACAAATATACAAAAATACTAATCTATTTTTAATTTCTTTCAGCAATTTGAGGCTTTTTGTGCCAGAGATATATTTTTCAATATACCTGCTGTCTCAGCTAGCTAGTGCTGCTATAACAGAAGTACCACAAGTGGATGGATGGCTTTAACATAGAGAATTTTTTTCTCTCACAGCATAACAGGCTAGAATTCCGAATTCAGGGTGCTAGCTCCAGGAGAAGGCCTTCTCCCTCTGTTGGCTCTGGGAGAAAGTCCTTGTCATCAATATTCCCCAGTCAAGAGATCCTAAGCACAGGGACCCCCAATCAAAAGGATACTCTATTCTCCTGGCTCTTGTTTCTTGGTGGTATGATGTCCCCGTCTCTCTGCTTGCTTCTCGCTTTTATATCTTAAAAGAGATTGACTTAAAACACAACCCAGTCTTGTAGATTGAGTCCTCCCTCATTAACATAACTGCCACTAATCCTACCTCACTAACATCATAGAGGTAGGGTTTACAGTGTGTAGGAAAATCACATCACTTGACAAAATGGTGGACCACCACACAATACTGGGAATCATGGTCTAGCCAAGTTGACACACATTTTTGGTGGACACAATTCAACCCATAACATCTGCCTTATTTTAAGAATTGAAAGACCCTCTCCTTCCTTAAGTTTTTAAGTCTGGATATGTTATTAAAAATATTATTAACTAGATGGTGCCCGGCCACAACCGATGACTGCCCTGACAGGGAGCACAACAGAGAACCCCTGAGGGAGCAGGAGAACAGTGGGATGCAGACCCCAAATTCTCATAAAAAGACCAGGCTTAACGGTCTGACTGAGACTAGGAGAATCCCGGCAGTTGGGGTCCCCAAACCTTCTGTTGGCCCAGGACAGGAACCAACTCCTCAGACATGGATTGGACTGGCAGTGGGTTGGAGAGAGATGCTGATGAGGAGTGAGCTACTTGTATCAGGTGGACACTTGAGACTGTGTTGGCATCTCCTGTCTAGAGGGGAGATGGGAGGGTAGAGAGGGCTAGAAACTGGCAAAACGGTCACGAAAGGAGAGACTGGAAGGAGGGAGCGGGCTGGCTCATTAGGGGGAGAGTAAGTGGGAGTATGTAGTAAGGTGTATATAAGTTTATATGTGAGAGACTGACTTGATTTGTAAACTTTCACTTAAAGCACAATAAAAATTATTTAAAAAAATATATATTATTGATACCGTAAAGGGTTAAACGGTTCCCCTTCCTCCCATCACACCTGAGCCACATCACACTCTTTTGATGAGAAATTCTGTGTAGCAGCTCAAGGCCATCTTACTGCTTCTCTGTTCAAGTTTGCTTTGCTACCCACCAACCTTCCCCTCACTCCATTTGGACATGAGCAATAAGCCACAAAGCTGTCCTTGGATAAACTTCATGTTTCATAAAAAAAAAAAAAAATTTATACCCCCCTGAAAACCACATGCCCCCAGCCATCATATTGCACCCCCTACTGCACCCCTGTATGTGTTCATTTCCTGAAATTGTCTGCCAGTTCTTAGAAACTTCATGAATTATGCGTAAGTTCCCTATCACAAGCCCTGCAACTGCACTAGAATCCCCAACCTCAGGGAGCTTGATTTGAGACTTAATCTCTGAGCTCCTTGCTTGACCGGCTTGCAATAGAGTCTGTTTCCTCTTTTTCAAAGGCCTGGTGTCTCTCAATTGACTCAAGGGGTCGCGCCGGGCAGGACCCACCCTCATCAGGTTACAATACTATAATGGTGCATAGATTACCACATCTTTTATTGGTCAGTTAATTCATTTTCTGTGTCTGTTATAACAAATTGCTACAAACTGATTGACTTAAAACAACAGAAATTTATTCTTCCACAGCTCAGGAGGCCAGAAATCCAAAGTCAGAGCCAAAATACCTGAGCCTTAATCAAGCTGTCACGGCAGAACCACACCACACACTCTTCAGAGGCTCCAGGGGAGAATCTGTTCATTGCCTCTTCCAGCTTCTGGTGGCTGTCTCTATTCCATGGCTGTGGCTGCATCATCCAATCTCTGCCTCTGTGGTCACATTGTCATCTGCGCTTGTGTCTTTATGAAATCTCTCTCTGCTTCTCCCTATATTCTTCTATATTTTATATCCTTCTATATTCTTCTGTACTTTATATCCTTCTGTATTCTTCTATATTCTCTATTCTTCTATATTCTATATCCTATATTCCATATTCTTCAATATTCTATATTTTGTACTCTATATTCTATATTCTGTATTCTCTATTCCATATTCTACATTATACATACTATATTCTATTTTCTATGTTCTTCTGTATTCTATATTCTTCTATATTCTATACTGTTCTATATTCCTCTATATTCTATATACTTCTATATTCTACATTCTATGTTCAATATTCTATATATTATATTCTATTTCCTATCTTCCATATTCTATATTCTACATTCAATATTTTTCTATATTCTATATTCATCTTTATTCTATACTCTATATTTCATATTCTACATTCTGCATTCTTCTGTATTCTATAATCGATATTCTCTAGTCTTTATTATATATTTTATATTCTACATTATATATTCTATATTCTTCTATTTTCTATATTCTATAGTCTTCTATATTCTGTATTCTGTTTCTATATTCTATGTTCTATATGCTATATTCCACATTCTATATTTTATATTCTTCTATATGCTATAATCTGTACTTGAAGATCAAAGATCACAGCCTTCAGTATGGACTGCACGTCAACATAAAGAAAACAAAAATCCTCAGAACCGGACCAATGAGCAACATCATGATAAATGGAGAAAAGATTGACGTTGTCAAGGATTTCATTTTACTTGGATCCACAATCAACAGCCATGGAAGCAGCAGTCAAGAAATTAAAAGACGCATTGCACTGGGCAAATCTGCTGCAAAGGACCTCTTCAAAGTGTTGAAGAGCAAAGATGTCACCCTGAAGACTAAGGTGCGCCTGACCCAAGCCATGGTATTTTCAATCACATCATATGCATGTGAAAGCTGGACGATGAATAAGGAAGACCGAAGAAGAGTTGACGCCTTTGAATTGTGGTGTTGGTGAAGAATATTGAATATACCATGGACTGCCAAAAGAACAAACACATCTGTCTTGGACGAAGTGCGGCCAGAACGCTCCTTAGAGACAAGGATGGCGAGACTGCGTCTTACATACTTTGGGCATGTTGTCAGGAGGGATGAGTCCCTGGAGAAGGACGTCATGCTTGGCAGAGTACAGGGTCAGCGGAAAAGAGGAAGACCCTCAGCGAGGTGGATTGACACAGTGGCTGCAATAATGTGCTCAAGCATAACACCGGTTATAAGGATGGCACGGGGCCGGGCTGTGTTTTGTTCTGTTGTGCATAGGGTCTCTATGAGTCGGAACCGACTCGACAGCACCTAACGACAACAATATTCTATATTATTTTTATTCTGTATTATTCTATATTTATCTATATTGTATATTCTAAGTTCTATTTTCTACATTCTATATTTCATATTCTTCTAGATTCTACATTCTACACTCTATTCTTCTGTATTCTATTTTCTTCTGTATTCTATATCCTATGTTCTATATTCTGTACTCTATATTCTACATTCTATATTCTTCTATATACTATATTCTTCTGTATTCTATATTCTATATCCTATATTCCTTATTCTTCAATATTCTAAGTTCTATATTCTATCTTCTATATTCTACATTCTAAATTCTATATTCTGTACTCTATATTCTATGTTTGATATTCTATGTCCTGTGTTCTATGTTCAATCTTCTACCATCTGCTTTCTTCTATCTACTATCTTCAATCTATCTTCTATCGTCAATTTCCTTCTATATTGTATATTCTATGTTCTATATTATATTTTCTATTTTCTATATTCTTTTGTGTCCTATATTCTATTATCTTCTATATTCCATATTCTACAGTCTATATTCTATTTTCCATATTCTATTCTCTTCTATATTCTTCTACATTCTATACTCTATATCCTATAATCTATATTTTTTTCTATATTTTATAATCTACATTCTATTTTCTATATTCAATATTCTATCTTCTATGTTCTATATTCTTCTACATGCTGTATTCTATATTACATGCCGTAATCTATATTCTACAGTCTATATTTTTCTACATTCTATATTCTATAATCTATATTCTTCAATATTCTGTTTTATATTGTATCTTCTACATTCTACAGTATATATTCCATATTCTTCTGTACTCTATAATCTATATACTTCTACGTTCTGTTTTCTATATTTTTCTACATTGTATGTCTTATATCTTATATTCTTCTACATTGTATATTTTATGTCTTATAGTCTATATTCATCAATATTCTATTTTCTATATTCTTTTATATACTGTATTCTTTTATAAACTATATTCTTCTATATTCCATATTCAACATTCTATATTCTACTATATTCTATATACTTCTGTATTCTACTGTCTATATTCTATAATCTATATTCTTCTGTATTCTATATTCTATGTTCTATAATCTATATTCTACATTCTGTATTCTCTATTCTTCTATATTCTGTAATCTATATACTTTTACATTCTATATTCTCTCTTCTATGTTCTGTATTGTATTATCTATATTCTACATTCTATGTTCTTTATTCTATATTCTTCTATATTGTATATTTTATGTCTTATAGTCTGTATTCCATTTTCCTGAATATCCTCTATTCTATATTCTTCTATATTCTATGTTCTATCCTCTATGTTCTATATTCTACATTCTCTTCTCTACATTCTATACTCTTCTGTATTCTATAATCTATATTCTTCTATATTCTACAGTCTACATTATGTATTCTAAATATTTCTATATTCTTTAACTTCTCTCTTTTATATTCTGTATTCTATATTCTACATTCTATATTCTATTTTCTTGTATGTTCTGTATTCTATATCTAATGTTCTCCACTCTACATTTCATATTCTAAATTTTCCTATAGTCCATATTCTTCTATATTCTACATTCTATAATCTATATTCTCTACCCTATGTTCCATATTCTATATTCTGCATTCTAAATTCTATATTCAATATTCTTCTATATTCTATCATCTATATTCTTCTACATTCTATATTCTGTTTTGTATATTCTATATTCTTCTATATTGTACATTTTATATATCATAGCCTACATTCCATATTCATCAATAGTCTATATTCTTCTATATTCTATATTTCATATTTTCTATCCTATACTCTTCTATATTCTATCTTCTATATTCTGTTCTCTATATTCTATATTCTTCTATATTACATATTCGTCAATATTCTATATTCTTCCATATTCTATATTCCATATGCTATATTCTACATTCTAAATTCTTATTCTGTATTCTATATTCTTCTATATATTATATTCCACATTCTACATCTTCTGTATTCTATAATCTATATACTTCTACATTTTATATTCTATAATCTTCTATATTGTATATTTTATATCTTATATTCTATATTCCATTTTTGTCAATATCCTGTATTCTGTATTCTATATCCTTCTATAGTCCATCTTCTATATTCTTTATTTTATATGCTATATTCTGTTCTCTATATTCTATAATCTATAATCTATAATCTACATTCTATACTCTTTCATATTCTGTATTCTACTTTATTTTTCTCTATTCTATATTCTGTATATTCTACGTTCTATATTGTGTATGGCTCTATATTCTACATTCTATAATCTAAATTTTTCTTTATTCTATATTCTGTATTCTATATTCCACACTGTAAACTCTATATTCTATATTCCTCAATAATCTATAATATTCTTCTATATTGTATATTCTATATCTTTTATTCTATATTGTATATACCATAATTGTCAATATTCTTTATTCTTCTGTATTCTATCTTCTATATTCTCTAGTCTAGATTCTATATTCTTCTATATTCTATACTCTAATTCTATATTCCAAATCCTATATTCTATGTTCAATATTCTTCAATATTCCATCTTCTATATTTTGTCTTCTATAGTCTATATTCTCTATTCTATATTGTTCTATATTCTACATTCTATATTCTGTATTCCATGTTCTTCTATATGCTATATTCTATATTTTATCTTTTATATTTTGTACTCTATATTCTATGTCCTATATTCTGTATTCTATATTCTTCCAAATACTGTATGCTTCTATGTTCTATGTTCTGTATTCCATATTCTGTATTCTACATTCTACGTTCTATATTCTTTTTTATATATTTTTCCATATTCTATAGTCTATGTTTTACATTCTATATTCTTCTATTTCTATATTGTATATACTAAATTTTATATTCTATACTCTCTATTCTACATTCTATATCCTACATTCCACATGCTATATTCTTTATTCTATATTCTTCTCTATTCTAAATTCTTCTCTATTCTACATTCTATATTCAATATTCTGTGTTTGCTGTTCTATATTCTGTATACCATACTCTTCTCTATTCTATATTCTGCATTCTTCTATATTCTATGGTCTTCTCTATTCTATATTCTACATTTACTTTCTATATTCTATATTCTGCTACATTCTCTGTTCTATGTACTGTATTCTATATTCTACATTCTATATTCCATTTTCTATAATCTTTATACTTGTACAGTCTGTATTGTATATTCTTCTATATTGTATATTTTATTTCTTATATTCTTTTTGCCATATTCATCAATATTCTATAGTCTTCTAAATACTATGTTCTTCTATGTTCCGTATTCTACACTCCATATTCGATTTTCTACATTCTATATTTTATATTCTAGAAGCTACATTCTATATTTATCTATATCCTATAATCTTTATACTTCTATATTTTGTATTCTATAATCTTCTATATTGTACTTTTATGTCTTATATTCTATATTCTATACTCTTCTGTGTTCTATCTTCTATTCTCTATGTTCTTTATTCTATATTCTGTACTCTATATTCCATATTTTATAAACTATACTGTTCTATTTTATATATTCTGTATTCTATATTCAATATTGTACATTCTATACACTTCTATTTTTTATATTTTATATTCTACCACATTATATATACTATATTCCACACTCTACACGCCATATTCTATATTCCTCTATATGCTATAATCTAGTCTTCTATATTCTACATTCTATATTCATTTCACATTCTGTATTCTTCTATATTCTACATTCTAAATACTATAGTCTATATTCTACATTCTAAATTCTATATTCTTCAATATTCTACATTCTTCTATATTCTGCTTTATTCTATATCGTATATCCTATACTCCATATTCTTGTATAATCTATATCCTAATTTCTGTACTCTTCTATATTCTATATCCTATATTCTTCTATATTCTATATACCTCTATATCTTTATTCTTCTATATTCTATATCCCACATTCCATATTCTATATTCTATGTTGTATGTTCTATATTCTATGTATTATATTCTTCTATATCTATATTCCATATTCTTTATTCCATATTCTGTATTCTTCTGTATTCTATATTCTATACTCTACATTCTATATTCTACATTCTTTATTCTGTATTCTTCTATATACTAAAATCTATATTCTATGTTCTATATTTTATACATTCTGTGTTATATATTCTATATTCTTCTATTTTCTATATTCTGTATTCCACATTCTATATTCTTCTGTATGCTATAATCTATATTCTTCTATAGTCTATATTTTATGTTCTGTATTATTCTATATACTGTATTCTTTATTCATATTCTACATTCTGTATTTTTCATTCTTCTATATTCTACACTCTATATTCTATATTCTTCTATATTCTGTATCCTACATTCTATATTCTTCAATATTCTATATTCTTCTATATTGTGTACTCTATATTCTACATTCTAAATTCTGTATTTAACATTCTTCTATATTAAATATTCTGTGTTGTATAGTCTATATTCTTCTATAGTCTATATTTGATATTCTTTGTGCTGTATTCTATGTTCAATCTTCTATCTCCTATCATCTTGTGTCTTCTATCTACTATCTTCTATTGTCTTCTATATTTGATATTATATTTTCTTGTTTTCTATATTCTTGTGTCCTGTATTCTATTGCCTTTTATATTCTATATTCTCCTCTATTCTATGTTCTACTATATTCCATATTCTGCTATATTCTATGTACTTCTATATTCTGTATGCCATATTCTATATCCTTCTATATTCTATATTCTTCTGTATTTTTATTCTATATTCTATATTCTATACTTTATAATCAATATTCTGTTTTATGCCGTGTTCTATATTCTTTTATATACTATATTCTTGTATATTCTGTATTCCATAATCTATATTCCATATTCTTCTATATTCTAAATTCTCTGTTCTTTGTTCTATATTCCTTATTCTACATTCTACATTGTATACTCTATATTCTTCTATATTCTATAACCTATATACTTCTACAGTCTGTATTCTGTATTCTATTTTCTATTCTTCTAAATTGTATATTTTATATCTTAAATTCTATATTTGTCAATATTCCATATTCTCCTATATACTATATTGTATATTCCATATTCTACTATATTTAATATTCTATATTCTCTTTTCTATAATCTATATTCTTCTATATTCTATGTTCTACATTCTTCTGTATTCTATAATCTACATACTTTTAAATTCTATGTTCTGTGTTCTGTAATATATAGTCTATATTCTACATTCTGTATTCTTTATATTCCTCTATATTGTATATTTTATGACTTATATTCTGTGCTCTATAGTCCATTTTCATGAATATCCTATATTCTTCTATATTCTATTTTCTAACTTCTATGTTCTGTATTCTATATTGTATGTTCTGTGCTCTATATTCTATAATCTATATTCTACAGTCTGTATTATATATTCTAAATTCTTCTATATTCTTTATTCTTCTCTATTCTGTATTATATGTTCTGTGTTCCACATTCTACATTCTATATTCTACGTTCTTCTATATTCTATATTCTACATTCTGTATTCTATATTTTTTATTCTATATTCAACATGGTAAACTCCATATTCTGTGTTCTATAATCTATATTCTTTTATATTCTATAATCTACATTCTATATTCTTGAATAATCTTATAATCTATATTCTTCTATATTGTATATTCTATATACAATATTCTTCTATATTCTCTCTTCTACATTCTGTAGTCTATATTCCTCTATATGCTATATTCCACATTCTGTATCCTATATTTTATATGCTGTTCTTCTACTTTCTCTATTATATATTCTTCTGCATTCTAAATTCTTCTATAATGTATATTCCATATTCTTTTATATTCTATAATTTTCTATATTGTATATTCCTGTATATTCAGTATTCTATATTCTTCTACATTCTATACACATCTACATTCTATACTCTATATTCCATATTCTATACAATTCTGTATTCAATATCTATATTCTTTTATATTCTATGTTCTATTTTTTTCTATATATTCTTCTGTATTCTATATTCTACATTCTGTATTCTTCTATATTCTATAATCTATGTTCTATATTTTGTATTCTTCCATATTCTATAATCTGTATTTCTCTAATTTGTATATTCTACATTCTATATTCTAATTTCTTCTATATATTCTATATTTTGTATTCTATATTCCACATTCTACTTTGTAAATTCTATATTCTACACTCTTCTATATTCTACTATACGCTATATTCTAGTTTCTAGATTCTTGATCCGACATTCTATATTCTGTTTTCTGTATTCTATATTCCACATTCTACATTCTTCTATATTCTGTATACTATAATCTTCTATATTCTTCTATAATGTATATTCTATATCCCATATTCTACTATATTTTATATTCTATATTCTTCTATTTTCTCTATTCTATATTTTGTATTCTTCTATATTCTATACACTATTTCTTCTGTATTCTATATTTCTCTATAGTCTATATCCTTCTATATTCTAGATTTTATTTTCTACTTTATTCTACATTCTATTTTCTTTTATATTCTGTATTCTATCTTCTGTGTTCTGTTCTATATTCTATATTCTTTTATATACTATATTCAATATTCTATATCCCATATTCTGTATTCTATATTCTTCTATATTCTACATTCTATTTTTTTATATTATTTAATCTATATTCTTGTATATTCTATATGCTACATTCTATATTCTAAATTCTTTAATATTCTGTATTCTACATTCTATATTCTTCTATTTCCTATACTATATTATTCTATATTCTGTATTGTATATTCCACATTATGCATTCTACATTCTATACTCCATATTCTACACTCAACATTATATATTCAAAAATTTTCTATATTCTTCCATATGCTATATTCTGTGTTCTGTGTTCTACATTCTACACTCTATATTCTGTATTCTTATATTCTATAACCTATATTCATCTGTATTCTCGTCTACATTCTAAATTCTTCTATATTCTATAATCTATGTACTTCTGCATTCTGTATTCTATAGCACATTCTACATTTTATATATTTTATTCTGTATTCCATATATGTCATAATTCTGTATTCTAATATCTTCTATATACTGTATTCTTCTACTTTCTATAATTCATATTTCTTAAACTGTATTCCGTATTCTACACTCTACATTCTATAATCCTTCTATATTCTGTTTTATATTGTATTTTCTAAATTCTATATTCTTCTATGTTCTATATTCTTTTATATTCTATTTCTACATTTTTCCATATTCTAGGTTCTATATTCCATACTCTGTGTTCTATATTGTATATCCAAAGTTCTATATTCTATATTTTTCTATATACTATATTTTTCAGTATGTTATATTCTATGTTCCATAATCTATACTCTATATGCTATATTCTACATTCTGTATTCTTCTATATTCTATATTTTACATTCTACATTCCATAATTTTCCATATTCTATAATCTGTATCCTCTAGTCTTTATACTATATTTTATATTCTGTATTCTACTTTCTATATTCTGTATTCTAGTCTTCTACTGAGTATATTCTAGAATGTATATTCTATATTCTTATGTATTCTATATTCTAATGCTTCTATATTCTTCCATATTCTGTATTCTTCAATATTCTGTGTTCCACATTCTACTATATGCTTTTTCTTGTATTTTCTATAGCCTTCTATATTCTAAATTTATATTCGATATTCTTCTATATTCCATATTCTTCTGTAATGTATATATTCTTCTATATTCCATATTCTTATATATTTTATATTGTTTTCTATATTCTTTTATATTCTGTATAGTATCTTCTGTGTTCTGTGTTCTCTGTTCAATATTCTTCTGTATACTATATCGTTCCATATTCCATATTCTATATTCCACATTCTAAATTCTATGTTCTATATTTTCCTATATCCTATATTCCATACTCTCTATTCTATATTCGATGTTCTATGTTCTATATTCTTCTCTATTCTACATTCCATATTCTATATTCTACATTCTAAAATCTTCTATATTCTACATTCTGTATTTTAGATTCTATATTCTTCTATTTTCTATATTTTTACATATACTATATTTTTGTGTATCCTATATTCCATATTTTTATACTGTATTCAACATTCTATATTCTTCTATATTTCATATTCTATATTTCCTGTATTCTATATTTTACATTCTACATCCTATATTCCATTATCTTCCATATTGTCTAACGTATAATCTTCTATATTCTATAATCTATATTTCTCTTAATTCTTCACTCTATTTTGCATTCTATATTCTGTATTCTACATTGTCCATTTTATATTCTTCTGTGTTCTATATTCTAATTTGTATTCTATTTTATTCTATAGCCTGTATTCTGTATGCTATATTCTTCTATAATGTATATTCTATATTCCAAATACTCTATACACTAAATTCTTCTATTTTCAATGTTCCTTTATATTGTGTATTCTATCCTCAGTGTTCTATGTTCCATATTCTATATTCTGTTTTAAATTCTCTAGATTCTATAATCTATGTTCTTCTATATTGTATATTTTTGTATATTCTGTAATCCATACTTTGTATTCTATATTCTTCTACATACAATATACTCCTATATACTATATTGTATTTTTCATATACCACATTCTATATTCTGCAATCTATATTTTAAATTCTTCTATATTTTATGTTCTGTATTCTATATTCTCCATTCTAAATTCTTCCTTATTCTTCTATATTCTATATTTTTCTATATACTATATTTTTCTGTATTCTATTTCATATTCTACATTCTTCCTTCTATATTCTTCTATATTGTGTATTCTTTCTTTTACATCCTATATTCTATATTCCATTATCTTCTATATGCTATAATCTATATTCTTCTATTTTCTGTGTTCTTTATACTTTATTTTATATTCTATATTTTGTATTCTACATTCTATGTTCTATATTCTATATTTTTCTATACTCTACATTTTCTATATTCTACATTCCATACTCTGTGTTCTGTATTCAATGTTCTTTTCTATATTCTATATTTTTCTATATAATTTTCTGTATTCTATATTCGACATTCTACACTATAGTCTTCATTGTCTGTATCATATATTCTTCTATATTGTATATTCTGTATTTCACATTCTACATTCTATATTCCATAATCTTCCATATTCTATAATGTATAATCTCTACATGATGTACTTTTTATTCTATATTTTATATTCTACATTCTATATTTTTCTATCTTCCATTGTATTCTATATTCAAAGTTTTCTATTTTTTATAATTTTCTGTATTCTTATTGCCTATTCTGTAAACTACATTCTTTATTCTATATTCTCTTATATTCCATCTTCTATATTTAATTCTACATTCTATATTCCAGAACCTTCTTTATTCTATAATCTATATTCTTCTATATTCTTAGTTCTCTATATTTTTTATTCTATAGTCTGTATTCTACGTTGTACATACTCTATTGGATATTCTATATTTATCTCTGTTCTATATTTTCCTTTATTCTCTATTCCATACTCTGTATTCTATATTCCATATTTGATGTTCTATATTCTATATTCTGTAGTTTTTATATCCAATATTCTTCTGTATTCTACATTCTATAGTCCTTATTCTATATTCTGCATTCTATATTCTTCTATATTCTGTGTTCTATACTCTTCTACATCTTTATTCTACATTCTATATTCTTCTGTTATAATCTATATTCTTCTATCTGCTATATTCTATGTTCTAAATTCTATACTCAATATCCTACAGTCCATTCTATATTCTAAATTTTTCAATATTCTTTATTCTTCTCTATTGTTCTCCATTCTACATTCCATTTCCTTCTATATTATATATTCTACATTTCTCTGAATTCTATATTCCTCTATATTCTATATTTTTTATTGTATATTCTACCTTCTAATCTCTATATTCTATATTCTTCTGTAATCCAATATTCTCTGTTCTACATTCTATATTCTTCTATATTTTGTAATCTATATTCTTCTACTTTATTCTCTATTCTTCAATAGTGTATATCCTATACCCTATATTCCCTATTTGTCAATATTCTATTTTCTTCTCCATTCTATCTTCTATATTCTGTAGTCTGTCATCTATTTGCTTTACTCCTGTATATTCTGTATTCTATATCCTGTATGTTCTATATTCTAAATATATACTGTTTTCCTATATTCTGTGTTCTATATTTTGCAATATTCTATATTCTTCTATAATTATATTCTACATTCTCCTGTTTTCCATATTTCATATTCTTCTATACTCTATATTCTTCTATTTTCTTTTATATTCTCTATTGTACCTTCTATGTTCTGTGTTCTTCTATATACTATATTCCTCTATATACTATAGTCCATATTCTATATTCTACATTCTAAATTCTTCTATATTGTGTATTTTACATTCTAAATTTTATATTCTTCTATGTTCTATATTCTTTTATATTCTATGTCTATATTTTCCCATATTCTAGGTTCTAAATTCCGTACTCTGTATTCTATATTGTATATTCAAATTTCTATGTTCTATATTCTTTATCTATATATTTTTCTGTATGGTATAGTCTATGCTCCATATTCTATATTCTATATGCTATATTCTACATTCCGTGTTCTATGTTCTTTTATATTCTGTATTCTATATTCTGTATTTTACATTCTACATTCCACAATTTTCTATATTCTATAACCTGTACTCTAGTCTTTATTCTATATTCTGTATTCTACTTTCTATATTCTAAGTTCTTCTATAATCTATATTCTGTATTGTATACTCTTCTATTGTGTATATTCTTCTATAATGTATATTCTCTATTCTTCTGTATTCTATATTCTGTATTCTTCAATATTCTGTGTTCTGCACTCTACTATATTCTTTTTCTTGCATTTTCTATGGCTTTCTATATTCTTCTATTTCCTAAATTTATATTCAATATTCTTCTGTATTTTGTATTCTATATTCTGCAATGTACATTCTATAATCTATGTTCTTGTTTGTATTCTTCTATATTCCACATTCTTAGTATATTCTATATTCTACTATTTTCTATATTCTGTATTGTATCTTCTGTGTTCCATGTTCAATATTCTTCTATGTTCTATATTCCATAAATTCTTCTATATTCCATATTCTACATTTTAAATTCTGTTCTTCTATATTCTATATTTTCCTACATCCTATATTCCATACTCTCTATTCTATATTCGATGTTCCGTGTTCTATATTCTATATTTTTCTCTATACTATATTCTTCTGTATTCTATATTCCATATTCCATATTGTATATTCTACATTCTATATTCTAAAATCTTCTATATTCTACATTCTCTATTCTATATGCTACGTTCTATTCTTCTATATTCTATATTTGTCGATATACTATGTTCTATATTAATTCTTCTATTTTCTATGTTTTTACATATATTTTTGTGTATTCTGTATTCCATATTCTTAACTGTATTCAACACTCTATATTCTCCTATATTCTATATTCCATAATCTTCTATATTGTGTAATTTATAATCTTCTATATTCTATAATCTATATTCTCCTAAATTCTTCATTGTGTTTTGCAATCTATATTCTACACTGTACATTTTATATTCTTCTGTATTCTACTTCAAAATTTATATTCTATTTTCTTCGATATTCTGTATTTTTTATGCTATATTCTTTTATAATGTATATTCTATAATTTTTTTATTCCAAATCCTCTATAAACCATACTCCTCTATTTTCAAAGTTCTTTTATATTCTGTATTCTATCTTCAGTGTTCTGTTAACCCTAACCCTAAACCAGACCCTGACCATAAACCTGACTCTGACCCTAACAACCCTGACCCTAACCTTAACCCTAACCCTGACCCTAAAACCCTGACCCTGACTCTGACCATTGACCCTGACCCTAAAACCCTGACCGTGACCCTGACCCTAAAACGCTGACCGTGACCCTGACCCTAAAACCCTGACTGTGACCCTGACCCTAAAACCCTGACCATGACCCTGACCCCAACGCCTAACCCTGAACCTAACCCCTAACCCTGACCGAACCCCTAACCCGGACCCTAAACCCTAACCGCTAACCCTGACCCGAACCCCTAACCTTCCCCCGAACCCCTAACCCTGACCCGAGCCCCTAACCCTGAACCTAACCCCTAAACCTTATCCGAACCTCTAACCCTGACCCTAACCCCTAACCCTGACCCTAACCCTTAACCCAGACTCTAACCCCTAACCTTAACCCAAACCCCTGAACCTGACCCTAAACCCTAACTCCTAACCCTGACCCTAACTCCTGACCCTGACCATAACCCGACCCTGAACCTAACCCCTAACCCTAACCCTAAAACTTAACACTAACCCTAACCCCTAACCCGAACCGTAACCTCTAACCCTAACCAACCCAACCCTAACCAACCCTATCCTTAACACCCTAACCCTAACAACACTCTAACCCTAACACCCTAATACCTAACAAATCCCTAACCCAAACCCTAACACCCTAACCCTAACACCCTAACCCTAACCAACCCTAACCCTAACACCATAACCCTAACCAAACCTAAGCCTATACTGTTCATTATATTCTTCTTCATTAATATATTCTTTATTATATTTTTCACTATCATATTCTTCATTATGATGTTCTTTATTTACAATTATTATATCCTTCTTCATTATTACATCCTTCATTCTTACATCCTTCGCGATTACATCCTTCGTTATTAGATTCTTCATTGTTACATTCTTCATTGTTATATTCTTCATTACTATTTTCTTCATTATTACATTGTTCATTATTACATTCTTCATTATTATATTGTTTATTATATTCTTCATTATTTTCTTAAATATATACTTCTTCATTGTTATAATCTTCATTATATTCTTCCTCATTATTATATTCTTCATTATTATATTGTTTATTTTTATATTCTTCATTATTTTTTCATTATTATATTCATTATTATTATATTCTTCATTATATTCTTCACTATTACGTTCTTCACTGTTACGTTCTTCAGTGTTACGTTCTTCACTTACGTTCTTCACTCTTACGTTCTTCACTCTTACTTTCTTCACTATTCATTATATTCTTGATTATATTCTTCATTATTTTCTTCATTATATTGTTCATTACTATATTGTTCATTATATTCTTGCTCATTATGCTCTTCATTATATTCATTATTTTAATCCCATTATTCTATTCTTCATTAATATATTCATTATTACATTCTTCATTGTTAAATTCTTCATTATTACATTCTTCATTAATATATTATTACATTCTTCATTGTTACATTCTTCCTTATTACATTATTACATTGTTCATTATTACATTCTTCATTACTACAGTCTTCATTACATTCTTCACTATTATATTCTTCATTATTATATTCTTCATTTCTATATTCTTTAGTCGTCATTATGTTCATTATTATATTCTTCATAATTATATTGTTCATTATATTCTTCATAATTAAATTCCTCATTTTTCTTCTATGTTGTAATATTCTTCATTATATTCATTACCTACTTTTATTTTGTTCTTCATTATTCTGTTCTTCATTATTTTATCCTTCATTATTGTATCCTTCATTATTATATTCTTCACTATTGTGTTCTTCATTATTCTATTCTTCATTATTGTATTCTTCTTCATTATTATATTTTTTATTTTCTTCATTACATTCTACATTATATACTTCTTCGTTATTATATTCTTCATTATTGTATCCTTCATTATTGTTTTTCATTATTATATTCATTATTATATACAACCTCATTATCATATTCTTTATTGTATTCTTCATTACATTCTTCATAATTATGTTCTTTATTATATTCTTCATTATTGTATTCTGCATTATTATATTCTTTATTATTATATTCATCATTATTACAATCTTCATTACTATATTCGTCATTATTAAATTCTGCATTATTGTATTCTTATATTCTTCTTCATTATATTCATTATTATATTCATTATTATAGTCTTCATTTATACATTCTTCATTATATTCTTCATTAGTATAGTCTTCGTTATTATATTCATTATATTCTTCATTATTATATTCTTTAATGTATTCTTCATTATTATGTTCTTCATTTTTATAGTCTTCACTATTATATTCTTCACTATAATATTCTACATATTACATTCTTCATTATTATATTCTTCATTTATATATTGTTCATTATTAAATTCTTTATTATATTCATTATATTATTCTTCATTATATTCTTCATTTTTATATTCATTATTTAATTCTTCATTACTGTATCCTTCATTATTATATTCATTTTTGTTCTTCACTATTATATTCTTCATTATTATATACTTCCTATTATATTCGTCTTTGTTGTATTCTTCATTATTATAGTCTTCATAATTATGTTCTTCATTATATTCTTCATTTTTACATTCTTCATTGTTGTTCTTTGATATTATATTCTAGTTATATTCTTCATTATTATATTCATTATTATATAATTCTTCATTATAATCTTCATTTTTGTATTCTTTATTACTGTATTCTTCATTATTGTATCCTTCATTATTATGTTCTTCATTACTATGGTTTTCATTATTATATACTTCAATATTATATTCTTCATTATTATATACCTCCTCATTATTATATTCTTCTTTATTGTATTATTTTCTTCATAATTATGTTCTTCATTATATTCTTTAATTTATATTCTTCATTATTGTATTCATTATATTGTACATTATATTTTTCATTATTATATTCTCCATTATTGTATTCTTCATTATTATATTCTCCATTATAGCATTCTTCTTTATTATATCCTTCATTATATTCTTCTTCATTTATATTCTTGTTGATTATCATATCTTCTTCATTATTATATTCTTCATTATTATATTCTACATTATTCGTCATTAGTATATTCATCATTATATTCTTCATTATTCATTGTTATATTCTTCATTATTATATTCTTCATAATTATATTCTTTATTATATTCCTTTTTCTTCATTATTGTATTCTTCATTTGATATTCTTCATTATGTTCTTCATTATATACTCCTTCATTCTATTGTTCTTCATTATTTTATTCTTATTATATTCTTCATTATTTTATTCTTAGTATATTCTTCAGTATTATATTCTTCATTATTATATACTTCCACATTATATTCTTCTTTATTTTATTCATTATATTCCTCTTTATTATATTCTTTGTTATTATGTTCTTCATTATTATATTCTTCCTCATTGTTATATTTTTTATTCTTCATTATTATAGTCTTCATTATTATATTCTTCATTTTTACAGTCTGTTATATTCTTCATTATTATATTCTTTGTAATTATATTTTTCATTATTATATATTTCTTCATTATATTATTATATTATTCTTCATTTTTGAATACTTCATTACTATATTCTTCATCATTATAGTCTTCCTTTTATATCCTTTTCATTATATTCTTGAATATTATATTTTTCATCTTTATATTCTTCATTATTATATTCCTCATCGTTATAATCTTCATTATTGTATTCTACACTATATTCTTCATTATTTTATTCTACATTATATTCTTCATTACTATATTCCTCATTATTAAATTCTTCATTATTACCTTCTTGACTATTATTTTTCATTATTATATTCTTCATTATCATATTCTTCATTATATACTTCATTATTATATTCTTGTTCATTATTATAATGTACTTCATTATTACAGTCTTCATTATTATATTCATTATTTTCTTCGTTATTATATTCTTCGTTAGTATATTCTTCATTGTTAAATTCTTATTCATCATTATTCTTCATTAATGTGTTCATTATTATATTCTTCATTATATGCTTCATTATATTCTTCATTATTATATTCTACATTATTCATCATTATTATATTCATTATTATATTGTTCATTGTTATATTCTTTATTATAGTTTTCATAATTATGTTTGTCATTATTATATTCTTTATTATATTATTCATTGTATTCATTATATTATTATATTCTGCTTCATTATTATATTCTTCTGCATTATTCTTCATTTTTATGTTCTTCCTAGTTATATACTTCTTCATTCTATTCTTATAATATTCTTAATACATTATATTCTTTTTCATTATATTGTTCATTATGTTCTTCATTATATTCTTCATTGTTATATTCATCTTCGTTAGTATATTCTTCATTATTATATCTTTATTATATTCTTCATTATCATATTCTTTCTCATTATTATTCTTCATTATATTCATTATTACATTCTTCCTCATTATTATATTCTTCATTAGTATACTCTTCATTAGTCTTCATTATTATTTTCTTCATTTGTATCATCTTCATTATTATAGTCTTCATTATTATACCCTCCCTATTGTATTCTTCATTATTACATTCTTCATTATTATATTCTTCACTATTATATACTTCATTATTTTATTCTTCATTATTACATTCTTCATTATATTCTCCATTATTGTATTTTCATCATATTCTCCATTAATATATTCTTCTTGATTATTATATGCTTCATTATTATATCCTTCATTATGTTCTTCATTATATTCTTCATTATATTCTTCCTCAATATATTTCTACATTATATTTTTCATTATTATATACTTCATTTACTATTCTTCTAATTATATTCTTCATTGTTATATTATTATATTCTTCATTAATGTATTCTTCATTATATTCTACGTTGTTCTTCATTATTATATTCATTATATTATTCTTTATTATTACGTTCTTCATTATTATATTATTCATTGTTATCTTGTTCATTATTATATTCTTCTTCATTAATGTATTCATTATATTCTACATTATTTTCTTCATTATTATTGTCTTCATTGTTATCCTTATGTTCATCATTATATTCTTCATTACATTCTTGATTATCATATTCTTCATGATTATATTCTTCAGTATTTTAGTCTTCATTATTGTATTCTTCATTATTATATTCTCTTTCGTTAATGTATTCTTCTTCATCATTATATTCCACATTATTATATTCATTTTTATATTCTTCATTATTATATTCTTCTAAATTATATTCTGCATTATTCTTCATTTTTATATTCTTCATTATATTCATTAATATATTCATTATATTATTCATTATTATATACTTTATTATATTATTCATTATTATATATATCTTTATTATATTCTTCATTATTATATTCATTATTATATACTTCTTTATTACATTCATTATATACATCTTTATTATATTCTTCATTATTATATTCTTCTTCATTATATTCATTATATTCATTATTATATTCATCATGATATTCTTCATGATATTCTTCGTTGTTATATTCTTCGTTATTATATTGTTCATTATTGCATTCTTCATTATTGTATTCGTTATATTTTTCATTATATTCATTACTATATTCTTTTTCTATATTCTATATTTTATACAATTTTCTGTATTCTTTATTCTACATCCTATACTCTATATTCTTCTATAGTATATGTTCTTATATATTGTATTATTTTTTACTTTCTACGTTCTATATTCCATAATATTCTGTATTTTATAATGTATATTCTCTATATTATGTATTTTTATTTTATATTTTGTAGTCTATATTCGGTATTCTACATTGTATATTTTAAATTCTATATTGTTCTATATTCTATTGTCTGTATTCTATATTTAATGTTTTCTATATTGTATATTTTTATAATTTTCTGTCATCTCTATTCCATTTTGCATATTCTGTAAACTATATTCTACATTCTATATTCTCTTATATTCCATCTTTTACTTCCTGTATTTAATTCTACTTTATTCCAGAATATTCTATATTCTATGATCTATATTCTTCTATATTCTATGTTCTTTATTCTATATTTTATATTCTATATTCTCTATTCTACTTTGTACATACTCTATTCTATATTTCTCTATATTTTTCTGTATTCTATATTCCATACTCTGTATTCTATAGTCTATGTTGTATATTCTATAATTTTTATATCCTATATTCTTCTGTATTCTACATTCTATATTCTTCTATGTTCTGTATTCTATACTCTTCTACATTTTTATTCATTCTATAGTCTTCTGTTATAATCTATATTCTTTCTGCTATATTGTACATTGTACATTCTATATTCAATATTCTACAGTCTACATTCTATATTCTAAACTTCTCAATATTCTTTATTCTTCTTTATTCTCTATTCCATATTCTATGTTCTCCATTCTACATGCCATTTTCTTCTATGTTCTATAGTCTACATTTTATATTCTAAATTTTTTTGAATTCTATATTCTTCTATATTCTATATTTTTAGTGTATATTCTACCTTCTTATCTCTATATTCTGTATTCTTCTGTAATCTAATATTTTCTTATATTGTATTCTACATTCTATATTCTTCTATATTTTGTAATCTATATTCTTCTACTTTAATTCTCTATTCTTCAATAGTGTATGTCCTATACCCTATATTCCCCGTTTGTCAATATTCTGTTTTCTGCTACTTTCTGTCTTGTATATTCTGTAGTCTGTCATCTATATTCCTTATTCTTCTATATTCTGCATTCTATACCCTATATCTTCTATATTCTAAATTTATGCTCTATGTTTTCCTATATTCTGTATTCTATATTTTTCAATTTTATATTCTTCTATAATTACATTCTACATTCACCTATTTTCCATATTCTATATTTTTTTATATTCTTCTATAATCTATTTTCTTTTTTATGCTCTTTATGTTCTATGTTCTTCTATATACTATATTCCTCTATATTCTTTAGTTCATATTGTATACTCTACGTTCTAAATTCTTCTATATTCTACATTCTAAATTTTATATTCTTCTATGTTCTATATTCTTTTATATTCTATTTCTATATTTTTCCATATTCTAGGTTCTATATTCCATACTCTGTATTCTATATTGTATATTCAAAGTTCTATGTTCTATATTCTTTATTTTTACATATACTATATTTTTCTGTATGGTATATTCTATGTCCCCTATTCTATATTCCATATGCTATATTCTACATTCTATATTCTGTATTCTATATTCTTCTATATTTTATTCTACATTCCATAATTTTCTATATTCTATACTCTGTATTCTATAGTCTTTATTCTATTCTGTATTCTGCATTCTACTGTCTATATTCTAAATTCTGTATTCTATGTTCTTCTATAATCTATATTCTGTATTGTATAGTCTTCTATTGTGTATATTCTTCTATAATGTATATTCTTTATTCTTCTGTATTCTGTATTCGAATTCTTCTATATTCTCTATTCTTCCATATTCTGTATTCTACCTTCTACTATATTCTTTTTCTTGTATTATCTATAGCCTTGTATATTCTATATTCTACATTTATATTCGATATTCTTCTATATTCTTCTGTAATGTATATTCTATAATCTATATTCTTGTTTATATTCTTCTGTTACATATTCTCGTATATTACATATTCTACTATTTTCTGTATTCTTTTACAGTCTGTTTTCTATCTTCTGTTCCATGTTCAATCTTCTTCTATATACTATATCCTTCTATGTTCTATATTCCATATTTGATATTCCACATTCTAAATTCTATGTTCTATTCTCCTAAATTCTTCATTCTATATTTTGAATTCTGTATTCTACATTGTACCTTTTATATTCTTCTGTATTCTATATACTAAATTTATATTTTATTTTCTTCTATATTCTGTATTATTTATGCTATATTCTTCTGTAATTTATATTCTATCTTCTTTATTCCAAATCCTCTATACACTATATTCTTCTATTTCAAAGTTCTTTTATATTCTGTATTCTATCTTCAGTGTTCTATATTCCATATTTTATATTCTATATTTTAAATTCACTTTATTCTATAATCTATATTCTTCTATATTCTATGTTTTTGTATATTCTATAATCCATACTCTGTATTCTATATTCGATGTTCTATATTCTTCTACATACAATATTCTTCTATATTAAATATTTTATATTTTAAATTCTTCTATATTCTATGTTCTGTATTCTATATTCTACATTCACAATTTTATGTTCTATGTTCTTCCATACTCTATATTTTCTATATATTTTTCTCTATTCTATATTCCATATTCTACATTCTTCCTTCTATATTCAGTATTCTTCTATATTCTCTATTGTATATTCTTCTATATTGTATAGTCTATATTTTACATTCTATATTCTATATTCCATTATCGTCTATATTCTATAATCTATATTCTTCTGTATTCTGTGTTCTTTATACTTTATTTTATATTCTATATTTTGTATTCTACATTGTATATTCTACATTTTTCTATACTCTGTATTTTCTATATTCCGTTTTCCATACTCTGTGTTCTATATTCAATGTTTTTTCTATATTCTATATTTCCCCATACAATTTTCTGTATTCTATATTCTACATTCTATACCCTATATTCTTCTATGGTCTATATCATATATTCTTCTATATTGTATATTCTCTTTTTACATTCTACATTCGATATTCCATAATATATATTCTGTAATGTATATTCTCTATATTATGTATTTATTCTATATTTTATATTTTTCTATATCCCATTCTCTGTATTCTATATTCAATGTTGTCTCTATTCCATATTTTTTATAATTTTCCGTATTCTATATTCCATATTGCATATTCTGTAAACTATATTCTACATTCTCTTATATTTCATCTTCTATATCCTATGTTTAATTCTACATTCTATATTCCAGAATATTCTATATTCTTCCATATTCTATGTTCTTTATTCTATATTTTATATTCAAAATTCTGCATTCTACTTTGTACATACTCTTCTATAGTCTATATTTATCTCTATTCTATATTTTTCTATATTCTCTATTCCATACTCTGTATTCTATATTCCATATTTGATGTTCTATATTTTTTATATCCTATATTCTTCTGTATTCTAGATTCTATATTCCATATTCTATATTCTGCATTCTATATTTTTCTGTTCTGTATTCTATACTCTTCTACATTCTTATGCTACATTCTATATTCTTCTGTTATAATCTATATTCTTCTTTCTGCTATGTTCTATATTGTACATTCTGAATTCTATATTCAATATTCTACAGTCTACTTTCTATAGTCTCAATTTTTCAAAATTGTTTATTCTTCTCTATTCTCTATTCCATATTCTATGTTGTCCCTTCTCCATTCTACATTCCTTTTTCTTCTATATTCTATAGTCTACATTTTATATTCTAAATTTTTCTGAATTCTATACTCCTCTATATTCTATATTTTTTACTGTATATTCTACCTTCTAATCTCTATAGTCTATAAAAAAAATTTTTAATACTCTTCTGTAATCTAATATTCTATTCTCTATTCTACATTCTATATTCTTCTATATTTTGTAATCTACATTCTTCTACTTTATTCTCTATTCTTCAATAGTGTATGTCCTGTACCGTATATTCCCTATTTGTCAATATTCTGTTTTCTTCTACTTCTTGTCTTCTATATTCTGTAGTCTGTCATCTATGTTCTTTATTCTTCTATATTTTGCATTCTATATCCTATATCTTCTATATTCTAAATTTATGCTGTTTTCCTATATTCTGTATTTCAATATTTTATATTCTTCTATAATTATATTCTACATTCTCCTATTTTCCATATTCCATGTTCTTCTATACCCTATATTCTTTTTTCTTTTATATTCTCTATTGTATCTTCTATGTTCTTCTATATACTATATTCCTCTTTATTCTATAGTCAATATTCTATATTCTGTGTCCTAAATTCTTCTATATTCTGTATTTTATATTCTATATTCTACATTCTAAATTGTACATTCCTCTATGTTCTATATTCGTTTATATTCTATTTCTATATTTTTCCATATTCTAGGTTCTATATTCCATACTCTGTATTCTATATTGTACATTCAAATTTCTGCTCTATATATTCTTTATTTTTCTATAGGGTATATTTTTCTGTATTGTATAATCTATATTCTATATGCTATATTCTACATTCTGTATTCATGAACAGGCCCGAATAGTGGAGCCCGGCACGCACGAACAGGCCCGGATAGCGGAGCTCCGCAGGCTCGAACAAACCCGAATAACGGAGCTCCGTAGGCACGAACAGGCCCGAATAGAGGACCCCCGCAGGCAAGATGAGACCCAAAAGGACACTCCCGCAGTCAAGATTAGGCCTGAATGGAGAATTCCGCAGGTAAGAATAGTCCCGGATGGAGGGTCCCGCAGGCTAGAATAGGCCCGAATGGAGATTCCTGCAGGCAAGAATAGGCCAGAATAGAGGAGCCCCGCAGGCAACAATAGGCCTGAACAGAGTTCCACAGGGAAGAATAGGCCCGACCGAAGAGTATCGCAGGCAAGAATAGGCTCCAACAGAGAGTCCCGCAGGGAAGAATAGGTCCAAACGGAGAGCCCCGCAGGCGAGAATAGGCCAGAACGAAGAGTCCCCCAGGCCTGATAGGCCCGAAGAGAGTCCAGCAGGCAAAAATAGGCCTGAATAGAGGAGCCCCGCAGGCAAGATTAGGCCCGAAGAGAGTCCAGCAGGCAAGAATACACCCAGAGAGTCCTGAAGGCAAGAACAGGCCTGACCAGAGTCCCGCAGGCAAAAATAGGCCCTAATAGAGGAGCCCCGCAGGCAACAATAGGCCCGAATAGAGTCCCGCAGGCAAGAAGAGGCACGAACGGAGAGTCCTGCAGGCAAGAATAGGCCTGGAGTGCGCTGCAGGCAAGAATAGGCCCGAACGGAGATTCCCGCAGGCAAGAATAGGCCCAGAGTCCAGCAGGAAGTATAGGACCGAATAGAGGAGCCTCGCAGGCAAGAATAGGCCAAACACAGTCCCATAGGCAATAATAGGCCCAAAAAGAGGAGATCCAGAGGCAAGATTAGGCCCGAACAGAGAGACCCGAAGGCAAGAATAGGCCCGAGTACAGGAGCCACGCAGGCAAGAATAGGCCCAACCAGAGTCGCACAGGGAATAGGACCGAATAGCGGAGACCTGCAAGCACGAACAGGACCGAATACTGAAGACCCGTATGCATGAACAGGCCCGAGTAGAGGAGCCACGTACGCTCAAACAGGCCCAAATATCGGAGCTCCGCAGGCTCGATAAGGCCTGAATAACAGAGCTCCATAGGCATGAACACTACCGAATAGAGGACCCCCACAGGAAAGAGGAGGCCCAAAAGGAGACTCCCACAGCTGAGAATAATAAAGAACAGAGTCCCGTAGGTGAGGATAGGCCCGAACGGAGAGTCCCGCAGGCGAGAATAGGCCCAAACAGAGAGTCCCGTAGGTAAGAAAAGGCCCGAGCGGAGAGTCCCGCAGCAAGAATAGGCCCGAATAGAGGAGCCCCGCAGGCAAGAATAGGCCTGAACAGAGTCCCGCATGCAAGAATAGGCCTGAAAAGGGGCATTCCTCAGGCAAGATTAGGTCCGAAGAGAGTCCAGCAGGCAGGAATAGGTACGAATGGAGTGTCCCGCATGCCAGAACAGGCCCGAACGGAGATTTCCAGAGGGAAGAATAGGCCCGAAAAAGAGTGCCGGAGGCAAGAATAGTCCTGAGTAGAGAAGCCGTGCACGCAAGCATATGCCCGAACAGAGTCCGGCAGGCCATAATAGGCCCGAACGGAGAGTCCCGCAGGCAAGAATAGGCCCAAATAGAGGAACCCTGTAGGCAAGATGAGGGCCGAGTAGAGTTCTGCTCGCAAGAATAGGCCCGAACAGAGAGTCCCGCAGGCCAGAAAGGCCCAAACGGAGAGTCTCGCAGGCAAGAATAAGCCCAGAGAGTCCCGCAGGCCAGAATATGAAAGAATGGAGAGTCCCCCGTCCAGAACAGACCCGAAGAGAAGTCACGCTGGCGAGAATACTCCCAAACTGAGAATCCCACAGGCCAGCATAGGCCCAGAGAGTGTTGCAGGCAAGAATAGACCTGAACGGAGAGTCCTGCAGGCCAGAATTGCCTGAAAGGAGACTCCCGCAGGTCAGAATAGGCCCAAACTGAGATACCCGCAGGCAAGCATAGGCCCAAAAAGGGGAGCCCTGCAGGCAAGAACAGGCCTGAACAGAGTTCCGCAGCCAGAATAGGCACGAATAGAGGAGCCCCGCAGGCAAGAATAAGCCCAAACAGAGTCCTGAAGGCAAGAATAGGCACGAGTAGAGGAGCCGTACAGGCAAGAAGAGGTCCGAACAGAGTCCGGTAGGCGAGAATAGGTCCGAACGGAGAGTCCCGCAGGCCAGAATAGGGCCGAAGAGAATTCACGTAGGCGAGAATACTCCCAAACTGAGAATCCCACAGGCCAGCATAGGACCGAACAGAGAGTCCTGCAGGCAAGAATAGACCTCAACAGAGAGCCCCGCAGGCTAGAAAGGCCCGAATGGAGAGTCACGCAGGTCAGAATACGCCCGAACGGAAAGTCCCGCAAGCCAGAATAGGGCCGAAGAGAAGTCACGCAGGTAAGAATACTCCCAAACTGAGAATCCCGCAGGCCAGAAAAGTCCCGAATGGAGAGACCCGCAGGCTAGAACAGGCCCAAATGGAGATTCCTGCAGGCAAGCATAGGTCTGAACTGAGTCCCGCAGGCCCAAATAGGCCCAAACGGAGATTCCCGGAGCAAGAATAGGCCTGAACAGAGTCCCGCAGTCAAGAATAGGCCCGAGTAGAAGAGCCGTGCAAGCAAGAAGAGGACCGAACAGAGTCCACAGGCAAGAATAGGCCCAAATGGAGAGTCCCGCAGGCAAGAATAGGCCCGAACGGAGATTACTGCAGGCAAGAATAGGCACGTACGGAGTCCCCTAGGCAAGAATACGCCTGAGTAGAGGAGACATGCATGCAAGAAAAGACCTGAAGAGAGTCCCGCAGGCAAGAATTGACTCGAACGGAGAGTCCTGTAGGCAAAAACAGGCCCAAATGGAGATTCCTGCAGGCAAGAATAGACCCGAACAGAGTCCCGCAGGCAAGAATAGGCCAGAACAGAGGAACCCCGTAGACACGAGTAGACACGAATAGACACGAATAGAGTCCCGCAGGCAAGAATAGGCCCGAGTAGAGGAGCCGTGCAGGCAAAAAGAAGCCATAACAGAGTCCCGCAGGCCAGAATAGCCCCAAACGGAGAGGCCCGCAGACAAGAATAGGTCCGAACAGAGAGTGCCAAAGGCCAGAAAGGCCCGAACAAAGAGTCCCGCAGGCAAGCATAGGCCTGAACAGAGTCCTGCAGGCCAGAATAGGCCCAAACGGAGATTCCCGGAGGCAAGAATACGCCCAAACAGAGTCCCGCAGACAAGAATAGGCCCAAGTAGAGGAGCCGTGCAGGCCAGAAGAGGCCCAAAAAGAGTCCCACAGGCAAGAATACGCTCAAACGGAGAGTCCCGCAGGCGAGAATAAGCCCGGAGAGTCCCGCAAGCCAGAATAGGCCGGAACGGAGATTCCTGCAGGCAAGCACAGGCCGGAACAGAGTCCCGCAGGCCAGAATACGCCGGAACGGAGATTCCTGGAGGCAAGAAGAGACCCGAACAGAGTCCTGCAGGCAAGAATAGGCTCGAACAGAGAGTCCCACAGGCAAGAATAGGCCCGAACGGAGATTCCTGCAGGCAAGAATAGGCAAGTACAGAGTCCCACAAGCCAGAACAGGCCCGAACAGAGATTCCCGCAGGCAAGAATAGACTTGAACGGAGAGTCCCGTAGGCAAAAATAGGCCGGAATATAGATTCCTGCGGGCAAGAATAGGCCCGAACAGAGTCCCGCAGGCAAGGATAGGCCCGAACGGAGATTCCTGCAGGCAAGAATAGGCACAAACAGAGTCCCGCGGGCAAAAATAGACCCGAGTAGAGGAGCCATGCAGGCAAGAAGAGTCCTGAATAGAGTCCCGCTGGCAAGAATAAGCCCGAACGGAGTGTCCCACAGGCAAGGAAATCCTAACGGATACTCCCGCAGACGAGAATAGGCCCGAATGCAGAGTCCCGCAGGCCAAAATAGGCCCTAACGGAGATTCCCGCAGGCAAACCTCGACCGGAACAGAGTCCCGAAGACCAAAATAGGCCCCAACAGAGATTCCGGAGCATGAAGAGGCCCGAACAGAGTCCCGCAGGCAAGAATAGGCCTGAACGGAGAGTCCCGCAGGCATGAATAGGCCTGAATAGAGGAGCCCCACACGCACGAATAGGCCCGAGTAGCGGAGCCCCGCACGCACAAACAGACCTGAGTAGTGGAGCCTCGCATTCATGATCAGGCCTGAGTACCGCCCCGCATGTACGATCAGGCCCGAATAGCAGAGCTCCACAGGCTAGAACAGGACCGAATAACGGAGCTCCGTAAGCACAAAAGGCCCAAATAGAGGAGCCCCGCATGCAAGAGGACACCTGAAAGGAGACTCCCGCAGGTAAGATTAGGTCCGAACGGAGAGTTCCACAGGTAAGAATAGGCCCGAACAGAGAGCCCCGCTGGCAAGAATAGGCCCGAACGGAGAGTCCTGCAGGCGAGAACAGGCCCGAAGGGAAGTCCCTCAGGCGAGAATACACGCAAACTGAGAATCCCGCAGGCCAGCATAGGCCTTAACGAACATTCCCGCAGGCAAGCATAGGTCTGAACAGAGTCCCGCAGGCCAGAATAGGCCCGAACGGAGATTCCCGCAGGAAATCATAGGCAATAACAGAGTCCCGCAGGCGAGAATAGGCCCAAAAGGAGATTCCTGGAGCAAGAATAGGCCCGAACAGAGTCCTGCAGGCAAGAATAGGCCTGAGTAGAAGAACCGTGCAGGCAAGAAGAGGCCCGAACAGAGTCCCGCAGGCAAGAATAGGCCCAAACGGAGAGTTCTGCAGGCAAGAATTGGCCCGAATAGAGTCCCACAGGCAAGAATAGGCTCGAACGGATAGTCCCGAAGGACTGAACGGCCCGAATGCAGAGTCCCACACGTAAGAATAGACCCAAACGAAAATTCCCTCAGTCAAGCATAGGCCCGAACAGAGTCCAGCAGGCCAGAATAGACCCAAACGGAGATTCCCGGAGGCAAGATTAGGTCCGAACAGAGTCCTGCAGGAAGAATAGGCCCAAGTAGAGGAGCCATGCAAGCAAGAAGAGGCCCGAAAAGAGTCCCGCAGGCAAGAATAGGCCCGAATGGAGAGTCCCGCAGGTGAGAATAGGCCCGAACAGAGAGCCCCGCAGAAAGAATAGACTCGAACGGAGTGTCCCTTAGGCAAGAATAGGCCAGAACGGAGATTCCTGCAGGCAAGAATAGGCACGTACAGAGTCCCACAGGCAAGAATAGGCCCGAAAAGAAGTCATGCTGGTGAGAATACTCCCAAATTGAGAATCCCACAGACCAGCATACACCCGAACAGAGAGTCCTGCAGGCAAGGATAGACCTGAACGGAGAGTCCCGCAGGCCAGAAAGACCCAAAGAGGGAGTCCCGCAGGCCAGGATAGGCCTGAATGGAGAGTCCCGCAGGCAAGAATAGGCCCGAATGGAGATTCCCCCACGCAAGCATAGGCACAAACAGAGTCCCGCACGCACGAACAGACCCAAGTAGGGAAGCCCCGCATGCACGATCAGGCCCAAATAGCGGAGCCCCACATGCATCATCAGGCCCAAATAGTGGAGCTCCGCAGGCTAAAACAGGACCGAATAACGGAGCTCCGTAAGCACAAAAGGCCCAAAGAGAGGAGCCCTGCATGCAAGAGGTGACCCGAAGGAGACTCTCGCAGGCAAGATTAGGTCCGAATGGAGAGTTCCGCAGGTAAGAATAGTCCCGAACGGAGACACCTGCAGGTGAAAATAGGCCCGAAGCAAGTCCCACAGGTGAAAATACGCCAAAACTGAGAATCCCGCAGGCCAGCATAGGCCTGAACGGAGATTCCCACAGGACAAGCATAGGCCCGAACAGAGTCCCGCAGGCCAGAATAGACCCGAATGGAGATTCCCAGAGCTAGAATAGGCCCCAAAATACTCCCACAGGCAAGAATAGGCCCAAATGGAGATTCCTGAAGGCAAGAATAGGCCCAAACAGAGTCCCGCAGGCAAGAATAAGCCCGAATAGAGGAGCCCCGGAGGAAAGAATAGGCCCGAATAGAGTCCCGCTGGAAAAAATAGGCCCGAGAAGAGAAGCCATGTAGGCAAGAAGAGGCCCAAACAGAGTCCCCAGGCAAGATTAGGCCCGAATGGAGAGTCCCACAGGCAAGAATAGGTTAGATCGGAAAGTCTCACAGGGAAGAACAGGCTCGAACGGAGATTCCCGCAGGCAAGAACAGGCCCAAACGGGAATTTCTACAGGCAACAATAGGCCCGAACAGAGTCCCGCAAGCAAGAATAGACTCGAACGGAGAGTCCCGCAGGCAAAAATAGGCCTGAATAGAGACTGCTGCAGGCAAGAATAGGCCCAAACAGAGTCCCGCAGGCCAGAATAGGCCCGAACAGAGAGACCCGCAGGCACGAATAGGCCCGAAGGGAAGGCTCGCAGGCAAAAATACGCCCAAACTGAAAATCCCGCGGGCCAGCCTAGGCCTGAACAGAGATTCCTGCAGGCAAGGATAGGATCGAACAGAGTCCCGCAGGCAAGAATATGCCCAAGTAGTGAAGCCCCGCACGCACAAACACGCCCGAGTAGCAGAGCCCCACAAGCACGATCAGGCTTGAGTAGCGGAGTCCCGCATGCATGAACAGGCCCGAATAGCAGAGCTCCGCAGGCTAGAACAGGACCAAATAAAGGAGCTGCATAAGCTCGAGAGGCCCAGATAGAGTAGGCCCGCATGCAAGAGGAGACCTGAAAGGAGACTCCCGCAGGCAAGATTAGGTCCAAACGGAGAGTACCGCAGGCAAGAATAGGCCTGAAGGGAAGTCCCGCAGGCGAGAATAGGCCCTAGTAGAGGAGCCGTGCAGGAAAGAAGAGACCCGAACAGAGTCCCGCAGGCCAGAAGACGCCCGAACGGAGATTCCCGGAGGCAAGAATAGGCTCGAAGGGAGAGTCCCGCAGGCAACAATAGGCCCAAGTAGAGGAGCCGCGCAGGAAAGAAGAGGCCCGAACAGAGTCCCGCAGGCAAGAACAGACCCGAACGGAGAGTAACGCAGGCAAGAATAGGCTCAAACGGAGAGTCCCGCAGGCAAGAATAGGCCCGTACGGACAGTCCTGCAGGCAGGAACAGGCAAGAGCAGAGACCAGCAGGTAAGAATAGGCCCGAGTAGAGGAGCCATGCAGGCAAGAAGAGGCTCAAACAGAGTCCCGTAGGCAAGAATAGGTCCGAACGGAGAGTCACGCAGGGAAGAATAGGATCGAACAGAGAGTACCGCGGGCAAGAATAGGCCCGAATGGAGATTCCTTCAGGCAAGAATAGGCCCGAATAGATGAGCCCCGTAGGCAAGAATTTTTTTAAAGTCCCACTGGCAAGAAAACGTCCAGAGAGTCCCGCAGTCCAGAAAGACCCGAACGGAGAGTCCCGCAAGTGAGAATAGGCCCGAACGGAGAGTTCTGCAGGTCAGAATAGGCCCAAACGGAGAATCCCGCAGGCGAGAATGGGCCCAAACTGAGAATCCCGCAGGCCAGCACAGGCAGGAACGGAGAGTCCTGCAGGCAAGAATAGACCTGATCGGACAGTCCCGATGGCCAGAAAGGCCTGAACAGAGAGTCCCGCAGACGAGGAAAGACCCGAACGGCGAGTCCCGCAGGTGAGAACAGGCCTGAACGGAGAGTCCCGCAGGCCAGAATAGGCCCGAACGGAGATTCCTGCTGGCAAGCATAGGCTCTAACAGAGTCCCGCAAGCAAGGATAGGCCCGAGTAGAGTCCCGCTATCAAGAATAGGACCGAACAGAGAGTCCCGCAGTTCAGAATAGTCCGAACGGAGACTCTCACAGGCGAGAATAGGCCCGAACGGAGAGCCCTGCAGGCAAGAATAGACCTGATCGGACAGTCCCGATGGCCAGAAAGGCCTGAACAGAGAGTCCCGCAGACGAGGAAAGACCCGAACGGCGAGTCCCGCAGGTGAGAACAGGCCTGAACGGAGAGTCCCGCAGGCCAGAATAGGCCCGAACGGAGATTCCTGCTGGCAAGCATAGGCTCTAACAGAGTCCCGCAAGCAAGGATAGGCCCGAGTAGAGTCCCGCTATCAAGAATAGGACCGAACAGAGAGTCCCGCAGTTCAGAATAGTCCGAACGGAGACTCTCACAGGCGAGAATAGGCCCGAACGGATAGTCCTGCAGGCCAGAACAGCAAAGAACGGAGAATCCCGTAGGCCACAATAGGCCCGAATACAGGAGCCCCACAGGCAAGAATAGGCCTGAACAGATTTCCGCAGCAAGAACAGGCCCGAATAGAGAAGCCCCACACTAAGGAACAGGCCCGAGTAGCACAGCCGGGCACGCACGAACACACCATGTAGCGCAGCCCTGCACATATGCTCTGGCCCAAGTAGCGAGGCCATGCACGCACGAACAGGCCCGAATAGCAAAGCTCCGCAGCCTAGAACAGAACCAAATAAAGGAGATCCGTAAGCACAAAAGGATCTAAGAGAGGAGCCTCGCGTGGAAGAGGACACCCGAAAGGAGACTCCCGCAGGCAAGATTAGGTCCGAACGGAGAGCTCGGCAGTAAGAATAGTCCCGAACGGAGAGTCCAGCATTCAAGAATAGGCGTGAATGGAGAGACATGCAAGCAAGAACAGGCCCGAACAGAGATTTCTGAAGGCAATAATAGGCAACCTCCGGTGGCACACTGCATATGCGTCACTTCTCCAAAGGCAAGGCCAAAATCAGGGCATCCAGGGTACCAGCAGTCCAAAGTCTGTGCATGGGGGCATAGGGATAACCTCTTTGAACTTACATGAGGGAGGCCTGGGCCCTGGATTGGCTCCGCTAGAGCTCCACGACCTCAGCTATTTTCCGGGATCTTTGGCCCGTGCCCTTGTGAGTGTGTGATCTCTAGTTACACTTCTCCTCCGAACACTCTCAAAAAGCCACCTGTGGATACCTGAGTGTGGAAATCAACATCCATCACCGGCTACAGTGTCACAGGTCACTAGGTGACTAGGCTCAGGCTGACCTTGGCTGTCTTCTGTCCAGGCAAGGAGCTTAATCCTTGAAAGGAAATGAGGACAAGTGGTCACTGGCCGACATCCTTTCTTTAATCCACACAGCGCTCTAGAAGAGGATAAACAGGCCACGTAGGCCAGGTGAAGGCTGAGTGCGGGGCCTAAGGCTTCTTTCCCAATCAGTAGGCAAGGCGCCTTCCCCAGCATCTATGGCCCCTCTCTGGATGTGTTCATTCAGAGGAATCTCTTCCTTCTACCCCTGAGACACATCACAAGTATGAGGGGCCTGACAGAGAGCCTGGAGATGAAACGGGGGAGGCTTCTGGCTGGACCGCTTCCCCGTGGGTAGACAATAGCAGGTAGTCTTAGCTTCTGTTGATTGATATGGGCAATACAGTAGGGGCGGTCCCTGGCCAGGTGGAGCTTGTGGGCAGATGCAACCTCTCCGGCGACGAATAATCCCGCTGCTGCTTTGTTTGCTGAAAACCTCCCCCCGCCAACTCGGATGGGCAGAGAACATTCACCCACACCTGCCAGGGGCCTTTCCTGGGACTAAAGATCCCAACCTGGTCTCAACGTCGTCACCCTCTCAGCACACACCTTTCCTGCACACATAATCCTGCCTTTCTCCGTCAGTGCCTTATCCTACTCGGAAACAAAGCATGCCGCTCAGATAGGCCGATGCCGGGGAAATCGAGGAGACACTGCCATTTTCCAAATTTTTGCTGTCTACATGTCCCCGCCTCCGGTGCAAGGCTGCGTATGTGGCCGGGCTCCGAAGGCAAGGCCGAAATCCTGGCAGCCTGGGCCCCGGCAGTCCAATGGTTTATGGACGGGGGGACACGGATGACCTGTTTGCCACATACAGGAGAAATCCTTGGGCCCTTCACTGGCTCGCCATTCAGCTCCACGACGTCCACTCCTGGCCCTGGCCTTCGGCCGGTGCCCCATTCAACGTGTGCTCCGGAGCCATGTTTCTCCACCCATCGCTATCATTCTGCCACCAGGGGATATGTGAGTGTGGGAGTCACCATTTGTCACTGGCAGCAGCGTCACAACTCACTAGACTTCCAGGGACCCGCAGACCTAGGCTGCCTTCTGCCTCAGGCAAGGTCCCGAATCCTTTATCCCAGATGCTGACACCTGGCCACTGGCCGACATTCATTTTGATCAACACAGAGGTCTGAGTGAGGGTCAGCAGGCCGGGTAGGTGAAGTGAAGGCCAGGTGGGCGGGACTAAGGCTTCTTTGCCATCACCATGGAGACAGTCTCCCCACCGGAAGAGTAGGCGCAGCTTATGATGGGCCTGGTGACAAGACTCAGCCAATGGCAGAGATCCAGCCCGCCAGGCAGATGACACAGGGCCCTCCATTGTGACCCAGGACACCTAGTGGCCACAGGATTTGAGCACACCCTGGGAAAGGCTACGCAGGCACAAGGGAGCCCCTGGTGCGGACTGCTTCAGGGCATTGGCACAGCAGGCCAGGGTCCAATTTTCCCACTTTCCTCAGGATATCAGTACGCAAGACATCCCCACTCAGCATCTCCTGCCTCTCTCTCTGTCTCTCTCTCTCTCTCTGTATGTGTTCATTCTCTGAAATCTCTTCCTTCTCCCCCCCAGGCGCTTCACAGCTTGGAGTGCCTGACAGAGTGTCTAGAGACGAAAGAGCAAAGGGGGAAGGCCTCTGGCTGTACTGGTTGCCCAAGGGCAGAGAAGATCTGGTAGTCTATCTGGAAGGACTAGGGAGTAGTGATTGATTGGGGAGCTACATCACAGATGAACCCTGGCCGGGTGAAGCTTGTTGACACGGGGCAGCCTCTCCGGAGACTACTAATTCCGCTGATAACATTGTATTCAAATACCGGGCTGAGTGCCATGGGCAGAAAACATTGACACATACCTGCCAGAGGCCTATCCTGGGTCTGAAGAGTCCACCCTGGTCTCCAGCGACTCATCATCTCAGCACACACTTTGCCGGCACACATGGAATCCGCCTCTCTCCAGGAATGCTTCTCCTGCTAGGAAACACAGGATGGCGCTCAGCCAAAGGAGAACACAGGCAAAGTCAAATGAAGCCCGCATTTTCAAGATTTTGCTTCTGCTGGGCCACAGCCCCCGGTGGCACACTGCATGCGCGTCACTTCTCCAAAGACAAGGCCGAAATCCGGGCGTCCAGGGCCCCAGCAGTCCAGAGTCTGCGGATGGCGGCATACTCTGCAGATGGTGCCACCTATTTGCCAAGCACAGGACGGAGGCCTGTGCCCTAGACTGGCTCCGCTAGGGCTCCACGACCTCAGCTATTTTCCGAGACCTTTGACCCGTGCCCTCGTGAGTGTGTGATCTCTAGTTACACTTCTCCTCCGACCACTCTCAATCCGCCACCTGCGGATACCTGAGCGTGGAAATCTACATCTATCACTAGCTGCAGTGTCACAGGTCACTAGGTGTTTAGGCTCAGGCTGACCTTGGCTGTCTTCTGCCCGGGCAAGGAGCGAAATCCTTCAAAGGAAATGAGGACACGTGGTCACTGGCCGACATCCTTTCTTTCATCCACACGGCGGTCCAGATGAGGGTAAAGAGGCCACGTAGGCCAGGTGAAGGCTGAGTGCGGGGCCTAAGGCTTCTTCCCCAATCACCATGGAGACAGCCACCGGAAGGCTGGCCGGAACTTCTGACGGGGACGGGTCACAAACACTGAGCCAATAGGAGAAGTCCAGCCTAACCGGCCAGTTCTGCAGAGCCCTCCATGGTACCCATGGACACACAACAGGCCCTTGTGTCTTTGGCCACAAAATCGAGGGCACCAGGGAATAACTTCACAGTAGCCAATCCCTGATGCGGACACGTTCGACACACTGGGACAGCAGGCAGGTACCTCTTTACCACTTACGCTAGGATGTCAGTAGGCAAGGTGCCCTTCCTCAGCATCTATGGCCCCTCTCTGGATGTGTTCATTCAGAGGAATCTCTTCCTTCTACCCCTGAGACACATCACAAGTATGAGGGGCCTGACAGAGAGCCTGGAGATGAAACGGCGGAGGCTTCTGGCTGGACCGCTTCCCCGTGGGTAGACAATAGCAGGTAGTCTCTCTGGAAGGTCTTAGCTTCTGTTGATTGACATGGGCAATACAGTAGGGGCGGTCCCTGGCCAGGTGGAGCTTGTGGGCAGATGCAACCTCTCCGGCGACGAATAATCCCGCTGCTGCTTTGTTTGCTGAAAACCTCCCCCCGCCAACTCGGATGGGCAGAGAACATTCACCCACACCTGCCAGGGGCCTTTCCTGGGACTAAAGATCCCAACCTGGTCTCAACGTCGTCACCCTCTCAGCACACACCTTTCCTGCACACATAATCCTGCCTTTCTCCGTCAGTGCCTTATCCTACTCGGAAACAAAGCATGCCGCTCAGATAGGCCGATGCCGGGGAAATCGAGGAGACACTGCCATTTTCCAAATTTTTGCTGTCTACATGTCCCCGCCCCCGGTGCAAGGCTGCGTATGTGGCCGGGCTCCGAAGGCAAGGCCGAAATCCTGGCAGCCTGGGCCCCGGCAGTCCAATGGTTTATGGACGTGGGGACACGGATGACCTGTTTGCCACATACAGGAGAAATCCTTGGGCCCTTCACTGGCTCGCCATTCAGCTCCACGACGTCCACTCCTGGCCCTGGCCTTCGGCCGGTGCCCCATTCAACGTGTGCTCAGGAGCCATGTTTCTCCACCCATCGCTATCATTCTGCCACCAGGGGATATGTGAGTGTGGGAGTCACCATTTGTCACTGGCAGCAGCGTCACAACTCACTAGACTTCCAGGGACCCGCAGACCTAGGCTGCCTTCTGCCTCAGGCAAGGTCCCGAATCCTTTATCCCAGATGCTGACACCTGGCCACTGGCCGACATTCATTTTGATCAACACAGAGGTCTGAGTGAGGGTCAGCAGGCCGGGTAGGTGAAGTGAAGGCCAGGTGGGCGGGACTAAGGCTTCTTTGCCATCACCATGGAGACAGTCTCCCCACCGGAAGAGTAGGCGCAGCTTATGATGGGCCTGGTGACAAGACTCAGCCAATGGCAGAGATCCAGCCCGCCAGGCAGATGACACAGGGCCCTCCATTGTGACCCAGGACACCTAGTGGCCACAGGATTTGAGCACACCCTGGGAAAGGCTACGCAGGCACAAGGGAGCCCCTGGTGCGGACTGCTTCAGGGCATTGGCACAGCAGGCCAGGGTCCAATTTTCCCACTTTCCTCAGGATGTCAGTACGCAAGACATCCCCACTCAGCATCTCCTGCCTCTCTCTCTGTCTCTCTCTCTCTCTGTATGTGTTCATTCTCTGAAATCTCTTCCTTCTCCCCCCCAGGCGCTTCACAGCTTGGAGTGCCTGACAGAGTGTCTAGAGACGAAAGAGCAAAGGGGGAAGGCCTCTGGCTGTACTGGTTGCCCAAGGGCAGAGAAGATCTGGTAGTCTATCTGGAAGGACTAGGGAGTAGTGATTGATTGGGGAGCTACATCACGGGTGAACCCTGGCCGGGTGAAGCTTGTTGACACGGGGCAGCCTCTCCGGAGACTACTAATTCCGCTGATAACATTGTATTCAAATACCCGGCTGAGTGCCATGGGCAGAAAACATTGACACATACCTGCCAGAGGCCTATCCTGGGTCTGAAGAGTCCACCCTGGTCTCCAGCGACTCATCATCTCAGCACACACTTTGCCGGCACACATGGAATCCGCCTCTCTCCAGGAATGCTTCTCCTGCTAGGAAACACAGGATGGCACTCAGCCAAAGGAGAACACAGGCAAAGTCAAATGAAGCCCGCATTTTCAAGATTTTGCTTCTGCTGGGCCACAGCCCCCGGTGGCACACTGCATGCGCGTCACTTCTCCAAAGACAAGGCCGAAATCCGGGCGTCCAGGGCCCCAGCAGTCCAGAGTCTGCGGATGGCGGCATACTCTGCAGATGGTGCCACCTATTTGCCAAGCACAGGACGGAGGCCTGTGCCCTAGACTGGCTCCGCTAGGGCTCCACGACCTCAGCTATTTTCCGAGACCTTTGACCCGTGCCCTCGTGAGTGTGTGATCTCTAGTTACACTTCTCCTCCGACCACTCTCAATCCGCCACCTGCGGATACCTGAGCGTGGAAATCTACATCTATCACTAGCTGCAGTGTCACAGGTCACTAGGTGTTTAGGCTCAGGCTGACCTTGGCTGTCTTCTGCCCGGGCAAGGAGCGAAATCCTTCAAAGGAAATGAGGACACGTGGTCACTGGCCGACATCCTTTCTTTCATCCACACGGCGGTCCAGATGAGGGTAAAGAGGCCACGTAGGCCAGGTGAAGGCTGAGTGCGGGGCCTAAGGCTTCTTCCCCAATCACCATGGAGACAGCCACCGGAAGGCTGGCCGGAACTTCTGACGGGGACGGGTCACAAACACTGAGCCAATAGGAGAAGTCCAGCCTAACCGGCCAGTTCTGCAGAGCCCTCCATGGTACCCATGGACACACAACAGGCCCTTGTGTCTTTGGCCACAAAATCGAGGGCACCAGGGAATAACTTCACAGTAGCCAATCCCTGATGCGGACACGTTCGACACACTGGGACAGCAGGCAGGTACCTCTTTACCACTTACGCTAGGATGTCAGTAGGCAAGGTGCCCTTCCTCAGCATCTATGGCCCCTCTCTGGATGTGTTCATTCAGAGGAATCTCTTCCTTCTACCCCTGAGACACATCACAAGTATGAGGGGCCTGACAGAGAGCCTGGAGATGAAACGGGGGAGGCTTCTGGCTGGACCGCTTCCCCGTGGGTAGACAATAGCAGGTAGTCTCTCTGGAAGGTCTTAGCTTCTGTTGATTGACATGGGCAATACAGTAGGGGCGGTCCCTGGCCAGGTGGAGCTTGTGGGCAGATGCAACCTCTCCGGCGACGAATAATCCCGCTGCTGCTTTGTTTGCTGAAAACCTCCCCCCGCCAACTCGGATGGGCAGAGAACATTCACCCACACCTGCCAGGGGCCTTTCCTGGGACTAAAGATCCCAACCTGGTCTCAACGTCGTCACCCTCTCAGCACACACCTTTCCTGCACACATAATCCTGCCTTTCTCCGTCAGTGCCTTATCCTACTCGGAAACAAAGCATGCCGCTCAGATAGGCCGATGCCGGGGAAATCGAGGAGACACTGCCATTTTCCAAATTTTTGCTGTCTACATGTCCCCGCCTCCGGTGCAAGGCTGCGTATGTGGCCGGGCTCCGAAGGCAAGGCCGAAATCCTGGCAGCCTGGGCCCCGGCAGTCCAATGGTTTATGGACGTGGGGACACGGATGACCTGTTTGCCACATACAGGAGAAATCCTTGGGCCCTTCACTGGCTCGCCATTCAGCTCCACGACGTCCACTCCTGGCCCTGGCCTTCGGCCGGTGCCCCATTCAACGTGTGCTCAGGAGCCATGTTTCTCCACCCATCGCTATCATTCTGCCACCAGGGGATATGTGAGTGTGGGAGTCACTATTTGTCACTGGCAGCAGCGTCACAACTCACTAGACTTCCAGGGACCCGCAGACCTAGGCTGCCTTCTGCCTCAGGCAAGGTCCCGAATCCTTTATCCCAGATGCTGACACCTGGCCACTGGCCGACATTCATTTTGATCAACACAGAGGTCTGAGTGAGGGTCAGCAGGCCGGGTAGGTGAAGTGAAGGCCAGGTGGGCGGGACTAAGGCTTCTTTGCCATCACCATGGAGACAGTCTCCCCACCGGAAGAGTAGGCGCAGCTTATGATGGGCCTGGTGACAAGACTCAGCCAATGGCAGAGATCCAGCCCGCCAGGCAGATGACACAGGGCCCTCCATTGTGACCCAGGACACCTAGTGGCCACAGGATTTGAGCACACCCTGGGAAAGGCTACGCAGGCACAAGGGAGCCCCTGGTGCGGACTGCTTCAGGGCATTGGCACAGCAGGCCAGGGTCCAATTTTCCCACTTTCCTCAGGATATCAGTACGCAAGACATCCCCACTCAGCATCTCCTGCCTCTCTCTCTGTCTCTCTCTCTCTCTGTATGTGTTCATTCTCTGAAATCTCTTCCTTCTCCCCCCCAGGCGCTTCACAGCTTGGAGTGCCTGACAGAGTGTCTAGAGACGAAAGAGCAAAGGGGGAAGGCCTCTGGCTGTACTGGTTGCCCAAGGGCAGAGAAGATCTGGTAGTCTATCTGGAAGGACTAGGGAGTAGTGATTGATTGGGGAGCTACATCACGGGTGAACCCTGGCCGGGTGAAGCTTGTTGACACGGGGCAGCCTCTCCGGAGACTACTAATTCCGCTGATAACATTGTATTCAAATACCCGGCTGAGTGCCATGGGCAGAAAACATTGACACATACCTGCCAGAGGCCTATCCTGGGTCTGAAGAGTCCACCCTGGTCTCCAGCGACTCATCATCTCAGCACACACTTTGCCGGCACACATGGAATCCGCCTCTCTCCAGGAATGCTTCTCCTGCTAGGAAACACAGGATGGCACTCAGCCAAAGGAGAACACAGGCAAAGTCAAATGAAGCCCGCATTTTCAAGATTTTGCTTCTGCTGGGCCACAGCCCCCGGTGGCACACTGCATGCGCGTCACTTCTCCAAAGACAAGGCCGAAATCCGGGCGTCCAGGGCCCCAGCAGTCCAGAGTCTGCGGATGGCGGCATACTCTGCAGATGGTGCCACCTATTTGCCAAGCACAGGACGGAGGCCTGTGCCCTAGACTGGCTCCGCTAGGGCTCCACGACCTCAGCTATTTTCCGAGACCTTTGACCCGTGCCCTCGTGAGTGTGTGATCTCTAGTTACACTTCTCCTCCGACCACTCTCAATCCGCCACCTGCGGATACCTGAGCGTGGAAATCTACATCTATCACTAGCTGCAGTGTCACAGGTCACTAGGTGTTTAGGCTCAGGCTGACCTTGGCTGTCTTCTGCCCGGGCAAGGAGCGAAATCCTTCAAAGGAAATGAGGACACGTGGTCACTGGCCGACATCCTTTCTTTCATCCACACGGCGGTCCAGATGAGGGTAAAGAGGCCACGTAGGCCAGGTGAAGGCTGAGTGCGGGGCCTAAGGCTTCTTCCCCAATCACCATGGAGACAGCCACCGGAAGGCTGGCCGGAACTTCTGACGGGGACGGGTCACAAACACTGAGCCAATAGGAGAAGTCCAGCCTAACCGGCCAGTTCTGCAGAGCCCTCCATGGTACCCATGGACACACAACAGGCCCTTGTGTCTTTGGCCACAAAATCGAGGGCACCAGGGAATAACTTCACAGTAGCCAATCCCTGATGCGGACACGTTCGACACACTGGGACAGCAGGCAGGTACCTCTTTACCACTTACGCTAGGATGTCAGTAGGCAAGGTGCCCTTCCTCAGCATCTATGGCCCCTCTCTGGATGTGTTCATTCAGAGGAATCTCTTCCTTCTACCCCTGAGACACATCACAAGTATGAGGGGCCTGACAGAGAGCCTGGAGATGAAACGGGGGAGGCTTCTGGCTGGACCGCTTCCCCGTGGGTAGACAATAGCAGGTAGTCTCTCTGGAAGGTCTTAGCTTCTGTTGATTGACATGGGCAATACAGTAGGGGCGGTCCCTGGCCAGGTGGAGCTTGTGGGCAGATGCAACCTCTCCGGCGACGAATAATCCCGCTGCTGCTTTGTTTGCTGAAAACCTCCCCCCGCCAACTCGGATGGGCAGAGAACATTCACCCACACCTGCCAGGGGCCTTTCCTGGGACTAAAGATCCCAACCTGGTCTCAACGTCGTCACCCTCTCAGCACACACCTTTCCTGCACACATAATCCTGCCTTTCTCCGTCAGTGCCTTATCCTACTCGGAAACAAAGCATGCCGCTCAGATAGGCCGATGCCGGGGAAATCGAGGAGACACTGCCATTTTCCAAATTTTTGCTGTCTACATGTCCCCGCCCCCGGTGCAAGGCTGCGTATGTGGCCGGGCTCCGAAGGCAAGGCCGAAATCCTGGCAGCCTGGGCCCCGGCAGTCCAATGGTTTATGGACGTGGGGACACGGATGACCTGTTTGCCACATACAGGAGAAATCCTTGGGCCCTTCACTGGCTCGCCATTCAGCTCCACGACGTCCACTCCTGGCCCTGGCCTTCGGCCGGTGCCCCATTCAACGTGTGCTCAGGAGCCATGTTTCTCCACCCATCGCTATCATTCTGCCACCAGGGGATATGTGAGTGTGGGAGTCACCATTTGTCACTGGCAGCAGCGTCACAACTCACTAGACTTCCAGGGACCCGCAGACCTAGGCTGCCTTCTGCCTCAGGCAAGGTCCCGAATCCTTTATCCCAGATGCTGACACCTGGCCACTGGCCGACATTCATTTTGATCAACACAGAGGTCTGAGTGAGGGTCAGCAGGCCGGGTAGGTGAAGTGAAGGCCAGGTGGGCGGGACTAAGGCTTCTTTGCCATCACCATGGAGACAGTCTCCCCACCGGAAGAGTAGGCACAGCTTATGATGGGCCTGGTGACAAGACTCAGCCAATGGCAGAGATCCAGCCCGCCAGGCAGATGACACAGGGCCCTCCATTGTGACCCAGGACACCTAGTGGCCACAGGATTTGAGCACACCCTGGGAAAGGCTACGCAGGCACAAGGGAGCCCCTGGTGCGGACTGCTTCAGGGCATTGGCACAGCAGGCCAGGGTCCAATTTTCCCACTTTCCTCAGGATATCAGTACGCAAGACATCCCCACTCAGCATCTCCTGCCTCTCTCTCTGTCTCTCTCTCTCTCTGTATGTGTTCATTCTCTGAAATCTCTTCCTTCTCCCCCTCAGGCGCTTCACAGCTTGGAGTGCCTGACAGAGTGTCTAGAGACGAAAGAGCAAAGGGGGAAGGCCTCTGGCTGTACTGGTTGCCCAAGGGCAGAGAAGATCTGGTAGTCTATCTGGAAGGACTAGGGAGTAGTGATTGATTGGGGAGCTACATCACGGGTGAACCCTGGCCGGGTGAAGCTTGTTGACACGGGGCAGCCTCTCCGGAGACTACTAATTCCGCTGATAACATTGTATTCAAATACCCGGCTGAGTGCCATGGGCAGAAAACATTGACACATACCTGCCAGAGGCCTATCCTGGGTCTGAAGAGTCCACCCTGGTCTCCAGCGACTCATCATCTCAGCACACACTTTGCCGGCACACATGGAATCCGCCTCTCTCCAGGAATGCTTCTCCTGCTAGGAAACACAGGATGGCACTCAGCCAAAGGAGAACACAGGCAAAGTCAAATGAAGCCCGCATTTTCAAGATTTTGCTTCTGCTGGGCCACAGCCCCCGGTGGCACACTGCATGCGCGTCACTTCTCCAAAGACAAGGCCGAAATCCGGGCGTCCAGGGCCCCAGCAGTCCAGAGTCTGCGGATGGCGGCATACTCTGCAGATGGTGCCACCTATTTGCCAAGCACAGGACGGAGGCCTGTGCCCTAGACTGGCTCCGCTAGGGCTCCACGACCTCAGCTATTTTCCGAGACCTTTGACCCGTGCCCTCGTGAGTGTGTGATCTCTAGTTACACTTCTCCTCCGACCACTCTCAATCCGCCACCTGCGGATACCTGAGCGTGGAAATCTACATCTATCACTAGCTGCAGTGTCACAGGTCACTAGGTGTTTAGGCTCAGGCTGACCTTGGCTGTCTTCTGCCCGGGCAAGGAGCGAAATCCTTCAAAGGAAATGAGGACACGTGGTCACTGGCCGACATCCTTTCTTTCATCCACACGGCGGTCCAGATGAGGGTAAAGAGGCCACGTAGGCCAGGTGAAGGCTGAGTGCGGGGCCTAAGGCTTCTTCCCCAATCACCATGGAGACAGCCACCGGAAGGCTGGCCGGAACTTCTGACGGGGACGGGTCACAAACACTGAGCCAATAGGAGAAGTCCAGCCTAACCGGCCAGTTCTGCAGAGCCCTCCATGGTACCCATGGACACACAACAGGCCCTTGTGTCTTTGGCCACAAAATCGAGGGCACCAGGGAATAACTTCACAGTAGCCAATCCCTGATGCGGACACGTTCGACACACTGGGACAGCAGGCAGGTACCTCTTTACCACTTACGCTAGGATGTCAGTAGGCAAGGTGCCCTTCCTCAGCATCTATGGCCCCTCTCTGGATGTGTTCATTCAGAGGAATCTCTTCCTTCTACCCCTGAGACACATCACAAGTATGAGGGGCCTGACAGAGAGCCTGGAGATGAAACGGGGGAGGCTTCTGGCTGGACCGCTTCCCCGTGGGTAGACAATAGCAGGTAGTCTCTCTGGAAGGTCTTAGCTTCTGTTGATTGACATGGGCAATACAGTAGGGGCGGTCCCTGGCCAGGTGGAGCTTGTGGGCAGATGCAACCTCTCCGGCGACGAATAATCCCGCTGCTGCTTTGTTTGCTGAAAACCTCCCCCCGCCAACTCGGATGGGCAGAGAACATTCACCCACACCTGCCAGGGGCCTTTCCTGGGACTAAAGATCCCAACCTGGTCTCAACGTCGTCACCCTCTCAGCACACACCTTTCCTGCACACATAATCCTGCCTTTCTCCGTCAGTGCCTTATCCTACTCGGAAACAAAGCATGCCGCTCAGATAGGCCGATGCCGGGGAAATCGAGGAGACACTGCCATTTTCCAAATTTTTGCTGTCTACATGTCCCCGCCCCCGGTGCAAGGCTGCGTATGTGGCCGGGCTCCGAAGGCAAGGCCGAAATCCTGGCAGCCTGGGCCCCGGCAGTCCAATGGTTTATGGACGTGGGGACACGGATGACCTGTTTGCCACATACAGGAGAAATCCTTGGGCCCTTCACTGGCTCGCCATTCAGCTCCACGACGTCCACTCCTGGCCCTGGCCTTCGGCCGGTGCCCCATTCAACGTGTGCTCAGGAGCCATGTTTCTCCACCCATCGCTATCATTCTGCCACCAGGGGATATGTGAGTGTGGGAGTCACCATTTGTCACTGGCAGCAGCGTCACAACTCACTAGACTTCCAGGGACCCGCAGACCTAGGCTGCCTTCTGCCTCAGGCAAGGTCCCGAATCCTTTATCCCAGATGCTGACACCTGGCCACTGGCCGACATTCATTTTGATCAACACAGAGGTCTGAGTGAGGGTCAGCAGGCCGGGTAGGTGAAGTGAAGGCCAGGTGGGCGGGACTAAGGCTTCTTTGCCATCACCATGGAGACAGTCTCCCCACCGGAAGAGTAGGCACAGCTTATGATGGGCCTGGTGACAAGACTCAGCCAATGGCAGAGATCCAGCCCGCCAGGCAGATGACACAGGGCCCTCCATTGTGACCCAGGACACCTAGTGGCCACAGGATTTGAGCACACCCTGGGAAAGGCTACGCAGGCACAAGGGAGCCCCTGGTGCGGACTGCTTCAGGGCATTGGCACAGCAGGCCAGGGTCCAATTTTCCCACTTTCCTCAGGATATCAGTACGCAAGACATCCCCACTCAGCATCTCCTGCCTCTCTCTCTGTCTCTCTCTCTCTCTGTATGTGTTCATTCTCTGAAATCTCTTCCTTCTCCCCCCCAGGCGCTTCACAGCTTGGAGTGCCTGACAGAGTGTCTAGAGACGAAAGAGCAAAGGGGGAAGGCCTCTGGCTGTACTGGTTGCCCAAGGGCAGAGAAGATCTGGTAGTCTATCTGGAAGGACTAGGGAGTAGTGATTGATTGGGGAGCTACATCACGGGTGAACCCTGGCCGGGTGAAGCTTGTTGACACGGGGCAGCCTCTCCGGAGACTACTAATTCCGCTGATAACATTGTATTCAAATACCCGGCTGAGTGCCATGGGCAGAAAACATTGACACATACCTGCCAGAGGCCTATCCTGGGTCTGAAGAGTCCACCCTGGTCTCCAGCGACTCATCATCTCAGCACACACTTTGCCGGCACACATGGAATCCGCCTCTCTCCAGGAATGCTTCTCCTGCTAGGAAACACAGGATGGCACTCAGCCAAAGGAGAACACAGGCAAAGTCAAATGAAGCCCGCATTTTCAAGATTTTGCTTCTGCTGGGCCACAGCCCCCGGTGGCACACTGCATGCGCGTCACTTCTCCAAAGACAAGGCCGAAATCCGGGCGTCCAGGGCCCCAGCAGTCCAGAGTCTGCGGATGGCGGCATACTCTGCAGATGGTGCCACCTATTTGCCAAGCACAGGACGGAGGCCTGTGCCCTAGACTGGCTCCGCTAGGGCTCCACGACCTCAGCTATTTTCCGAGACCTTTGACCCGTGCCCTCGTGAGTGTGTGATCTCTAGTTACACTTCTCCTCCGACCACTCTCAATCCGCCACCTGCGGATACCTGAGCGTGGAAATCTACATCTATCACTAGCTGCAGTGTCACAGGTCACTAGGTGTTTAGGCTCAGGCTGACCTTGGCTGTCTTCTGCCCGGGCAAGGAGCGAAATCCTTCAAAGGAAATGAGGACACGTGGTCACTGGCCGACATCCTTTCTTTCATCCACACGGCGGTCCAGATGAGGGTAAAGAGGCCACGTAGGCCAGGTGAAGGCTGAGTGCGGGGCCTAAGGCTTCTTCCCCAATCACCATGGAGACAGCCACCGGAAGGCTGGCCGGAACTTCTGACGGGGACGGGTCACAAACACTGAGCCAATAGGAGAAGTCCAGCCTAACCGGCCAGTTCTGCAGAGCCCTCCATGGTACCCATGGACACACAACAGGCCCTTGTGTCTTTGGCCACAAAATCGAGGGCACCAGGGAATAACTTCACAGTAGCCAATCCCTGATGCGGACACGTTCGACACACTGGGACAGCAGGCAGGTACCTCTTTACCACTTACGCTAGGATGTCAGTAGGCAAGGTGCCCTTCCTCAGCATCTATGGCCCCTCTCTGGATGTGTTCATTCAGAGGAATCTCTTCCTTCTACCCCTGAGACACATCACAAGTATGAGGGGCCTGACAGAGAGCCTGGAGATGAAACGGGGGAGGCTTCTGGCTGGACCGCTTCCCCGTGGGTAGACAATAGCAGGTAGTCTCTCTGGAAGGTCTTAGCTTCTGTTGATTGACATGGGCAATACAGTAGGGGCGGTCCCTGGCCAGGTGGAGCTTGTGGGCAGATGCAACCTCTCCGGCGACGAATAATCCCGCTGCTGCTTTGTTTGCTGAAAACCTCCCCCCGCCAACTCGGATGGGCAGAGAACATTCACCCACACCTGCCAGGGGCCTTTCCTGGGACTAAAGATCCCAACCTGGTCTCAACGTCGTCACCCTCTCAGCACACACCTTTCCTGCACACATAATCCTGCCTTTCTCCGTCAGTGCCTTATCCTACTCGGAAACAAAGCATGCCGCTCAGATAGGCCGATGCCGGGGAAATCGAGGAGACACTGCCATTTTCCAAATTTTTGCTGTCTACATGTCCCCGCCCCCGGTGCAAGGCTGCGTATGTGGCCGGGCTCCGAAGGCAAGGCCGAAATCCTGGCAGCCTGGGCCCCGGCAGTCCAATGGTTTATGGACGTGGGGACACGGATGACCTGTTTGCCACATACAGGAGAAATCCTTGGGCCCTTCACTGGCTCGCCATTCAGCTCCACGACGTCCACTCCTGGCCCTGGCCTTCGGCCGGTGCCCCATTCAACGTGTGCTCAGGAGCCATGTTTCTCCACCCATCGCTATCATTCTGCCACCAGGGGATATGTGAGTGTGGGAGTCACCATTTGTCACTGGCAGCAGCGTCACAACTCACTAGACTTCCAGGGACCCGCAGACCTAGGCTGCCTTCTGCCTCAGGCAAGGTCCCGAATCCTTTATCCCAGATGCTGACACCTGGCCACTGGCCGACATTCATTTTGATCAACACAGAGGTCTGAGTGAGGGTCAGCAGGCCGGGTAGGTGAAGTGAAGGCCAGGTGGGCGGGACTAAGGCTTCTTTGCCATCACCATGGAGACAGTCTCCCCACCGGAAGAGTAGGCACAGCTTATGATGGGCCTGGTGACAAGACTCAGCCAATGGCAGAGATCCAGCCCGCCAGGCAGATGACACAGGGCCCTCCATTGTGACCCAGGACACCTAGTGGCCACAGGATTTGAGCACACCCTGGGAAAGGCTACGCAGGCACAAGGGAGCCCCTGGTGCGGACTGCTTCAGGGCATTGGCACAGCAGGCCAGGGTCCAATTTTCCCACTTTCCTCAGGATATCAGTACGCAAGACATCCCCACTCAGCATCTCCTGCCTCTCTCTCTGTCTCTCTCTCTCTCTGTATGTGTTCATTCTCTGAAATCTCTTCCTTCTCCCCCCCAGGCGCTTCACAGCTTGGAGTGCCTGACAGAGTGTCTAGAGACGAAAGAGCAAAGGGGGAAGGCCTCTGGCTGTACTGGTTGCCCAAGGGCAGAGAAGATCTGGTAGTCTATCTGGAAGGACTAGGGAGTAGTGATTGATTGGGGAGCTACATCACGGGTGAACCCTGGCCGGGTGAAGCTTGTTGACACGGGGCAGCCTCTCCGGAGACTACTAATTCCGCTGATAACATTGTATTCAAATACCCGGCTGAGTGCCATGGGCAGAAAACATTGACACATACCTGCCAGAGGCCTATCCTGGGTCTGAAGAGTCCACCCTGGTCTCCAGCGACTCATCATCTCAGCACACACTTTGCCGGCACACATGGAATCCGCCTCTCTCCAGGAATGCTTCTCCTGCTAGGAAACACAGGATGGCACTCAGCCAAAGGAGAACACAGGCAAAGTCAAATGAAGCCCGCATTTTCAAGATTTTGCTTCTGCTGGGCCACAGCCCCCGGTGGCACACTGCATGCGCGTCACTTCTCCAAAGACAAGGCCGAAATCCGGGCGTCCAGGGCCCCAGCAGTCCAGAGTCTGCGGATGGCGGCATACTCTGCAGATGGTGCCACCTATTTGCCAAGCACAGGACGGAGGCCTGTGCCCTAGACTGGCTCCGCTAGGGCTCCACGACCTCAGCTATTTTCCGAGACCTTTGACCCGTGCCCTCGTGAGTGTGTGATCTCTAGTTACACTTCTCCTCCGACCACTCTCAATCCGCCACCTGCGGATACCTGAGCGTGGAAATCTACATCTATCACTAGCTGCAGTGTCACAGGTCACTAGGTGTTTAGGCTCAGGCTGACCTTGGCTGTCTTCTGCCCGGGCAAGGAGCGAAATCCTTCAAAGGAAATGAGGACACGTGGTCACTGGCCGACATCCTTTCTTTCATCCACACGGCGGTCCAGATGAGGGTAAAGAGGCCACGTAGGCCAGGTGAAGGCTGAGTGCGGGGCCTAAGGCTTCTTCCCCAATCACCATGGAGACAGCCACCGGAAGGCTGGCCGGAACTTCTGACGGGGACGGGTCACAAACACTGAGCCAATAGGAGAAGTCCAGCCTAACCGGCCAGTTCTGCAGAGCCCTCCATGGTACCCATGGACACACAACAGGCCCTTGTGTCTTTGGCCACAAAATCGAGGGCACCAGGGAATAACTTCACAGTAGCCAATCCCTGATGCGGACACGTTCGACACACTGGGACAGCAGGCAGGTACCTCTTTACCACTTACGCTAGGATGTCAGTAGGCAAGGTGCCCTTCCTCAGCATCTATGGCCCCTCTCTGGATGTGTTCATTCAGAGGAATCTCTTCCTTCTACCCCTGAGACACATCACAAGTATGAGGGGCCTGACAGAGAGCCTGGAGATGAAACGGGGGAGGCTTCTGGCTGGACCGCTTCCCCGTGGGTAGACAATAGCAGGTAGTCTCTCTGGAAGGTCTTAGCTTCTGTTGATTGACATGGGCAATACAGTAGGGGCGGTCCCTGGCCAGGTGGAGCTTGTGGGCAGATGCAACCTCTCCGGCGACGAATAATCCCGCTGCTGCTTTGTTTGCTGAAAACCTCCCCCCGCCAACTCGGATGGGCAGAGAACATTCACCCACACCTGCCAGGGGCCTTTCCTGGGACTAAAGATCCCAACCTGGTCTCAACGTCGTCACCCTCTCAGCACACACCTTTCCTGCACACATAATCCTGCCTTTCTCCGTCAGTGCCTTATCCTACTCGGAAACAAAGCATGCCGCTCAGATAGGCCGATGCCGGGGAAATCGAGGAGACACTGCCATTTTCCAAATTTTTGCTGTCTACATGTCCCCGCCTCCGGTGCAAGGCTGCGTATGTGGCCGGGCTCCGAAGGCAAGGCCGAAATCCTGGCAGCCTGGGCCCCGGCAGTCCAATGGTTTATGGACGTGGGGACACGGATGACCTGTTTGCCACATACAGGAGAAATCCTTGGGCCCTTCACTGGCTCGCCATTCAGCTCCACGACGTCCACTCCTGGCCCTGGCCTTCGGCCGGTGCCCCATTCAACGTGTGCTCAGGAGCCATGTTTCTCCACCCATCGCTATCATTCTGCCACCAGGGGATATGTGAGTGTGGGAGTCACTATTTGTCACTGGCAGCAGCGTCACAACTCACTAGACTTCCAGGGACCCGCAGACCTAGGCTGCCTTCTGCCTCAGGCAAGGTCCCGAATCCTTTATCCCAGATGCTGACACCTGGCCACTGGCCGACATTCATTTTGATCAACACAGAGGTCTGAGTGAGGGTCAGCAGGCCGGGTAGGTGAAGTGAAGGCCAGGTGGGCGGGACTAAGGCTTCTTTGCCATCACCATGGAGACAGTCTCCCCACCGGAAGAGTAGGCGCAGCTTATGATGGGCCTGGTGACAAGACTCAGCCAATGGCAGAGATCCAGCCCGCCAGGCAGATGACACAGGGCCCTCCATTGTGACCCAGGACACCTAGTGGCCACAGGATTTGAGCACACCCTGGGAAAGGCTACGCAGGCACAAGGGAGCCCCTGGTGCGGACTGCTTCAGGGCATTGGCACAGCAGGCCAGGGTCCAATTTTCCCACTTTCCTCAGGATATCAGTACGCAAGACATCCCCACTCAGCATCTCCTGCCTCTCTCTCTGTCTCTCTCTCTCTCTGTATGTGTTCATTCTCTGAAATCTCTTCCTTCTCCCCCCCAGGCGCTTCACAGCTTGGAGTGCCTGACAGAGTGTCTAGAGACGAAAGAGCAAAGGGGGAAGGCCTCTGGCTGTACTGGTTGCCCAAGGGCAGAGAAGATCTGGTAGTCTATCTGGAAGGACTAGGGAGTAGTGATTGATTGGGGAGCTACATCACGGGTGAACCCTGGCCGGGTGAAGCTTGTTGACACGGGGCAGCCTCTCCGGAGACTACTAATTCCGCTGATAACATTGTATTCAAATACCCGGCTGAGTGCCATGGGCAGAAAACATTGACACATACCTGCCAGAGGCCTATCCTGGGTCTGAAGAGTCCACCCTGGTCTCCAGCGACTCATCATCTCAGCACACACTTTGCCGGCACACATGGAATCCGCCTCTCTCCAGGAATGCTTCTCCTGCTAGGAAACACAGGATGGCACTCAGCCAAAGGAGAACACAGGCAAAGTCAAATGAAGCCCGCATTTTCAAGATTTTGCTTCTGCTGGGCCACAGCCCCCGGTGGCACACTGCATGCGCGTCACTTCTCCAAAGACAAGGCCGAAATCCGGGCGTCCAGGGCCCCAGCAGTCCAGAGTCTGCGGATGGCGGCATACTCTGCAGATGGTGCCACCTATTTGCCAAGCACAGGACGGAGGCCTGTGCCCTAGACTGGCTCCGCTAGGGCTCCACGACCTCAGCTATTTTCCGAGACCTTTGACCCGTGCCCTCGTGAGTGTGTGATCTCTAGTTACACTTCTCCTCCGACCACTCTCAATCCGCCACCTGCGGATACCTGAGCGTGGAAATCTACATCTATCACTAGCTGCAGTGTCACAGGTCACTAGGTGTTTAGGCTCAGGCTGACCTTGGCTGTCTTCTGCCCGGGCAAGGAGCGAAATCCTTCAAAGGAAATGAGGACACGTGGTCACTGGCCGACATCCTTTCTTTCATCCACACGGCGGTCCAGATGAGGGTAAAGAGGCCACGTAGGCCAGGTGAAGGCTGAGTGCGGGGCCTAAGGCTTCTTCCCCAATCACCATGGAGACAGCCACCGGAAGGCTGGCCGGAACTTCTGACGGGGACGGGTCACAAACACTGAGCCAATAGGAGAAGTCCAGCCTAACCGGCCAGTTCTGCAGAGCCCTCCATGGTACCCATGGACACACAACAGGCCCTTGTGTCTTTGGCCACAAAATCGAGGGCACCAGGGAATAACTTCACAGTAGCCAATCCCTGATGCGGACACGTTCGACACACTGGGACAGCAGGCAGGTACCTCTTTACCACTTACGCTAGGATGTCAGTAGGCAAGGTGCCCTTCCTCAGCATCTATGGCCCCTCTCTGGATGTGTTCATTCAGAGGAATCTCTTCCTTCTACCCCTGAGACACATCACAAGTATGAGGGGCCTGACAGAGAGCCTGGAGATGAAACGGGGGAGGCTTCTGGCTGGACCGCTTCCCCGTGGGTAGACAATAGCAGGTAGTCTCTCTGGAAGGTCTTAGCTTCTGTTGATTGACATGGGCAATACAGTAGGGGCGGTCCCTGGCCAGGTGGAGCTTGTGGGCAGATGCAACCTCTCCGGCGACGAATAATCCCGCTGCTGCTTTGTTTGCTGAAAACCTCCCCCCGCCAACTCGGATGGGCAGAGAACATTCACCCACACCTGCCAGGGGCCTTTCCTGGGACTAAAGATCCCAACCTGGTCTCAACGTCGTCACCCTCTCAGCACACACCTTTCCTGCACACATAATCCTGCCTTTCTCCGTCAGTGCCTTATCCTACTCGGAAACAAAGCATGCCGCTCAGATAGGCCGATGCCGGGGAAATCGAGGAGACACTGCCATTTTCCAAATTTTTGCTGTCTACATGTCCCCGCCCCCGGTGCAAGGCTGCGTATGTGGCCGGGCTCCGAAGGCAAGGCCGAAATCCTGGCAGCCTGGGCCCCGGCAGTCCAATGGTTTATGGACGTGGGGACACGGATGACCTGTTTGCCACATACAGGAGAAATCCTTGGGCCCTTCACTGGCTCGCCATTCAGCTCCACGACGTCCACTCCTGGCCCTGGCCTTCGGCCGGTGCCCCATTCAACGTGTGCTCAGGAGCCATGTTTCTCCACCCATCGCTATCATTCTGCCACCAGGGGATATGTGAGTGTGGGAGTCACCATTTGTCACTGGCAGCAGCGTCACAACTCACTAGACTTCCAGGGACCCGCAGACCTAGGCTGCCTTCTGCCTCAGGCAAGGTCCCGAATCCTTTATCCCAGATGCTGACACCTGGCCACTGGCCGACATTCATTTTGATCAACACAGAGGTCTGAGTGAGGGTCAGCAGGCCGGGTAGGTGAAGTGAAGGCCAGGTGGGCGGGACTAAGGCTTCTTTGCCATCACCATGGAGACAGTCTCCCCACCGGAAGAGTAGGCACAGCTTATGATGGGCCTGGTGACAAGACTCAGCCAATGGCAGAGATCCAGCCCGCCAGGCAGATGACACAGGGCCCTCCATTGTGACCCAGGACACCTAGTGGCCACAGGATTTGAGCACACCCTGGGAAAGGCTACGCAGGCACAAGGGAGCCCCTGGTGCGGACTGCTTCAGGGCATTGGCACAGCAGGCCAGGGTCCAATTTTCCCACTTTCCTCAGGATATCAGTACGCAAGACATCCCCACTCAGCATCTCCTGCCTCTCTCTCTGTCTCTCTCTCTCTCTGTATGTGTTCATTCTCTGAAATCTCTTCCTTCTCCCCCCCAGGCGCTTCACAGCTTGGAGTGCCTGACAGAGTGTCTAGAGACGAAAGAGCAAAGGGGGAAGGCCTCTGGCTGTACTGGTTGCCCAAGGGCAGAGAAGATCTGGTAGTCTATCTGGAAGGACTAGGGAGTAGTGATTGATTGGGGAGCTACATCACGGGTGAACCCTGGCCGGGTGAAGCTTGTTGACACGGGGCAGCCTCTCCGGAGACTACTAATTCCGCTGATAACATTGTATTCAAATACCCGGCTGAGTGCCATGGGCAGAAAACATTGACACATACCTGCCAGAGGCCTATCCTGGGTCTGAAGAGTCCACCCTGGTCTCCAGCGACTCATCATCTCAGCACACACTTTGCCGGCACACATGGAATCCGCCTCTCTCCAGGAATGCTTCTCCTGCTAGGAAACACAGGATGGCACTCAGCCAAAGGAGAACACAGGCAAAGTCAAATGAAGCCCGCATTTTCAAGATTTTGCTTCTGCTGGGCCACAGCCCCCGGTGGCACACTGCATGCGCGTCACTTCTCCAAAGACAAGGCCGAAATCCGGGCGTCCAGGGCCCCAGCAGTCCAGAGTCTGCGGATGGCGGCATACTCTGCAGATGGTGCCACCTATTTGCCAAGCACAGGACGGAGGCCTGTGCCCTAGACTGGCTCCGCTAGGGCTCCACGACCTCAGCTATTTTCCGAGACCTTTGACCCGTGCCCTCGTGAGTGTGTGATCTCTAGTTACACTTCTCCTCCGACCACTCTCAATCCGCCACCTGCGGATACCTGAGCGTGGAAATCTACATCTATCACTAGCTGCAGTGTCACAGGTCACTAGGTGTTTAGGCTCAGGCTGACCTTGGCTGTCTTCTGCCCGGGCAAGGAGCGAAATCCTTCAAAGGAAATGAGGACACGTGGTCACTGGCCGACATCCTTTCTTTCATCCACACGGCGGTCCAGATGAGGGTAAAGAGGCCACGTAGGCCAGGTGAAGGCTGAGTGCGGGGCCTAAGGCTTCTTCCCCAATCACCATGGAGACAGCCACCGGAAGGCTGGCCGGAACTTCTGACGGGGACGGGTCACAAACACTGAGCCAATAGGAGAAGTCCAGCCTAACCGGCCAGTTCTGCAGAGCCCTCCATGGTACCCATGGACACACAACAGGCCCTTGTGTCTTTGGCCACAAAATCGAGGGCACCAGGGAATAACTTCACAGTAGCCAATCCCTGATGCGGACACGTTCGACACACTGGGACAGCAGGCAGGTACCTCTTTACCACTTACGCTAGGATGTCAGTAGGCAAGGTGCCCTTCCTCAGCATCTATGGCCCCTCTCTGGATGTGTTCATTCAGAGGAATCTCTTCCTTCTACCCCTGAGACACATCACAAGTATGAGGGGCCTGACAGAGAGCCTGGAGATGAAACGGGGGAGGCTTCTGGCTGGACCGCTTCCCCGTGGGTAGACAATAGCAGGTAGTCTCTCTGGAAGGTCTTAGCTTCTGTTGATTGACATGGGCAATACAGTAGGGGCGGTCCCTGGCCAGGTGGAGCTTGTGGGCAGATGCAACCTCTCCGGCGACGAATAATCCCGCTGCTGCTTTGTTTGCTGAAAACCTCCCCCCGCCAACTCGGATGGGCAGAGAACATTCACCCACACCTGCCAGGGGCCTTTCCTGGGACTAAAGATCCCAACCTGGTCTCAACGTCGTCACCCTCTCAGCACACACCTTTCCTGCACACATAATCCTGCCTTTCTCCGTCAGTGCCTTATCCTACTCGGAAACAAAGCATGCCGCTCAGATAGGCCGATGCCGGGGAAATCGAGGAGACACTGCCATTTTCCAAATTTTTGCTGTCTACATGTCCCCGCCCCCGGTGCAAGGCTGCGTATGTGGCCGGGCTCCGAAGGCAAGGCCGAAATCCTGGCAGCCTGGGCCCCGGCAGTCCAATGGTTTATGGACGTGGGGACACGGATGACCTGTTTGCCACATACAGGAGAAATCCTTGGGCCCTTCACTGGCTCGCCATTCAGCTCCACGACGTCCACTCCTGGCCCTGGCCTTCGGCCGGTGCCCCATTCAACGTGTGCTCAGGAGCCATGTTTCTCCACCCATCGCTATCATTCTGCCACCAGGGGATATGTGAGTGTGGGAGTCACCATTTGTCACTGGCAGCAGCGTCACAACTCACTAGACTTCCAGGGACCCGCAGACCTAGGCTGCCTTCTGCCTCAGGCAAGGTCCCGAATCCTTTATCCCAGATGCTGACACCTGGCCACTGGCCGACATTCATTTTGATCAACACAGAGGTCTGAGTGAGGGTCAGCAGGCCGGGTAGGTGAAGTGAAGGCCAGGTGGGCGGGACTAAGGCTTCTTTGCCATCACCATGGAGACAGTCTCCCCACCGGAAGAGTAGGCGCAGCTTATGATGGGCCTGGTGACAAGACTCAGCCAATGGCAGAGATCCAGCCCGCCAGGCAGATGACACAGGGCCCTCCATTGTGACCCAGGACACCTAGTGGCCACAGGATTTGAGCACACCCTGGGAAAGGCTACGCAGGCACAAGGGAGCCCCTGGTGCGGACTGCTTCAGGGCATTGGCACAGCAGGCCAGGGTCCAATTTTCCCACTTTCCTCAGGATATCAGTACGCAAGACATCCCCACTCAGCATCTCCTGCCTCTCTCTCTGTCTCTCTCTCTCTCTGTATGTGTTCATTCTCTGAAATCTCTTCCTTCTCCCCCCCAGGCGCTTCACAGCTTGGAGTGCCTGACAGAGTGTCTAGAGACGAAAGAGCAAAGGGGGAAGGCCTCTGGCTGTACTGGTTGCCCAAGGGCAGAGAAGATCTGGTAGTCTATCTGGAAGGACTAGGGAGTAGTGATTGATTGGGGAGCTACATCACGGGTGAACCCTGGCCGGGTGAAGCTTGTTGACACGGGGCAGCCTCTCCGGAGACTACTAATTCCGCTGATAACATTGTATTCAAATACCCGGCTGAGTGCCATGGGCAGAAAACATTGACACATACCTGCCAGAGGCCTATCCTGGGTCTGAAGAGTCCACCCTGGTCTCCAGCGACTCATCATCTCAGCACACACTTTGCCGGCACACATGGAATCCGCCTCTCTCCAGGAATGCTTCTCCTGCTAGGAAACACAGGATGGCACTCAGCCAAAGGAGAACACAGGCAAAGTCAAATGAAGCCCGCATTTTCAAGATTTTGCTTCTGCTGGGCCACAGCCCCCGGTGGCACACTGCATGCGCGTCACTTCTCCAAAGACAAGGCCGAAATCCGGGCGTCCAGGGCCCCAGCAGTCCAGAGTCTGCGGATGGCGGCATACTCTGCAGATGGTGCCACCTATTTGCCAAGCACAGGACGGAGGCCTGTGCCCTAGACTGGCTCCGCTAGGGCTCCACGACCTCAGCTATTTTCCGAGACCTTTGACCCGTGCCCTCGTGAGTGTGTGATCTCTAGTTACACTTCTCCTCCGACCACTCTCAATCCGCCACCTGCGGATACCTGAGCGTGGAAATCTACATCTATCACTAGCTGCAGTGTCACAGGTCACTAGGTGTTTAGGCTCAGGCTGACCTTGGCTGTCTTCTGCCCGGGCAAGGAGCGAAATCCTTCAAAGGAAATGAGGACACGTGGTCACTGGCCGACATCCTTTCTTTCATCCACACGGCGGTCCAGATGAGGGTAAAGAGGCCACGTAGGCCAGGTGAAGGCTGAGTGCGGGGCCTAAGGCTTCTTCCCCAATCACCATGGAGACAGCCACCGGAAGGCTGGCCGGAACTTCTGACGGGGACGGGTCACAAACACTGAGCCAATAGGAGAAGTCCAGCCTAACCGGCCAGTTCTGCAGAGCCCTCCATGGTACCCATGGACACACAACAGGCCCTTGTGTCTTTGGCCACAAAATCGAGGGCACCAGGGAATAACTTCACAGTAGCCAATCCCTGATGCGGACACGTTCGACACACTGGGACAGCAGGCAGGTACCTCTTTACCACTTACGCTAGGATGTCAGTAGGCAAGGTGCCCTTCCTCAGCATCTATGGCCCCTCTCTGGATGTGTTCATTCAGAGGAATCTCTTCCTTCTACCCCTGAGACGCATCACAAGTATGAGGGGCCTGACAGAGAGCCTGGAGATGAAACGGCGGAGGCTTCTGGCTGGACCGCTTCCCCGTGGGTAGACAATAGCAGGTAGTCTCTCTGGAAGGTCTTAGCTTCTGTTGATTGACATGGGCAATACAGTAGGGGCGGTCCCTGGCCAGGTGGAGCTTGTGGGCAGATGCAACCTCTCCGGCGACGAATAATCCCGCTGCTGCTTTGTTTGCTGAAAACCTCCCCCCGCCAACTCGGATGGGCAGAGAACATTCACCCACACCTGCCAGGGGCCTTTCCTGGGACTAAAGATCCCAACCTGGTCTCAACGTCGTCACCCTCTCAGCACACACCTTTCCTGCACACATAATCCTGCCTTTCTCCGTCAGTGCCTTATCCTACTAGGAAACAAAGCATGCCGCTCAAATAGGCCGATGCCGGGGAAATCGAGGAGACACTGCCATTTTCCAAATTTTTGCTGTCTACATGTCCCCGCCCCCGGTGCAAGGCTGCGTATGTGGCCGGGCTCCGAAGGCAAGGCCGAAATCCTGGCAGCCTGGGCCCCGGCAGTCCAATGGTTTATGGACGTGGGGACACGGATGACCTGTTTGCCACATACAGGAGAAATCCTTGGGCCCTTCACTGGCTCGCCATTCAGCTCCACAACGTCCACTCCTGGCCCTGGCCTTTGGCCGGTGCCCCATTCAACGTGTGCTCAGGAGCCATGTTTCTCCACCCATCGCTATCATTCTGCCACCAGGGGATATGTGAGTGTGGAAGTCACCATTTGTCACTGGCAGCAGCGTCACAACTCACTAGACTTCCAGGGACCCGCAGACCTAGGCTGCCTTCTGCCTCAGGCAAGGTCCCGAATCCTTTATCCCAGATGCTGACACCTGGCCACTGGCCGACATTCATTTTGATCAACACAGAGGTCTGAGTGAGGGTCAGCAGGCCGGGTAGGTGAAGTGAAGGCCAGGTGGGCGGGACTAAGGCTTCTTTGCCATCACCATGGAGACAGTCTCCCCACCGGAAGAGTAGGCGCAGCTTATGATGGGCCTGGTGACAAGACTCAGCCAATGGCAGAGATCCAGCCCGCCAGGCAGATGACACAGGGCCCTCCATTGTGACCCAGGACACCTAGTGGCCACAGGATTTGAGCACACCCTGGGAAAGGCTACGCAGGCACAAGGGAGCCCCTGGTGCGGACTGCTTCAGGGCATTGGCACAGCAGGCCAGGGTCCAATTTTCCCACTTTCCTCAGGATATCAGTACGCAAGACATCCCCACTCAGCATCTCCTGCCTCTCTCTCTGTCTCTCTCTCTCTCTGTATGTGTTCATTCTCTGAAATCTCTTCCTTCTCCCCCCCAGGCACTTCACAGCTTGGAGTGCCTGACAGAGTGTCTAGAGACGAAAGAGCAAAGGGGGAAGGCCTCTGGCTGTACTGGTTGCCCAAGGGCAGAGAAGATCTGGTAGTCTATCTGGAAGGACTAGGGAGTAGTGACTGATTGGGGAGCTACATCACGGGTGAACCCTGGCCGGGTGAAGCTTGTTGACACGGGGCAGCCTCTCCGGAGACTACTAATTCCGCTGATAACATTGTATTCAAATACCCGGCTGAGTGCCATGGGCAGAAAACATTGACACATACCTGCCAGAGGCCTATCCTGGGTCTGAAGAGTCCACCCTGGTCTCCAGCGACTCATCATCTCAGCACACACTTTGCCGGCACACATGGAATCCGCCTCTCTCCAGGAATGCTTCTCCTGCTAGGAAACACAGGATGGCACTCAGCCAAAGGAGAACACAGGCAAAGTCAAATGAAGGCCGCATTTTCAAGATTTTGCTTCTGCTGGGCCACAGCCCCCGGTGGCACACTGCATGCGCGTCACTTCTCCAAAGACAAGGCCGAAATCTGGGCGTCCAGGGCCCCAGCAGTCCAGAGTCTGCGGATGGTGGCATACTCTGCAGATGGTGCCACCTATTTGCCAAGTACAGGACGGAGGCCTGTGCCCTAGACTGGCTCCGCTAGGGCTCCACGACCTCAGCTATTTTCCGAGACCTTTGACCCGTGCCCTCGTGAGTGTGTGATCTCTAGTTACACTTCTCCTCCGACCACTCTCAATCCGCCACCTGCGGATACCTGAGCGTGGAAATCTACATCTATCACTAGCTGCAGTGTCACAGGTCACTAGGTGTTTAGGCTCAGGCTGACCTTGGCTGTCTTCTGCCCGGGCAAGGAGCGAAATCCTTCAAAGGAAATGAGGACACGTGGTCACTGGCCGACATCCTTTCTTTCATCCACACGGCGGTCCAGATGAGGGTAAAGAGGCCACGTAGGCCAGGTGAAGGCTGAGTGCGGGGCCTAAGGCTTCTTCCCCAATCACCATGGAGACAGCCACCGGAAGGCTGGCCGGAACTTCTGACGGGGACGGGTCACAAACACTGAGCCAATAGGAGAAGTCCAGCCTAACCGGCCAGTTCTGCAGAGCCCTCCATGGTACCCATGGACACACAACAGGCCCTTGTGTCTTTGGCCACAAAATCGAGGGCACCAGGGAATAACTTCACAGTAGCCAATCCCTGATGCGGACACGTTCGACACACTGGGACAGCAGGCAGGTACCTCTTTACCACTTACGCTAGGATGTCAGTAGGCAAGGTGCCCTTCCTCAGCATCTATGGCCCCTCTCTGGATGTGTTCATTCAGAGGAATCTCTTCCTTCTACCCCTGAGACGCATCACAAGTATGAGGGGCCTGACAGAGAGCCTGGAGATGAAACGGGGGAGGCTTCTGGCTGGACCGCTTCCCCGTGGGTAGACAATAGCAGGTAGTCTCTCTGGAAGGTCTTAGCTTCTGTTGATTGACATGGGCAATACAGTAGGGGCGGTCCCTGGCCAGGTGGAGCTTGTGGGCAGATGCAACCTCTCCGGCGACGAATAATCCCGCTGCTGCTTTGTTTGCTGAAAACCTCCCCCCCGCCAACTCGGATGGGCAGAGAACATTCACCCACACCTGCCAGGGGCCTTTCCTGGGACTAAAGATCCCAACCTGGTCTCAACGTCGTCACCCTCTCAGCACACACCTTTCCTGCACACATAATCCTGCCTTTCTCCGTCAGTGCCTTATCCTACTAGGAAACAAAGCATGCCGCTCAAATAGGCCGATGCCGGGGAAATCGAGGAGACACTGCCATTTTCCAAATTTTTGCTGTCTACATGTCCCCGCCTCCGGTGCAAGACTGCGTATGTGGCCGGGCTCCGAAGGCAAGGCCGAAATCCTGGCAGCCTGGGCCCCGGCAGTCCAATGGTTTATGGACGTGGGGACACGGATGACCTGTTTGCCACATACAGGAGAAATCCTTGGGCCCTTCACTGGCTCGCCATTCAGCTCCACGACGTCCACTCCTGGCCCTGGCCTTCGGCCGGTGCCCCATTCAACGTGTGCTCAGGAGCCATGTTTCTCCACCCATCGCTATCATTCTGCCACCAGGGGATATGTGAGTGTGGGAGTCACCATTTGTCACTGGCAGCAGCGTCACAACTCACTAGACTTCCAGGGACCCGCAGACCTAGGCTGCCTTCTGCCTCAGGCAAGGTCCCGAATCCTTTATCCCAGATGCTGACACCTGGCCACTGGCCGACATTCATTTTGATCAACACAGAGGTCTGAGTGAGGGTCAGCAGGCCGGGTAGGTGAAGTGAAGGCCAGGTGGGCGGGACTAAGGCTTCTTTGCCATCACCATGGAGACAGTCTCCCCACCGGAAGAGTAGGCGCAGCTTATGATGGGCCTGGTGACAAGACTCAGCCAGTGGCAGAGATCCAGCCCGCCAGGCAGATGACACAGGGCCCTCCATTGTGACCCAGGACACCTAGTGGCCACAGGATTTGAGCACACCCTGGGAAAGGCTACACAGGCACAAGGGAGCCCCTGGTGCGGACTGCTTCAGGGCATTGGCACAGCAGGCCAGGGTCCAATTTTCCCACTTTCCTCAGGATATCAGTACGCAAGACATCCCCACTCAGCATCTCCTGCCTCTCTCTCTGTCTCTCTCTCTCTGTATGTGTTCATTCTCTGAAATCTCTTCCTTCTCCCCCCCAGGCACTTCACAGCTTGGAGTGCCTGACAGAGTGTCTAGAGACGAAAGAGCAAAGGGGGAAGGCCTCTGGCTGTACTGGTTGCCCAAGGGCAGAGAAGATCTGGTAGTCTATCTGGAAGGACTAGGGAGTAGTGATTGATTGGGGAGCTACATCATGGGTGAACCCTGGCCGGGTGAAGCTTGTTGACACGGGGCAGGCTCTCCGGAGACTACTAATTCCGCTGATAACATTGTATTCAAATACCCGGCTGAGTGCCATGGGCAGAAAACATTGACACATACCTGCCAGAGGCCTATCCTGGGTCTGAAGAGTCCACCCTGGTCTCCAGCGACTCATCATCTCAGCACACACTTTGCCGGCACACATGGAATCCGCCTCTCTCCAGGAATGCTTCTCCTGCTAGGAAACACAGGATGGCACTCAGCCAAAGGAGAACACAGGCAAAGTCAAATGAAGCCCGCATTTTCAAGATTTTGCTTCTGCTGGGCCACAGCCCCCGGTGGCACACTGCATGCGCGTCACTTCTCCAAAGACAAGGCCGAAATCTGGGCGTCCAGGGCCCCAGCAGTCCAGAGTCTGCGGATGGCGGCATACTCTGCAGATGGTGCCACCTATTTGCCAAGCACAGGACGGAGGCCTGTGCCCTAGACTGGCTCCGCTAGGGCTCCACGACCTCAGCTATTTTCCGAGACCTTTGACCCGTGCCCTCGTGAGTGTGTGATCTCTAGTTACACTTCTCCTCCGACCACTCTCAATCCGCCACCTGCGGATACCTGAGCGTGGAAATCTACATCTATCACTAGCTGCAGTGTCACAGGTCACTAGGTGTTTAGGCTCAGGCTGACCTTGGCTGTCTTCTGCCCGGGCAAGGAGCGAAATCCTTCAAAGGAAATGAGGACACGTGGTCACTGGCCGACATCCTTTCTTTCATCCACACGGCGGTCCAGATGAGGGTAAAGAGGCCACGTAGGCCAGGTGAAGGCTGAGTGCGGGGCCTAAGGCTTCTTCCCCAATCACCATGGAGACAGCCACCGGAAGGCTGGCCGGAACTTCTGACGGGGACGGGTCACAAACACTGAGCCAATAGGAGAAGTCCAGCCTAACCGGCCAGTTCTGCAGAGCCCTCCATGGTACCCATGGACACACAACAGGCCCTTGTGTCTTTGGCCACAAAATCGAGGGCACCAGGGAATAACTTCACAGTAGCCAATCCCTGATGCGGACACGTTCGACACACTGGGACAGCAGGCAGGTACCTCTTTACCACTTACGCTAGGATGTCAGTAGGCAAGGTGCCCTTCCTCAGCATCTATGGCCCCTCTCTGGATGTGTTCATTCAGAGGAATCTCTTCCTTCTACCCCTGAGACGCATCACAAGTATGAGGGGCCTGACAGAGAGCCTGGAGATGAAACGGCGGAGGCTTCTGGCTGGACCGCTTCCCCGTGGGTAGACAATAGCAGGTAGTCTCTCTGGAAGGTCTTAGCTTCTGTTGATTGACATGGGCAATACAGTAGGGGCGGTCCCTGGCCAGGTGGAGCTTGTGGGCAGATGCAACCTCTCCGGCGACGAATAATCCCGCTGCTGCTTTGTTTGCTGAAAACCTCCCCCCGCCAACTCGGATGGGCAGAGAACATTCACCCACACCTGCCAGGGGCCTTTCCTGGGACTAAAGATCCCAACCTGGTCTCAACGTCGTCACCCTCTCAGCACACACCTTTCCTGCACACATAATCCTGCCTTTCTCCGTCAGTGCCTTATCCTACTAGGAAACAAAGCATGCCGCTCAAATAGGCCGATGCCGGGGAAATCGAGGAGACACTGCCATTTTCCAAATTTTTGCTGTCTACATGTCCCCGCCCCCGGTGCAAGGCTGCGTATGTGGCCGGGCTCCGAAGGCAAGGCCGAAATCCTGGCAGCCTGGGCCCCGGCAGTCCAATGGTTTATGGACGTGGGGACACGGATGACCTGTTTGCCACATACAGGAGAAATCCTTGGGCCCTTCACTGGCTCGCCATTCAGCTCCACAACGTCCACTCCTGGCCCTGGCCTTTGGCCGGTGCCCCATTCAACGTGTGCTCAGGAGCCATGTTTCTCCACCCATCGCTATCATTCTGCCACCAGGGGATATGTGAGTGTGGAAGTCACCATTTGTCACTGGCAGCAGCGTCACAACTCACTAGACTTCCAGGGACCCGCAGACCTAGGCTGCCTTCTGCCTCAGGCAAGGTCCCGAATCCTTTATCCCAGATGCTGACACCTGGCCACTGGCCGACATTCATTTTGATCAACACAGAGGTCTGAGTGAGGGTCAGCAGGCCGGGTAGGTGAAGTGAAGGCCAGGTGGGCGGGACTAAGGCTTCTTTGCCATCACCATGGAGACAGTCTCCCCACCGGAAGAGTAGGCGCAGCTTATGATGGGCCTGGTGACAAGACTCAGCCAATGGCAGAGATCCAGCCCGCCAGGCAGATGACACAGGGCCCTCCATTGTGACCCAGGACACCTAGTGGCCACAGGATTTGAGCACACCCTGGGAAAGGCTACGCAGGCACAAGGGAGCCCCTGGTGCGGACTGCTTCAGGGCATTGGCACAGCAGGCCAGGGTCCAATTTTCCCACTTTCCTCAGGATATCAGTACGCAAGACATCCCCACTCAGCATCTCCTGCCTCTCTCTCTGTCTCTCTCTCTCTCTGTATGTGTTCATTCTCTGAAATCTCTTCCTTCTCCCCCCCAGGCACTTCACAGCTTGGAGTGCCTGACAGAGTGTCTAGAGACGAAAGAGCAAAGGGGGAAGGCCTCTGGCTGTACTGGTTGCCCAAGGGCAGAGAAGATCTGGTAGTCTATCTGGAAGGACTAGGGAGTAGTGACTGATTGGGGAGCTACATCACGGGTGAACCCTGGCCGGGTGAAGCTTGTTGACACGGGGCAGCCTCTCCGGAGACTACTAATTCCGCTGATAACATTGTATTCAAATACCCGGCTGAGTGCCATGGGCAGAAAACATTGACACATACCTGCCAGAGGCCTATCCTGGGTCTGAAGAGTCCACCCTGGTCTCCAGCGACTCATCATCTCAGCACACACTTTGCCGGCACACATGGAATCCGCCTCTCTCCAGGAATGCTTCTCCTGCTAGGAAACACAGGATGGCACTCAGCCAAAGGAGAACACAGGCAAAGTCAAATGAAGCCCGCATTTTCAAGATTTTGCTTCTGCTGGGCCACAGCCCCCGGTGGCACACTGCATGCGCGTCACTTCTCCAAAGACAAGGCCGAAATCTGGGCGTCCAGGGCCCCAGCAGTCCAGAGTCTGCGGATGGCGGCATACTCTGCAGATGGTGCCACCTATTTGCCAAGCACAGGACGGAGGCCTGTGCCCTAGACTGGCTCCGCTAGGGCTCCACGACCTCAGCTATTTTCCGAGACCTTTGACCCGTGCCCTCGTGAGTGTGTGATCTCTAGTTACACTTCTCCTCCGACCACTCTCAATCCGCCACCTGCGGATACCTGAGCGTGGAAATCTACATCTATCACTAGCTGCAGTGTCACAGGTCACTAGGTGTTTAGGCTCAGGCTGACCTTGGCTGTCTTCTGCCCGGGCAAGGAGCGAAATCCTTCAAAGGAAATGAGGACACGTGGTCACTGGCCGACATCCTTTCTTTCATCCACACGGCGGTCCAGATGAGGGTAAAGAGGCCACGTAGGCCAGGTGAAGGCTGAGTGCGGGGCCTAAGGCTTCTTCCCCAATCACCATGGAGACAGCCACCGGAAGGCTGGCCGGAACTTCTGACGGGGACGGGTCACAAACACTGAGCCAATAGGAGAAGTCCAGCCTAACCGGCCAGTTCTGCAGAGCCCTCCATGGTACCCATGGACACACAACAGGCCCTTGTGTCTTTGGCCACAAAATCGAGGGCACCAGGGAATAACTTCACAGTAGCCAATCCCTGATGCGGACACGTTCGACACACTGGGACAGCAGGCAGGTACCTCTTTACCACTTACGCTAGGATGTCAGTAGGCAAGGTGCCCTTCCTCAGCATCTATGGCCCCTCTCTGGATGTGTTCATTCAGAGGAATCTCTTCCTTCTACCCCTGAGACGCATCACAAGTATGAGGGGCCTGACAGAGAGCCTGGAGATGAAACGGCGGAGGCTTCTGGCTGGACCGCTTCCCCATGGGTAGACAATAGCAGGTAGTCTCTCTGGAAGGTCTTAGCTTCTGTTGATTGACATGGGCAATACAGTAGGGGCGGTCCCTGGCCAGGTGGAGCTTGTGGGCAGATGCAACCTCTCCGGCGACGAATAATCCCGCTGCTGCTTTGTTTGCTGAAAACCTCCCCCCGCCAACTCGGATGGGCAGAGAACATTCACCCACACCTGCCAGGGGCCTTTCCTGGGACTAAAGATCCCAACCTGGTCTCAACGTCGTCACCCTCTCAGCACACACCTTTCCTGCACACATAATCCTGCCTTTCTCCGTCAGTGCCTTATCCTACTAGGAAACAAAGCATGCCGCTCAAATAGGCCGATGCCGGGGAAATCGAGGAGACACTGCCATTTTCCAAATTTTTGCTGTCTACATGTCCCCGCCCCCGGTGCAAGGCTGCGTATGTGGCCGGGCTCCGAAGGCAAGGCCGAAATCCTGGCAGCCTGGGCCCCGGCAGTCCAATGGTTTATGGACGTGGGGACACGGATGACCTGTTTGCCACATACAGGAGAAATCCTTGGGCCCTTCACTGGCTCGCCATTCAGCTCCACAACGTCCACTCCTGGCCCTGGCCTTTGGCCGGTGCCCCATTCAACGTGTGCTCAGGAGCCATGTTTCTCCACCCATCGCTATCATTCTGCCACCAGGGGATATGTGAGTGTGGAAGTCACCATTTGTCACTGGCAGCAGCGTCACAACTCACTAGACTTCCAGGGACCCGCAGACCTAGGCTGCCTTCTGCCTCAGGCAAGGTCCCGAATCCTTTATCCCAGATGCTGACACCTGGCCACTGGCCGACATTCATTTTGATCAACACAGAGGTCTGAGTGAGGGTCAGCAGGCCGGGTAGGTGAAGTGAAGGCCAGGTGGGCGGGACTAAGGCTTCTTTGCCATCACCATGGAGACAGTCTCCCCACCGGAAGAGTAGGCGCAGCTTATGATGGGCCTGGTGACAAGACTCAGCCAATGGCAGAGATCCAGCCCGCCAGGCAGATGACACAGGGCCCTCCATTGTGACCCAGGACACCTAGTGGCCACAGGATTTGAGCACACCCTGGGAAAGGCTACGCAGGCACAAGGGAGCCCCTGGTGCGGACTGCTTCAGGGCATTGGCACAGCAGGCCAGGGTCCAATTTTCCCACTTTCCTCAGGATATCAGTACGCAAGACATCCCCACTCAGCATCTCCTGCCTCTCTCTCTGTCTCTCTCTCTCTCTGTATGTGTTCATTCTCTGAAATCTCTTCCTTCTCCCCCCCAGGCACTTCACAGCTTGGAGTGCCTGACAGAGTGTCTAGAGACGAAAGAGCAAAGGGGGAAGGCCTCTGGCTGTACTGGTTGCCCAAGGGCAGAGAAGATCTGGTAGTCTATCTGGAAGGACTAGGGAGTAGTGACTGATTGGGGAGCTACATCACGGGTGAACCCTGGCCGGGTGAAGCTTGTTGACACGGGGCAGCCTCTCCGGAGACTACTAATTCCGCTGATAACATTGTATTCAAATACCCGGCTGAGTGCCATGGGCAGAAAACATTGACACATACCTGCCAGAGGCCTATCCTGGGTCTGAAGAGTCCACCCTGGTCTCCAGCGACTCATCATCTCAGCACACACTTTGCCGGCACACATGGAATCCGCCTCTCTCCAGGAATGCTTCTCCTGCTAGGAAACACAGGATGGCACTCAGCCAAAGGAGAACACAGGCAAAGTCAAATGAAGCCCGCATTTTCAAGATTTTGCTTCTGCTGGGCCACAGCCCCCGGTGGCACACTGCATGCGCGTCACTTCTCCAAAGACAAGGCCGAAATCTGGGCGTCCAGGGCCCCAGCAGTCCAGAGTCTGCGGATGGTGGCATACTCTGCAGATGGTGCCACCTATTTGCCAAGTACAGGACGGAGGCCTGTGCCCTAGACTGGCTCCGCTAGGGCTCCACGACCTCAGCTATTTTCCGAGACCTTTGACCCGTGCCCTCGTGAGTGTGTGATCTCTAGTTACACTTCTCCTCCGACCACTCTCAATCCGCCACCTGCGGATACCTGAGCGTGGAAATCTACATCTATCACTAGCTGCAGTGTCACAGATCACTAGGTGTTTAGGCTCAGGCTGACCTTGGCTGTCTTCTGCCCGGGCAAGGAGCGAAATCCTTCAAAGGAAATGAGGACACGTGGTCACTGGCCGACATCCTTTCTTTCATCCACACGGCGGTCCAGATGAGGGTAAAGAGGCCACGTAGGCCAGGTGAAGGCTGAGTGCGGGGCCTAAGGCTTCTTCCCCAATCACCATGGAGACAGCCACCGGAAGGCTGGCCGGAACTTCTGACGGGGACGGGTCACAAACACTGAGCCAATAGGAGAAGTCCAGCCTAACCGGCCAGTTCTGCAGAGCCCTCCATGGTACCCATGGACACACAACAGGCCCTTGTGTCTTTGGCCACAAAATCGAGGGCACCAGGGAATAACTTCACAGTAGCCAATCCCTGATGCGGACACGTTCGACACACTGGGACAGCAGGCAGGTACCTCTTTACCACTTACGCTAGGATGTCAGTAGGCAAGGTGCCCTTCCTCAGCATCTATGGCCCCTCTCTGGATGTGTTCATTCAGAGGAATCTCTTCCTTCTACCCCTGAGACGCATCACAAGTATGAGGGGCCTGACAGAGAGCCTGGAGATGAAACGGGGGAGGCTTCTGGCTGGACCGCTTCCCCGTGGGTAGACAATAGCAGGTAGTCTCTCTGGAAGGTCTTAGCTTCTGTTGATTGACATGGGCAATACAGTAGGGGCGGTCCCTGGCCAGGTGGAGCTTGTGGGCAGATGCAACCTCTCCGGCGACGAATAATCCCGCTGCTGCTTTGTTTGCTGAAAACCGCCCCCCCGCCAACTCGGATGGGCAGAGAACATTCACCCACACCTGCCAGGGGCCTTTCCTGGGACTAAAGATCCCAACCTGGTCTCAACGTCGTCACCCTCTCAGCACACACCTTTCCTGCACACATAATCCTGCCTTTCTCCGTCAGTGCCTTATCCTACTAGGAAACAAAGCATGCCGCTCAAATAGGCCGATGCCGGGGAAATCGAGGAGACACTGCCATTTTCCAAATTTTTGCTGTCTACATGTCCCCGCCTCCGGTGCAAGACTGCGTATGTGGCCGGGCTCCGAAGGCAAGGCCGAAATCCTGGCAGCCTGGGCCCCGGCAGTCCAATGGTTTATGGACGTGGGGACACGGATGACCTGTTTGCCACATACAGGAGAAATCCTTGGGCCCTTCACTGGCTCGCCATTCAGCTCCACGACGTCCACTCCTGGCCCTGGCCTTCGGCCGGTGCCCCATTCAACGTGTGCTCAGGAGCCATGTTTCTCCACCCATCGCTATCATTCTGCCACCAGGGGATATGTGAGTGTGGGCGTCACCATTTGTCACTGGCAGCAGCGTCACAACTCACTAGACTTCCAGGGACCCGCAGACCTAGGCTGCCTTCTGCCTCAGGCAAGGTCCCGAATCCTTTATCCCAGATGCTGACACCTGGCCACTGGCCGACATTCATTTTGATCAACACAGAGGTCTGAGTGAGGGTCAGCAGGCCGGGTAGGTGAAGTGAAGGCCAGGTGGGCGGGACTAAGGCTTCTTTGCCATCACCATGGAGACAGTCTCCCCACCGGAAGAGTAGGCGCAGCTTATGATGGGCCTGGTGACAAGACTCAGCCAATGGCAGAGATCCAGCCCGCCAGGCAGATGACACAGGGCCCTCCATTGTGACCCAGGACACCTAGTGGCCACAGGATTTGAGCACACCCTGGGAAAGGCTACGCAGGCACAAGGGAGCCCCTGGTGCGGACTGCTTCAGGGCATTGGCACAGCAGGCCAGGGTCCAATTTTCCCACTTTCCTCAGGATATCAGTACGCAAGACATCCCCACTCAGCATCTCCTGCCTCTCTCTCTGTCTCTCTCTCTCTCTGTATGTGTTCATTCTCTGAAATCTCTTCCTTCTCCCCCCCAGGCACTTCACAGCTTGGAGTGCCTGACAGAGTGTCTAGAGACGAAAGAGCAAAGGGGGAAGGCCTCTGGCTGTACTGGTTGCCCAAGGGCAGAGAAGATCTGGTAGTCTATCTGGAAGGACTAGGGAGTAGTGACTGATTGGGGAGCTACATCACGGGTGAACCCTGGCCGGGTGAAGCTTGTTGACACGGGGCAGCCTCTCCGGAGACTACTAATTCCGCTGATAACATTGTATTCAAATACCCGGCTGAGTGCCATGGGCAGAAAACATTGACACATACCTGCCAGAGGCCTATCCTGGGTCTGAAGAGTCCACCCTGGTCTCCAGCGACTCATCATCTCAGCACACACTTTGCCGGCACACATGGAATCCGCCTCTCTCCAGGAATGCTTCTCCTGCTAGGAAACACAGGATGGCACTCAGCCAAAGGAGAACACAGGCAAAGTCAAATGAAGCCCGCATTTTCAAGATTTTGCTTCTGCTGGGCCACAGCCCCCGGTGGCACACTGCATGCGCGTCACTTCTCCAAAGACAAGGCCGAAATCTGGGCGTCCAGGGCCCCAGCAGTCCAGAGTCTGCGGATGGTGGCATACTCTGCAGATGGTGCCACCTATTTGCCAAGTACAGGACGGAGGCCTGTGCCCTAGACTGGCTCCGCTAGGGCTCCACGACCTCAGCTATTTTCCGAGACCTTTGACCCGTGCCCTCGTGAGTGTGTGATCTCTAGTTACACTTCTCCTCCGACCACTCTCAATCCGCCACCTGCGGATACCTGAGCGTGGAAATCTACATCTATCACTAGCTGCAGTGTCACAGGTCACTAGGTGTTTAGGCTCAGGCTGACCTTGGCTGTCTTCTGCCCGGGCAAGGAGCGAAATCCTTCAAAGGAAATGAGGACACGTGGTCACTGGCCGACATCCTTTCTTTCATCCACACGGCGGTCCAGATGAGGGTAAAGAGGCCACGTAGGCCAGGTGAAGGCTGAGTGCGGGGCCTAAGGCTTCTTCCCCAATCACCATGGAGACAGCCACCGGAAGGCTGGCCGGAACTTCTGACGGGGACGGGTCACAAACACTGAGCCAATAGGAGAAGTCCAGCCTAACCGGCCAGTTCTGCAGAGCCCTCCATGGTACCCATGGACACACAACAGGCCCTTGTGTCTTTGGCCACAAAATCGAGGGCACCAGGGAATAACTTCACAGTAGCCAATCCCTGATGCGGACACGTTCGACACACTGGGACAGCAGGCAGGTACCTCTTTACCACTTACGCTAGGATGTCAGTAGGCAAGGTGCCCTTCCTCAGCATCTATGGCCCCTCTCTGGATGTGTTCATTCAGAGGAATCTCTTCCTTCTACCCCTGAGACGCATCACAAGTATGAGGGGCCTGACAGAGAGCCTGGAGATGAAACGGGGGAGGCTTCTGGCTGGACCGCTTCCCCGTGGGTAGACAATAGCAGGTAGTCTCTCTGGAAGGTCTTAGCTTCTGTTGATTGACATGGGCAATACAGTAGGGGCGGTCCCTGGCCAGGTGGAGCTTGTGGGCAGATGCAACCTCTCCGGCGACGAATAATCCCGCTGCTGCTTTGTTTGCTGAAAACCTCCCCCCCGCCAACTCGGATGGGCAGAGAACATTCACCCACACCTGCCAGGGGCCTTTCCTGGGACTAAAGATCCCAACCTGGTCTCAACGTCGTCACCCTCTCAGCACACACCTTTCCTGCACACATAATCCTGCCTTTCTCCGTCAGTGCCTTATCCTACTAGGAAACAAAGCATGCCGCTCAAATAGGCCGATGCCGGGGAAATCGAGGAGACACTGCCATTTTCCAAATTTTTGCTGTCTACATGTCCCCGCCTCCGGTGCAAGACTGCGTATGTGGCCGGGCTCCGAAGGCAAGGCCGAAATCCTGGCAGCCTGGGCCCCGGCAGTCCAATGGTTTATGGACGTGGGGACACGGATGACCTGTTTGCCACATACAGGAGAAATCCTTGGGCCCTTCACTGGCTCGCCATTCAGCTCCACGACGTCCACTCCTGGCCCTGGCCTTCGGCCGGTGCCCCATTCAACGTGTGCTCAGGAGCCATGTTTCTCCACCCATCGCTATCATTCTGCCACCAGGGGATATGTGAGTGTGGGAGTCACCATTTGTCACTGGCAGCAGCGTCACAACTCACTAGACTTCCAGGGACCCGCAGACCTAGGCTGCCTTCTGCCTCAGGCAAGGTCCCGAATCCTTTATCCCAGATGCTGACACCTGGCCACTGGCCGACATTCATTTTGATCAACACAGAGGTCTGAGTGAGGGTCAGCAGGCCGGGTAGGTGAAGTGAAGGCCAGGTGGGCGGGACTAAGGCTTCTTTGCCATCACCATGGAGACAGTCTCCCCACCGGAAGAGTAGGCGCAGCTTATGATGGGCCTGGTGACAAGACTCAGCCAGTGGCAGAGATCCAGCCCGCCAGGCAGATGACACAGGGCCCTCCATTGTGACCCAGGACACCTAGTGGCCACAGGATTTGAGCACACCCTGGGAAAGGCTACACAGGCACAAGGGAGCCCCTGGTGCGGACTGCTTCAGGGCATTGGCACAGCAGGCCAGGGTCCAATTTTCCCACTTTCCTCAGGATATCAGTACGCAAGACATCCCCACTCAGCATCTCCTGCCTCTCTCTCTGTCTCTCTCTCTCTGTATGTGTTCATTCTCTGAAATCTCTTCCTTCTCCCCCCCAGGCACTTCACAGCTTGGAGTGCCTGACAGAGTGTCTAGAGACGAAAGAGCAAAGGGGGAAGGCCTCTGGCTGTACTGGTTGCCCAAGGGCAGAGAAGATCTGGTAGTCTATCTGGAAGGACTAGGGAGTAGTGATTGATTGGGGAGCTACATCATGGGTGAACCCTGGCCGGGTGAAGCTTGTTGACACGGGGCAGCCTCTCCGGAGACTACTAATTCCGCTGATAACATTGTATTCAAATACCCGGCTGAGTGCCATGGGCAGAAAACATTGACACATACCTGCCAGAGGCCTATCCTGGGTCTGAAGAGTCCACCCTGGTCTCCAGCGACTCATCATCTCAGCACACACTTTGCCGGCACACATGGAATCCGCCTCTCTCCAGGAATGCTTCTCCTGCTAGGAAACACAGGATGGCACTCAGCCAAAGGAGAACACAGGCAAAGTCAAATGAAGCCCGCATTTTCAAGATTTTGCTTCTGCTGGGCCACAGCCCCCGGTGGCACACTGCATGCGCGTCACTTCTCCAAAGACAAGGCCGAAATCCGGGCGTCCAGGGCCCCAGCAGTCCAGAGTCTGCGGATGGCGGCATACTCTGCAGATGGTGCCACCTATTTGCCAAGCACAGGACGGAGGCCTGTGCCCTAGACTGGCTCCGCTAGGGCTCCACGACCTCAGCTATTTTCCGAGACCTTTGACCCGTGCCCTCGTGAGTGTGTGATCTCTAGTTACACTTCTCCTCCGACCACTCTCAATCCGCCACCTGCGGATACCTGAGCGTGGAAATCTACATCTATCACTAGCTGCAGTGTCACAGGTCACTAGGTGTTTAGGCTCAGGCTGACCTTGGCTGTCTTCTGCCCGGGCAAGGAGCGAAATCCTTCAAAGGAAATGAGGACACGTGGTCACTGGCCGACATCCTTTCTTTCATCCACACGGCGGTCCAGATGAGGGTAAAGAGGCCACGTAGGCCAGGTGAAGGCTGAGTGCGGGGCCTAAGGCTTCTTCCCCAATCACCATGGAGACAGCCACCGGAAGGCTGGCCGGAACTTCTGACGGGGACGGGTCACAAACACTGAGCCAATAGGAGAAGTCCAGCCTAACCGGCCAGTTCTGCAGAGCCCTCCATGGTACCCATGGACACACAACAGGCCCTTGTGTCTTTGGCCACAAAATCGAGGGCACCAGGGAATAACTTCACAGTAGCCAATCCCTGATGCGGACACGTTCGACACACTGGGACAGCAGGCAGGTACCTCTTTACCACTTACGCTAGGATGTCAGTAGGCAAGGTGCCCTTCCTCAGCATCTATGGCCCCTCTCTGGATGTGTTCATTCAGAGGAATCTCTTCCTTCTACCCCTGAGACGCATCACAAGTATGAGGGGCCTGACAGAGAGCCTGGAGATGAAACGGCGGAGGCTTCTGGCTGGACCGCTTCCCCGTGGGTAGACAATAGCAGGTAGTCTCTCTGGAAGGTCTTAGCTTCTGTTGATTGACATGGGCAATACAGTAGGGGCGGTCCCTGGCCAGGTGGAGCTTGTGGGCAGATGCAACCTCTCCGGCGACGAATAATCCCGCTGCTGCTTTGTTTGCTGAAAACCTCCCCCCGCCAACTCGGATGGGCAGAGAACATTCACCCACACCTGCCAGGGGCCTTTCCTGGGACTAAAGATCCCAACCTGGTCTCAACGTCGTCACCCTCTCAGCACACACCTTTCCTGCACACATAATCCTGCCTTTCTCCGTCAGTGCCTTATCCTACTAGGAAACAAAGCATGCCGCTCAAATAGGCCGATGCCGGGGAAATCGAGGAGACACTGCCATTTTCCAAATTTTTGCTGTCTACATGTCCCCGCCCCCGGTGCAAGGCTGCGTATGTGGCCGGGCTCCGAAGGCAAGGCCGAAATCCTGGCAGCCTGGGCCCCGGCAGTCCAATGGTTTATGGACGTGGGGACACGGATGACCTGTTTGCCACATACAGGAGAAATCCTTGGGCCCTTCACTGGCTCGCCATTCAGCTCCACAACGTCCACTCCTGGCCCTGGCCTTTGGCCGGTGCCCCATTCAACGTGTGCTCAGGAGCCATGTTTCTCCACCCATCGCTATCATTCTGCCACCAGGGGATATGTGAGTGTGGAAGTCACCATTTGTCACTGGCAGCAGCGTCACAACTCACTAGACTTCCAGGGACCCGCAGACCTAGGCTGCCTTCTGCCTCAGGCAAGGTCCCGAATCCTTTATCCCAGATGCTGACACCTGGCCACTGGCCGACATTCATTTTGATCAACACAGAGGTCTGAGTGAGGGTCAGCAGGCCGGGTAGGTGAAGTGAAGGCCAGGTGGGCGGGACTAAGGCTTCTTTGCCATCACCATGGAGACAGTCTCCCCACCGGAAGAGTAGGCGCAGCTTATGATGGGCCTGGTGACAAGACTCAGCCAATGGCAGAGATCCAGCCCGCCAGGCAGATGACACAGGGCCCTCCATTGTGACCCAGGACACCTAGTGGCCACAGGATTTGAGCACACCCTGGGAAAGGCTACGCAGGCACAAGGGAGCCCCTGGTGCGGACTGCTTCAGGGCATTGGCACAGCAGGCCAGGGTCCAATTTTCCCACTTTCCTCAGGATATCAGTACGCAAGACATCCCCACTCAGCATCTCCTGCCTCTCTCTCTGTCTCTCTCTCTCTCTGTATGTGTTCATTCTCTGAAATCTCTTCCTTCTCCCCCCCAGGCACTTCACAGCTTGGAGTGCCTGACAGAGTGTCTAGAGACGAAAGAGCAAAGGGGGAAGGCCTCTGGCTGTACTGGTTGCCCAAGGGCAGAGAAGATCTGGTAGTCTATCTGGAAGGACTAGGGAGTAGTGACTGATTGGGGAGCTACATCACGGGTGAACCCTGGCCGGGTGAAGCTTGTTGACACGGGGCAGCCTCTCCGGAGACTACTAATTCCGCTGATAACATTGTATTCAAATACCCGGCTGAGTGCCATGGGCAGAAAACATTGACACATACCTGCCAGAGGCCTATCCTGGGTCTGAAGAGTCCACCCTGGTCTCCAGCGACTCATCATCTCAGCACACACTTTGCCGGCACACATGGAATCCGCCTCTCTCCAGGAATGCTTCTCCTGCTAGGAAACACAGGATGGCACTCAGCCAAAGGAGAACACAGGCAAAGTCAAATGAAGCCCGCATTTTCAAGATTTTGCTTCTGCTGGGCCACAGCCCCCGGTGGCACACTGCATGCGCGTCACTTCTCCAAAGACAAGGCCGAAATCTGGGCGTCCAGGGCCCCAGCAGTCCAGAGTCTGCGGATGGTGGCATACTCTGCAGATGGTGCCACCTATTTGCCAAGTACAGGACGGAGGCCTGTGCCCTAGACTGGCTCCGCTAGGGCTCCACGACCTCAGCTATTTTCCGAGACCTTTGACCCGTGCCCTCGTGAGTGTGTGATCTCTAGTTACACTTCTCCTCCGACCACTCTCAATCCGCCACCTGCGGATACCTGAGCGTGGAAATCTACATCTATCACTAGCTGCAGTGTCACAGGTCACTAGGTGTTTAGGCTCAGGCTGACCTTGGCTGTCTTCTGCCCGGGCAAGGAGCGAAATCCTTCAAAGGAAATGAGGACACGTGGTCACTGGCCGACATCCTTTCTTTCATCCACACGGCGGTCCAGATGAGGGTAAAGAGGCCACGTAGGCCAGGTGAAGGCTGAGTGCGGGGCCTAAGGCTTCTTCCCCAATCACCATGGAGACAGCCACCGGAAGGCTGGCCGGAACTTCTGACGGGGACGGGTCACAAACACTGAGCCAATAGGAGAAGTCCAGCCTAACCGGCCAGTTCTGCAGAGCCCTCCATGGTACCCATGGACACACAACAGGCCCTTGTGTCTTTGGCCACAAAATCGAGGGCACCAGGGAATAACTTCACAGTAGCCAATCCCTGATGCGGACACGTTCGACACACTGGGACAGCAGGCAGGTACCTCTTTACCACTTACGCTAGGATGTCAGTAGGCAAGGTGCCCTTCCTCAGCATCTATGGCCCCTCTCTGGATGTGTTCATTCAGAGGAATCTCTTCCTTCTACCCCTGAGACGCATCACAAGTATGAGGGGCCTGACAGAGAGCCTGGAGATGAAACGGGGGAGGCTTCTGGCTGGACCGCTTCCCCGTGGGTAGACAATAGCAGGTAGTCTCTCTGGAAGGTCTTAGCTTCTGTTGATTGACATGGGCAATACAGTAGGGGCGGTCCCTGGCCAGGTGGAGCTTGTGGGCAGATGCAACCTCTCCGGCGACGAATAATCCCGCTGCTGCTTTGTTTGCTGAAAACCGCCCCCCCGCCAACTCGGATGGGCAGAGAACATTCACCCACACCTGCCAGGGGCCTTTCCTGGGACTAAAGATCCCAACCTGGTCTCAACGTCGTCACCCTCTCAGCACACACCTTTCCTGCACACATAATCCTGCCTTTCTCCGTCAGTGCCTTATCCTACTAGGAAACAAAGCATGCCGCTCAAATAGGCCGATGCCGGGGAAATCGAGGAGACACTGCCATTTTCCAAATTTTTGCTGTCTACATGTCCCCGCCTCCGGTGCAAGACTGCGTATGTGGCCGGGCTCCGAAGGCAAGGCCGAAATCCTGGCAGCCTGGGCCCCGGCAGTCCAATGGTTTATGGACGTGGGGACACGGATGACCTGTTTGCCACATACAGGAGAAATCCTTGGGCCCTTCACTGGCTCGCCATTCAGCTCCACGACGTCCACTCCTGGCCCTGGCCTTCGGCCGGTGCCCCATTCAACGTGTGCTCAGGAGCCATGTTTCTCCACCCATCGCTATCATTCTGCCACCAGGGGATATGTGAGTGTGGGAGTCACCATTTGTCACTGGCAGCAGCGTCACAACTCACTAGACTTCCAGGGACCCGCAGACCTAGGCTGCCTTCTGCCTCAGGCAAGGTCCCGAATCCTTTATCCCAGATGCTGACACCTGGCCACTGGCCGACATTCATTTTGATCAACACAGAGGTCTGAGTGAGGGTCAGCAGGCCGGGTAGGTGAAGTGAAGGCCAGGTGGGCGGGACTAAGGCTTCTTTGCCATCACCATGGAGACAGTCTCCCCACCGGAAGAGTAGGCGCAGCTTATGATGGGCCTGGTGACAAGACTCAGCCAATGGCAGAGATCCAGCCCGCCAGGCAGATGACACAGGGCCCTCCATTGTGACCCAGGACACCTAGTGGCCACAGGATTTGAGCACACCCTGGGAAAGGCTACGCAGGCACAAGGGAGCCCCTGGTGCGGACTGCTTCAGGGCATTGGCACAGCAGGCCAGGGTCCAATTTTCCCACTTTCCTCAGGATATCAGTACGCAAGACATCCCCACTCAGCATCTCCTGCCTCTCTCTCTGTCTCTCTCTCTCTCTGTATGTGTTCATTCTCTGAAATCTCTTCCTTCTCCCCCCCAGGCACTTCACAGCTTGGAGTGCCTGACAGAGTGTCTAGAGACGAAAGAGCAAAGGGGGAAGGCCTCTGGCTGTACTGGTTGCCCAAGGGCAGAGAAGATCTGGTAGTCTATCTGGAAGGACTAGGGAGTAGTGACTGATTGGGGAGCTACATCACGGGTGAACCCTGGCCGGGTGAAGCTTGTTGACACGGGGCAGCCTCTCCGGAGACTACTAATTCCGCTGATAACATTGTATTCAAATACCCGGCTGAGTGCCATGGGCAGAAAACATTGACACATACCTGCCAGAGGCCTATCCTGGGTCTGAAGAGTCCACCCTGGTCTCCAGCGACTCATCATCTCAGCACACACTTTGCCGGCACACATGGAATCCGCCTCTCTCCAGGAATGCTTCTCCTGCTAGGAAACACAGGATGGCACTCAGCCAAAGGAGAACACAGGCAAAGTCAAATGAAGCCCGCATTTTCAAGATTTTGCTTCTGCTGGGCCACAGCCCCCGGTGGCACACTGCATGCGCGTCACTTCTCCAAAGACAAGGCCGAAATCTGGGCGTCCAGGGCCCCAGCAGTCCAGAGTCTGCGGATGGTGGCATACTCTGCAGATGGTGCCACCTATTTGCCAAGTACAGGACGGAGGCCTGTGCCCTAGACTGGCTCCGCTAGGGCTCCACGACCTCAGCTATTTTCCGAGACCTTTGACCCGTGCCCTCGTGAGTGTGTGATCTCTAGTTACACTTCTCCTCCGACCACTCTCAATCCGCCACCTGCGGATACCTGAGCGTGGAAATCTACATCTATCACTAGCTGCAGTGTCACAGGTCACTAGGTGTTTAGGCTCAGGCTGACCTTGGCTGTCTTCTGCCCGGGCAAGGAGCGAAATCCTTCAAAGGAAATGAGGACACGTGGTCACTGGCCGACATCCTTTCTTTCATCCACACGGCGGTCCAGATGAGGGTAAAGAGGCCACGTAGGCCAGGTGAAGGCTGAGTGCGGGGCCTAAGGCTTCTTCCCCAATCACCATGGAGACAGCCACCGGAAGGCTGGCCGGAACTTCTGACGGGGACGGGTCACAAACACTGAGCCAATAGGAGAAGTCCAGCCTAACCGGCCAGTTCTGCAGAGCCCTCCATGGTACCCATGGACACACAACAGGCCCTTGTGTCTTTGGCCACAAAATCGAGGGCACCAGGGAATAACTTCACAGTAGCCAATCCCTGATGCGGACACGTTCGACACACTGGGACAGCAGGCAGGTACCTCTTTACCACTTACGCTAGGATGTCAGTAGGCAAGGTGCCCTTCCTCAGCATCTATGGCCCCTCTCTGGATGTGTTCATTCAGAGGAATCTCTTCCTTCTACCCCTGAGACGCATCACAAGTATGAGGGGCCTGACAGAGAGCCTGGAGATGAAACGGGGGAGGCTTCTGGCTGGACCGCTTCCCCGTGGGTAGACAATAGCAGGTAGTCTCTCTGGAAGGTCTTAGCTTCTGTTGATTGACATGGGCAATACAGTAGGGGCGGTCCCTGGCCAGGTGGAGCTTGTGGGCAGATGCAACCTCTCCGGCGACGAATAATCCCGCTGCTGCTTTGTTTGCTGAAAACCGCCCCCCCGCCAACTCGGATGGGCAGAGAACATTCACCCACACCTGCCAGGGGCCTTTCCTGGGACTAAAGATCCCAACCTGGTCTCAACGTCGTCACCCTCTCAGCACACACCTTTCCTGCACACATAATCCTGCCTTTCTCCGTCAGTGCCTTATCCTACTAGGAAACAAAGCATGCCGCTCAAATAGGCCGATGCCGGGGAAATCGAGGAGACACTGCCATTTTCCAAATTTTTGCTGTCTACATGTCCCCGCCTCCGGTGCAAGACTGCGTATGTGGCCGGGCTCCGAAGGCAAGGCCGAAATCCTGGCAGCCTGGGCCCCGGCAGTCCAATGGTTTATGGACGTGGGGACACGGATGACCTGTTTGCCACATACAGGAGAAATCCTTGGGCCCTTCACTGGCTCGCCATTCAGCTCCACGACGTCCACTCCTGGCCCTGGCCTTCGGCCGGTGCCCCATTCAACGTGTGCTCAGGAGCCATGTTTCTCCACCCATCGCTATCATTCTGCCACCAGGGGATATGTGAGTGTGGGAGTCACCATTTGTCACTGGCAGCAGCGTCACAACTCACTAGACTTCCAGGGACCCGCAGACCTAGGCTGCCTTCTGCCTCAGGCAAGGTCCCGAATCCTTTATCCCAGATGCTGACACCTGGCCACTGGCCGACATTCATTTTGATCAACACAGAGGTCTGAGTGAGGGTCAGCAGGCCGGGTAGGTGAAGTGAAGGCCAGGTGGGCGGGACTAAGGCTTCTTTGCCATCACCATGGAGACAGTCTCCCCACCGGAAGAGTAGGCGCAGCTTATGATGGGCCTGGTGACAAGACTCAGCCAATGGCAGAGATCCAGCCCGCCAGGCAGATGACACAGGGCCCTCCATTGTGACCCAGGACACCTAGTGGCCACAGGATTTGAGCACACCCTGGGAAAGGCTACGCAGGCACAAGGGAGCCCCTGGTGCGGACTGCTTCAGGGCATTGGCACAGCAGGCCAGGGTCCAATTTTCCCACTTTCCTCAGGATATCAGTACGCAAGACATCCCCACTCAGCATCTCCTGCCTCTCTCTCTGTCTCTCTCTCTCTGTATGTGTTCATTCTCTGAAATCTCTTCCTTCTCCCCCCCAGGCACTTCACAGCTTGGAGTGCCTGACAGAGTGTCTAGAGACGAAAGAGCAAAGGGGGAAGGCCTCTGGCTGTACTGGTTGCCCAAGGGCAGAGAAGATCTGGTAGTCTATCTGGAAGGACTAGGGAGTAGTGATTGATTGGGGAGCTACATCACGGGTGAACCCTGGCCGGGTGAAGCTTGTTGACACGGGGCAGCCTCTCCGGAGACTACTAATTCCGCTGATAACATTGTATTCAAATACCCGGCTGAGTGCCATGGGCAGAAAACATTGACACATACCTGCCAGAGGCCTATCCTGGGTCTGAAGAGTCCACCCTGGTCTCCAGCGACTCATCATCTCAGCACACACTTTGCCGGCACACATGGAATCCGCCTCTCTCCAGGAATGCTTCTCCTGCTAGGAAACACAGGATGGCACTCAGCCAAAGGAGAACACAGGCAAAGTCAAATGAAGCCCGCATTTTCAAGATTTTGCTTCTGCTGGGCCACAGCCCCCGGTGGCACACTGCATGCGCGTCACTTCTCCAAAGACAAGGCCGAAATCCGGGCGTCCAGGGCCCCAGCAGTCCAGAGTCTGCGGATGGCGGCATACTCTGCAGATGGTGCCACCTATTTGCCAAGCACAGGACGGAGGCCTGTGCCCTAGACTGGCTCCGCTAGGGCTCCACGACCTCAGCTATTTTCCGAGACCTTTGACCCGTGCCCTCGTGAGTGTGTGATCTCTAGTTACACTTCTCCTCCGACCACTCTCAATCCGCCACCTGCGGATACCTGAGCGTGGAAATCTACATCTATCACTAGCTGCAGTGTCACAGGTCACTAGGTGTTTAGGCTCAGGCTGACCTTGGCTGTCTTCTGCCCAGGCAAGGAGCGAAATCCTTCAAAGGAAATGAGGACACGTGGTCACTGGCCGACATCCTTTAACCAACACTGAGTCCCTGGTCAGCATCCTGGTGTCCTGGCAAGAAGAGCCAGGCACCTCCAGGAGCATCTGGAGGAGGAGACAAGGGCTGAAGAGAGTGCCACACCTACTGGTGCTGCTACACATGTGGGAGACCGGGCTGCAGAGGGTGCAGGCATGGCCTGAAGGTCAAAGGAGAAGCATCTGAAGACGTGCTAGGCCTCTTAGGCTGAGAGAAGGAGGATGTCTGGACTGAAAATATGCACCCTTCAGGGAAGAATTTCATTCAGGCTTCTTAAACCCACCTCTCCTGGAAGATCCATCCTTTTAGCCTTGTGCCCCTTCCACGCTCCCTCTATTACATGGAGAGATCCAGCCCTAGAGCACCAAGGTGGAAGAAGGCCCAGGATAGCTGTCCGAAGACATGAGGTCCACTCAAAAGCTCCCCCTGCCAAGGAGAGAAGAGGACAAGACTCATCTGCAGATGAGGTCTCAGGGCCCTGAGAACGAACATAATGTTTGTAAGGAAAGAGAAAAGGGATTTCAGTGGGACATGGAAGTCTGAGAAAGAGCCTCTGGACAGATAGCTCTAAGGGAGGTGTGATTGTGAAGGTGGGCTGGTCACTGAGTTCTTTGTAGTACAAGGTACCAGACAGAAGCCAGACTCTGGGGGGAACCTGCCTGCCAGTGAGCAGTGGGCATAAAACCCTAAACCAATGAGAATCGAATCCCTTCCCAGCAGCTTCTGCACAGATCAGTGATGTTTGCTTGGTCTTTGTCTTCTCTGTGGTCTAACCTGATCTGTTCTGAGATCAGAGAGTTGGAATGGAAAAGCCTGACTGAGATGAAACGAGCAAAGAGAAGACAAGGCCTCCTAAATCTGGTGAAGACAGAACACAGATAATCAAAGGTGAGGATGGGAAGAAACAGATTGAGTTCCAAGTCCAATCCACAGTATCCCAGGGCCTGGGAATCCCTGGAAGTGCCAGAGGTGTGTACTCCCTGGGAGATGTGACCCCAAGTGTCAGAGGAAGCCCTGTGGAGCAAGGAAGGGAGGGCAGGGCCTCTAGGATGGGCACTTCCATACAGGCTGCCCATGTGAATTTCTCAGAGTGACCGTGACAGATCCTGAGAGGGACAGTTTGAGGCAAAGGAAAGTAAGTTTTCTGAAGAAGGCTGAATTCCGCCTTCTCCTGACAATGAAACAGAAATCCCGTCCTGCTCAGAGGTACTGAGTAGGAGGGATTGTGAATTCCCATCCTGCACAGAGGTTGGCTGGGAAGTTCAACTGTCTAAAGACAATGTGGCCAAAGTCTTCTTTATCTTTCAAAGATATATCTTTAACTTCTTGCAAATTCAATCCTGGATAAAAGCCTAGAATATACAAGCGTGGGTTTTTCAGGAGAGCAACAAGGGGAGAAGGTGATAGTGGCATATCAGAGAAGGAGAACAATAGTCTAATGGTCCCCGTGTTACTTAATGAATCACACATGGTGTCCAGCATTCTTCCTTATCTGTAGACATGTAAATGCAGTAGATGTTTGAGCAATAACTGAATTAATCCTCACAGAATTCTTTTTGGCCATTTCCAGGCATAGAGACCAGAAGAAGTCATTAGTTACAAGAGCAAGCAATAATTCGCTGGTCTGAATTTTGTTCAATTTCTGTGTTTGCCCTTCACAGATGGATAAAAGTCTCTGAATCTGGCATTGAAGACAGTGTTTTCTCTATTGTTATGGATTGAATAGTGTCCCCCAAAATATGTGTCAACCTGGCCAGACCCTGATTCCCAGTATTGTGTGGTTGTCCTGCATTTTGTGATCTGATGTGATTACTTATGTGTTGTAAATTCCAACCTCTGTGATGTTAATGAGGCAGGATTAGAGGCAGTTAGGTTAATGAGGGAGGACACAATCTACAGGATTAGGGTGAGTCTTGAGTCAGTCTCTTTTGACATACAAAGAGAAAAGTGAGCAGAAATGAGAGGGACCTCATACCACCAAGGAAGAAGTGCCTGGAGTGGAGCACGTCTTTTTGACCCAGTGTCCACACGCTGAGAATTTCCTAGGCCAGGGGAAGATAGATGACAAGGGCCTTCCCCCAGAGCCACAAACAGAGAAAGCTTTCTCCTAGAGCTGGTGCCCTGACTTCAAACTTCTTGCTTCTTAAACTGTGAGAGAATAAGCTTCTGTTTGTTAAAGCCATCCACTTGTGGTATCTCTGCTATAGCCACACTAGATAACTAAAAAACACATATATAAAATAGTCAAAACAGAAAAAAAGTTTCAAATACACACACATACACGTATGATGTTATTAACTTTAAAAGGTTTTACATTCTTATAACACATTTAACAATAGAGATTTGTATACAGAAGTTATAATAAGAGCCATCCCCACATAAGTATATTGTACCAGCTCCCCTGAAGTGTCCAGTGTCCAAAGATACACATGTACCCTTTTACACACTGCTTTTTGCCGGGACACACGTAAGGACATTCATTTGTTTGTTTTTATGGAAATTAGGTCACACTCTACCCATGTTTTTCTCTGAATCACTCTTCACTTGACAATTTTTCATGGTTCCTCTAAATCAGCAGACATGGAAGAAGCACTCTTTTTGGTTCTTCTCATTTTTAACTCCCACCACTCTTCTGTCAGTTTGTTGTAGTGTGGTGGCTTGCATGTTGCTGTGATGTTAGAAGCTATGCCACCGGTATTTCAAATACCACCAGGTTCACCCATGGTAGACAGCTTTGAGTGGAGCTCTGGATTTAGACAGACTAGGAAAAAGGACCTAGTGATCTATTTCTAAAAAAAACTGGCCAGTGAAATCTTACAAATAGCACTGGAACACTGTCTGATTGAATGACAGAGGATAACCCCTTAGGTTGGAAGGCACTCAAAATACGAGTGGGGAAGAGCTACCTCCTCAAAGTAGATCCCACTTTAATGACATTTCCTGATGGGGCATAACTCATAATGAGAAGAAACTGATGCAAATATCCTTTAATAATCAGAATGTGGAATGAAGGAAGTATGAATCTAGGGAAATTGGAAGTCATCAAAAATGAAATGGAATGCATAAAGGTCAGTAATCCAAGGCATTAGTGAGCTGAAATAGCTTGGTTTTGGACATTTTAAACTAGACAATGATATGTTCTACTATGCCAGGATTGAGATACTAAAGAGAACGGCATCATATTCATCGATAAAAAGAACATATCAAGATCTTTTCTGAAGTACAACACTACAAGCAATAGGATAATATCCACAGGCCTACCAGGACGACCAGTTAATAAGACTATTATTCAAATTTACACACAAATCATGAATGTGAAAGATGAACAAGTTGAAGGTTTTTACCAAGTTATACAGTTTGAAACTGATCAAACGTGATGCATTGATCAATCATTTAGAATGCGAAGTTGAAAACAAAGCAGACAAATCAGCAGTTGGAAAATAAGGTATTGATGATAGAAATGACAATGAAGCTTACATGATAGAATTTGGCAAGACCAGTGACTTATTCATTGCACATACCTTTCATCAGGAACATAAACGGTGACTATACTTATGAACCATTCCAGGCAGAATAGACAGGAATCAAATTTGTGGAAGGTGATGATGGAGAAGGTCAATATCATGAGTCAGAATCAGGCCAGGGGCTGACTGCAGAACAGACGATCAGTTGCTCATATTCACGTTCAAGTTGAAGCTGAAGAAAATTAAAACAAGTCCATGAGTCAAAGTATGCCCTTGAGTATATCAAACCTGAATTTAGAGACCATCTCAAGAATAGATTTGATGCACTGCACACTAATGATCGAAGACCAGATTAGTTGTGGGATGATAGCAAGGACATCATATATGAAAAAAACAAAAAGTCATTAGAAAGACAGGAAAGAAAGCAAACACCAAAGAGGATGTCACAAGAGACTCTGAATCTTGCTCTTGAATGTACAGTAGCTAAAGAGAATGGAAGGAAAAATAAAGTAAAAGAGCTCAATAGAATACCTGAAAGGGAAGCTGGAGAAGACAAAGTATGATAATATAATGTGAACAGATCTGGAGTTAGAAAACCAAAAGGGAAGAAAACACCTGGCATTTCTCAAGCTGAAAGAACTGAAGGAAATATTCAAGCCTCTAGGTGCAATACTGAACGATTCTATGGGCAAAATATCGAACAACACAGGAAACATCAAAAGAAGACGGAAGGAATACAAAGACTCAATACACCAAAAAGAATTGGTCAACGTTCAACCATATCAGGAGGTAGCATAGGATCAAGAGCTGATGGTACTGAAGGAAGAACTCCAAGCTGCACTGAAGGCATTGGCAAAAAACACGGCTCCAGGAATTGATGGTGTACCAAATGAGATGTTTCAACACACGGACGCAGTGCTGAAGGCGCTCACTTGTCTATTCCAATATATTTGGAAGACAGCTACCTGACCAAATGACTGAAAGAGATCTATATGTGTGCCCATTCAAAGAGAGGTGGTCCAACGCAATACGGAAATTATCAAGCAATGTCATTAACATCAGACGCAAGAAAAATTTTGCTGAATATAATTTAAAAACAGTTGCAGCAGTGCACAGACAGGGAACTACCAAAAATTCAAGCTAGATTCAGAGGAAGACATGGAACATGGGATATTATTTCTGATGTCTGATGGATCTTGGCTGAAAGTAGAGAATATCAGTAAGATGTTTACCTATTTCTGTTTCCTATACAAGCACACTCAACTGTGCGGCTCATGACAAATTATGGATAGCTTAGCAAAGAATGGGAATCCCAGAACACTTAACTGTATTCATGCGGAATATGTACATAGACCAAGAGGCAGTCATTTGAGTAGGGCAAGGGGATACCGTGTGGTTTAAAATCAGAAAGTTATGTGTCATGGTGGTATCCTTTCACCATACTTACTCAATCTGTATGCTGAGCAAATAATCTGAGAAGCTGGTTTGTAAGAAGAACATGGCATTAGTTTTGGAGAAAGATTCACTAACAACCTATGATATGCAGCTGATACGACCTTGCTTGCTGAAAGTAAAGAGGACTTGAAGCAGTTACTGATGAACAGCAACCACTACAGCCTTCAGTATGGATTACACCTCAACATAAAGAAAACAAAAATTCTCACAACTGGACCAGTAAGCAACACCATGATAAACAGAGAAAATACTGAAGTCATCAAGCATTTCATTTAACTTGAATCCATAATCAATGCCCACAGAAGCAGCAGTCAAGAATTCAAACAATGTATTGCATTGGGCAAATCTATTGCAAAAGACCTCCTTAAAGTGTTGAGAAAGAAAGATGTCACTTTGAGGACTAAGGTGTGCCTGAGCAAAGCCATGATATTTTCTATCACCTCACATGCTTGAGCAAGTTAGACAATGAATACGGAAAACTAAAGAACTGATTCATTTAAAATATGGTGTTGGCAAAGAATACTGAATATACCATGGACTGCCAGAAGAATAAACAAATCCATCTTGGAAGAAGTACACCAAGAATGCACCTTAGAAGCAAGGATGGCGAGACTTCGTCTCACGTGCCTTGGACATATTTTCAGGAGGGACCTGTCCCAGGAGAGGCTCATCATGCTTGGAGAAGCTGAGGGTCAGAAAAAAAGAGGAAGGTGCTCAACAACATGAACTGACACAATGCCTGCAAGAATGGGCTAAAACATAGCAATGATTGTGAGGATGGTTCAGGATCAGGCGGTGTTTCATTCTGTTTTACACAGGATCGATGGCATCTAACAGCCACAACTAACATATGTATGCGTATATATATGTATGTGTGTGTGTGTGTGTGTGTATGTATATATATATATATACCCATTGCCGTCGAGTCGGTTCCAACTCATAGTGACCCTACAGGACAGAGTAGAACTGCCCCACAGAGTTCCCAAGGAGCGCCTGGTGGATTCGAACTGCTAACCTTTTGGTTAGCAGCTATAGCTATTAACCATTATGCGACTAGGGTTTCCATACACACACACACACAGAAACACACATATATATACACACACACTCATATATATGTGTGTGTGTGTATATATATATATATGTTCTCTTCACTAGTTTTGCACCTCTAGAGATCCCAGGCTAAGACATTTGGTACCTACACTGGTTCTAGAGGAACCAAATCTTAAGGATGAGTTTTCTGAATTGATTCTCAAGTCTGGCTAATCTTAAAGGCACTGATAACTGTCTCCAGGAGTAAACAGGCTATTGTTAATCCATGGTGGAGGTGACAATAGAAATACGCAAAATACTACTACCACTGGATCAAATATTTGTGAGAGACAAGGCTCTGTCTGATTATATATTTGATACTTTTCTATAATTTTGTCAGCATAAGAATAATAAGGAAGCTGCTTGTTTGGTCCTGCTTTTGCTAGCCACACTGGTGAATGAAAGAAATGGACTCAAAGCTCAAGCACCACATACAAGATCTGAAAGCTGCCACTTGTGCCCAGAAAGAAAACCATATTTCTTATAGTAACAAGGCTAATGCTGCCAAAAATAAACTCAGATTCTTATCATTAGAGTGACTGAATTAAAGCGCCAGTTGAATATCCAACCTCAAATGGTGTCTGAAGTTAGAGTGAGGGCATTGATTGGGAAGAAATGGGATCCTGAAACTTGGGATGAGGACATATGGGCAGACAGTCAGAAAGCGGGGGACAATGAACCTCCAATTTCTGTTGAATCGCTCTTCCTAACAGAACCAGATCTTTTACTACCATCTGAAGAGATTCTCTAATTTTGCCTGCTAAGGCACCCTTCCCAGTAAAACAATTATCCCTTCCACCTCCATCTGATGAGATTACCCCAGCTGTGCCTGAAGTGTCTTGTTTGAGTTGTCTCCTGGGGTGGTGTCTGGGGCATTGCCTGGGGCATCACCTTAGGCAGATGCCTTATAAGACACGGCTGAACATCCCACTGCCACTGCCCATTTTTGCTTCTAGACCTATACCTAGACTTCAGTCCCAACAAGCCCCAAAAGGTGAACTATAAAGTGTGACCCAGGAGAAGGTATGCTAAACTCCAAAAGAACTGCTTGATTTTTCTAATATATACATACAGAAACCTGGTGAATATGTGTGGGAATGGCTATTCCGGGTGTGGGATAATGGTGCAAGCAACATAAAGGTGGATTAGTCTGAGTTTATTGATATAGGCCCAGGAAGCATGGATTCTTCATTCAGTGTTTCAGCTTGAGAGGTTAGAAAAGGATCTCATAGTTTATTTGGTTGGTTTACTGAAGCATGGATTAAGTGGTGGCCTAAAATAAATCAAGTGGAAATGCAGATCTGCCATTGTATAATGTAGGAGAAGGTAACCAAAGGCTGAGGGAAATTGGCAGGTTAGAATGGATTTATTAGGCTGGACCCACAGACCCACACACGGAGTGCCCAGGGGGCTTTCTTTTTACCATAGCGGTGAGGTACAAATTTGGAAAGCAAGCCCCAGCTTTACTGAAGACTTCTGTGGTTGCTATTTTATGTAAGTAAGAGTCCACAGTGAGAACTGCCCTAACTGAATTAAGACACCTAACTACAATGCAGTTGACTGGAGCCCATGGTGGTAGCAGCCAAGTGGTGGCACTCAATCAACAAAGACAAGGTGGGTGTGGTTACCATAACAGACAGTAGAGTCAAAGCAGTAATCAGAATAGTCTGCTCGCATGGATTTATGGCATTGGCTACTTAGTCATAGTGTCCCTGGGAGTGAAAGAACTGGGAAATGTACATCTCCTGGTACCTAGTGTCTTAGACATCTAGTGCTCCTGTAACAGAAATACCACAAACGGATGACTTTAACAAAAAAAATTATTCCCTCACAGTCCAGGAGGCTCTATAAGTCCAAATTCAGGGTGCCAATTCCAGGGGAAGGCTTTTTTTCTCTGTCACTCTTAGGGGAAGGTCTTTGTCACCAATCTTCCCCTGGACAAGAAGGTTCTCAGCACAGGGATCCTAGGTCCAAAGGATGCACTGCTCCTGACACTTCTTTCTTGGTGGTACTGAGGTCCCCCTGTCTCACTGCTCTTTTCTCTTTTATATCTCAAAAGAGATTGACTTAAAACACAACTTAATCTTGTAGATTGAGCCCTGCCTCCTTAACATAACTGCTTCAAATCCTCGCTCATTAACATCATAGAGGTAGGATTTACAATACATTGGAAAATCACACCAGCTGACAAAATGGTGGATAATCGCACAATAGTGGGAAGCATAGCCTAGTCAAGCTGATATATACATTTTGGGAAGACAGAATTTAATCCGTAACACCTAGTATGCAGCTATCGACCTGTTAATGCCTTTTTCTCCATACCTGTTTCGAAGTATCACCAGAAACAGTGTGCCTTCTCTCTGACCTAAGTATATAAGGACCAAATAATATAGAGGAATCTCTGTTACATTTTCTCCATCTTACCGTTATTTGGCCTCATAGGCAGACCCAGTCACTTAATTGCACGGCAGAATGAAGAGATTAAAGCCCCTACATTCTTGCCAGTGGACCAGGAAGGTAGCTGCTCAGACATCAGAGAGCCTCAGAGAGACAGAGAACAGGCGGCTCAAAAGAGGGATACCATAAAGTTGTTTTTCATACCCCCCCACCTCCCATAGTTGCATATGCTTTGCTCTGACCCTAAGAAGTAGATCAATCCTTTGAGAACTGCATTATGGGTTAGAACACCAACAAGGTCCCAGACTGAGTGACACTCCCATAGATTACATCCAAATATCACCGCAAAGTCTTCAAAATCTGAACCGACATCTGAGCCACAGCATACAGAAGGTGGGAAAGAACCTGCAGCCTGAACATAACTGGGTCAAGTGATTCCTAAAACAAACAACATCAACATTTTCTGTAAGTCTTGGAATCATAGACAAAAACTTTAAAAAGCTACTTTAACCACGCTCAAAGAAATAACAGGCACACCTTAGAAAAATAGAAAAATACATAGAAACCATTCACAAATGAAAATTTTAGACAGGAAAAATAGAAAAATAGAGATAAATAATTCACTTGATCAGCTCTACAGCGGAATGCTGTTGACAGACAAAAGGATCAATGAGATGAAAATAGTTCAACTGAAAATATCCAATCTGAAAAAAAAATGAACAGAGCCTCAAAAAAATCCAAAAATATCTAACATTTATTTATTGGAATTCCATAAGGTGTAGAGAAAATATGTGGTGTAGAAAAAAGTATCTGAAGAAATACTGGCTCAACACTTTCCCAATTTGTTGAAAGACATAAACTTACAGATTCAAGAAGCTCTGCAAACTCCAACAAGTTAAACTCACATAATTTTACGCCCAAATGCCTCACTGTCAATTGTGGAATAACAAGGACCAAGAAAGTATCTTCAAAGAAGCTAGAGAGAAAACAACTCATTTCACACAGGAAAAACAATTGGAATGACTCCGTATTCATCATCAGAAGCCATGGAGGCCAAAAGGCTGTGAAAACAACATTTTTTCAACACTAAAAGAAAAGAAACATTAACCCAGTGTTCTATAGGCTGTTATTTCCTTCATGAGTAAAGGAAAAATATTGACATTCTCAGGTGAAGGACGCTTAAGAGAATTCATCGCCACCAGACTTGTTCTAAATGAAACACTAAAGGAAGTTCTTCAGGTGGTAGACTTGGAATTTCAGGAATTATGGAAAGCAACAAAGTCGAAAGTACCTTCTGAAGTTCGCCCTTCAGCCAAAGATTAGACAGGTCTATAAAACAAACAGTAACACACGTGAAGAAAGTGTTTCTTAGTTCAATCGTGTGTATGAGACCAAAAGTGCAAAACCTGCCCAAAAGCACAGAAAAGAGGGCAGGATGGAACAGGAATCATGGCAGATGGAAACGGGGAACTGGAGCATAGAAGAGAATACTGACACATCATGAATATTGCCACCAATGTCACAAAACAATTGTGTATAAATGGCTGAACAAGAAAGTAATTTGCTCTGTAAAGTTTCAAGTAAAACACAATAAAAAATTTTTAAAAAGTGGTAGGTATCTGGGTAAACATATTATGCCAACCCTGCTGTCACTGCACAACACGGCGCAGGACTCCCCTCTTTGGAAAGACTTTCTAGCCTATTGGAAACACTTTGGAATATACTCTTGGTGGCAAATTAGTATTAGAGAATGGGATTAATTTTGAAAATATGAGATGTCTGTACTCATGTCTGGTGAATAAACTGGATAATAACATTTTCAGAGCGAAATGAGATGTTCTAACAGAAAAATAGGCCTGAATTCCCACGTGGGCCATGAGCCTACTACTCTGAAGGCCTTTCCCAGAGAGGCATTTCAGGCACTTCTAGAGCAGCAGGAGCACTGGGGAATGCATGTATCAACCTCCCCCAGGGCCTTCTCTGAGGGGTAAGTACCTGCTTTAGTACTGAGTTTAGTGGTTCATAAATAGTCATTCTGCATAAGGTCTTCGGGTTCAAGTCTGTAATCCAGCTGGGATTTCTGTGTGTGTTGCATCTCTGCATCAAAAGAACATACTTCTAGAAGCAGAATGCCAGGAGAGAGGCGGTTGGGCAGTTGGGGGCGGAGGGTGCTGCGCAGACAGGGGTGCCCAAGGGAGGCACAATATAGTCATTCTGCAGGAGGTCTAGTCATTCTGCATAAGAATTAGAATGCTTCTGTCAATGCATAATAGTTTACATGCAGGACATAAACAAAGTGACTGAAGGACAAAGTCGAATAGTAAACCAAGCCACTCCCCGTCAGTCCTTACCTGAGAGGGTCTTCACAAGGACTTCCGGGGATGGAGAAGGACACAGTAAACGCTGATTTATTTTACCTCTTCCTTCCTCAAGAAACAGGAACTGGTGTTAAGATGTCAGATGTCAAGCCCCAAACTCCTCTTCTGGTCTGTATTTAAGCTGTATAATAAAACTGGGAATCAGGCAATCAGCCGTGAGCAGACAGACCCAGGAGTATTCCCAGTGCCCCACATCTTTGAGCTCCAGTGAGATTCTGTTCTTAGTTATTACGTTAGCAGAGGAGCTGAAAGACTGAAATTCTGTGTTTTAAGGCAACTTGGGCTTCAAACAGTCACTTATTGCTAAAGTCGTATTTCTCTATGTTAGTTTATGATCCTTAACTCAAATCCGGAGTTTGGAGCTCATTTTGATAACTCCTCATTAGTCTGCATAGACTAGAGTCTGCTCACAGTCAGTGATGAGAATGGAGGAAACAAAGTCCCTAGCCCAGAGTAGGGACTGCTCCCCATATTTGGGGCAATGCCCCTGGGAAGCATTGGCGAGGTGCACTTTGGCCTCTGTGGCTTTGCCTTCTGCTCCTGGAATTGCACCCTGGGGGCCTCCATATGCAGACCCAGAGTCCCTGGGTGACCACAACTCCCGCCCTTCTGGGTCATCCTCCGGACACACATTGTGATATGCTTCCTGCCCTCCTTTCCAGCATAAGCTCTGCGATCACAAGTGGCAGAACCAGTTCTCAGGTCCAGACCCTAGACCTTGCCCTCCTTGGCCTTAGGCTTCCCCTAGTCCTGGTGGAACTTGCAAGCACCCGGCTGGGCGGGCTTGGGCCTGTCTCAAAAGGCTCATGGCGCACGCAGGTTCCACCTCCTTGGAGTCTGCGGGCTTGCGGTGGGCAGCCCGGCATCTCGTGCCTCCCTCGGGCGCCCTCTCTGAGCAGCAGCTCCCCTCCCCCTACCCCGCCAACCACCCAACAGTCTCACTGCCTGCTTTCTACTTCTAGAAGCACGTTCTTTTGATGCACACATGCAGCACAAACAGAAGCCCAGCTGGATTACAGACTTGAACCTGAAACGCACAACTTTAAAACTACTAGATTGGGGGAGGGGGTGTATTGGCAGTGAAAAAAGGAAAAAAAAAAATAAGAAAAAGAACAATTACAAAAAAAGTATTAGAAGACTGTATCCTCACAATATGGACTCAAGAAGGCTGCGGATACACAACTGCGTAGATAGCATACTGTTGTCTCTTTCTTTGCAAATAAGTCTTAAATGAGGGAATTTGGTACCGGGAAGAGTTGCAGAGCCTGACTTTGGGGAAATCTGGGATTGATGAATTGGCTTGCATGAGGCTACAAGCCCTGATAATCAATATTTAAAGATGAGATTCGAGCACCCTAGAACATGCATCAGAATTTTTTCTAAGTAAATTAGCACCAGAAGATGCCTTTAACCACTAAATAAAGTGGGTCAGTAGTTCAACATCTCCCTACAAAGAAAACGGCAGACCTAGATCGTTTCCAGTCAGGTTCCAGCAAACATGCAAGAAACAGTCATTTTAATCTTGTACGTAGTCAACAGAGATTAGAAAATCATGAGATATTCCCCTAACTTGATCCTTAAGGCTAGTTTAAAATTGATAACAAACTAGAGAAGGATAGTAGAAGAAGAGTTAGAGGACAAGCACACTCAGTAACTGAGATGCAAAACCCTACGTAAGACGCCAAGCAAAGGAAATCCAGCAAAGTATAAACCACGTAACATGCCATGATCAAGGCGGTTGATTGTAGGCATACAAATTTGAGTGAACATTAAAGATTTAGTAATTTCATTCACCACATGCATAGGTGAAAGAAGAGAAGACATATCCTCACCTCAAGAGATGGGGGCAAAGCAGGTTGATAAAATCCAATCACACGGAGAGATAAGGGCTAGGAGCAAACATGGAACAGAAAAGGAGTTCCCGAACGTGGAAAACTACAACTAGCATGATAGTTCATGGTGACGTGTGGGACATTCTCTTTAAAATTAATAAACAATAAAATAAGGGTGCTTCTATCATTACTTTTATTAAACATTTAACACTGGAAGTGTAAGCTAGTACAAAAAAACAAAAAGTATAAATGCTATTCATAGATTATAAGACTGTCTCCATTGAAAACTGTAGAAAATACTGGAATTAATAATAATCATAAATATAAAATAAATTGAAATTTCAATGCATCACCATCGAGCTGACTCTGTCATAACTCTTAGGTGAAAGCAAAGGACACTGATAGGGAAAGAGCAGGTTCGGGTGGGCTAGACCAAGGAGGGAAGAAAATTATTCTGCACTGGGCTGAACTTATAAGCACGGTTATGTGTGTTAGTTACCTAGTCCCTCCATAACAAAAAATAACACAACTGGATGGCTTTAAAGAACAGAAATTTATTTGTTCATAGTTCAGTAGGTAGTAGTTCAAATTCAGGGCATGACTGTAGTGGGAAGTCCTTCCTTGTCTACCTCAGCTTCTAGTAGATGCCAGCAATCATTTGTGTTCCTGGCCTTCTAGAAGCATCTGTCTTCTTTGTCTGTCTTCCTTTTCACCTGTTTGTGTCTGTGTGTGTTCTGCTCCTTTTATAACTAAGAAGAGTTAGGCTTAGGACCCACCCTACATTGGTATGACCTCATTCACATAATAAAAGCAGGCCCCCTCTTTCCTAACAAGGTCAGATTTACAGGTACCGGGGTTAGGATTTCCACATACATTTTGGAGGGACACAATTCAATCCCTAACAGTCGACTTACCAGATACTCTGGATTGAGAGTACTCGCATGAACAGCTGAGAGTGGTTCCAATTCTTTGCTACATTCGTTGGCTGAAACTTGTCTCAATGGTCATCCATAGGAATGCTGGAGCAATTTATTGTGTAGGACCTAGCCAACCATTCCTAATCACGTCCATTGTGTGGAAAAACACACAATCCCATCACTGAAGCCTTGAGAAATTCATCGATAAGAATGGAATGGTGGTTGGAACCAAGAATTGTTTCATAGCCTAGATAACATGGTGTGGGTGTTAGATATTCACATGGAGATGTCAGGTAATAAAACTTCACCCCACATGGGGATGTCAAGAATAATACCAACAGCTAATGTTCATTGAGTACCTACACTGGTGCCAGGCACTCCTGTGCTTTCCCTTTCATGTTTGCTTTTCATGATGGCCATATGAGGAATGTATCATTATAATGCATAAAGAGGTCAATACAGAGAGTTAGGCTGACATTTCAATATATGAGTCTGGACCCAGGAGGAGTTTGAATGGATGGAGGTATAAACCTCACGTCCTTAGCTACAAATAGACAGCAGTAAACTCACTGAGGCATCCTACAGGGAGGGTGTCAATAGAGAGAGGAGCAGGCACCAAGCCCAAGGGTACTCTGGTATCTAGAAGCCTGCCAGGTGAACAGCAGCCAACAAGCCTCTCTGAAGTCCAGTGTGGTTCCTGGAGGGTTGTCTGTCCTTGCTCTCAGCTGCATTTCCCCAGTGCTCCTCCCACCTGCACTGGGTTGTCCCCTTCATGACGACAGGGACAGTGTGTACCTTTCACCACTGTATCTGCATAACATAGACTATTTCTGGCCCATGGAATATACTGACTGAATGAAAAATAAACAAATGATAAGGACGTAAAATGCTTCGTAGTTGATACCTTGGGATACATTAAGGGGCTTCATGAGTAAGAGGGAGAAAAACTGATCAGGGCTGCTTCTGAGACCATCTCTTAGGCGTAAAGAGTGTTAAACAATAATTAAACAAAGAGATTTAATGGCAGAGATGTATGTTAAAAAGATGTAAGTATACATTGAAGATTACTAGAAACATGCACATTTATTATTGCAACTATAGTTCAAATTGTTAAAAAACATATACTACATGCACACAGAATATTATAAAGTAATTTAATGCCCTCATTAAAAAAAAACAAAAAAAATTTATCATGAGAAAAGACTAATGATGAATGAAAATATCAGGATATAATATCTGTGTTAATGTACATAAATGTGTGTGCTAATACACACATAAAACCAGTTGCCACTGAGTCAGTTCTGATTCATGATGACGCCAGTGTGCCAGAGTAGAACTGTACTCCATAGGGGTTTCAGTGGCTGGGTTTTCGGAAGTAGGCTGCCAGACCTCTCTTTCACAGCAATTCTGGGTGGACCTGAACTCCAACTTTCTGTCAGCAGCTCAAGATATTAACCATTTGCATCAACCAGAGACCCTAATACGCATACATGCCAATGTAAGTAAGATAACAGACATATCGGAACGTTAATAATTTATTCTATGCATTACGTATGTTTTCTTGTTATTTATTGCATATTTTCCCATTGCTTCCAAGTTTTTGAGGAATAGAATGTACTTCTGGAAAAATTCATGAGAGATTTTTAAGTAATGAAATAATTAACAGAAACAGAATGAGTAAATCTGTGGCAAGGCAGCCCATGAACCCAAGATTACAGTAACACTGGTATGAAAAGGAGAATTGTGGAGTCCTGAAGCTCAGTGGTCCCATGCATGCATCAGGAAAGAGGGAAGAGCAAATAAACGAGGAGAAAATACAGTGAGCCAGAGGAGTGGGAGCCCTCTGTTGTGGGCACAGTTTTCTCATGAAACTTTAGATGGACACAATGGGTGGGATTATCCACTTCCATCACAGAAACATTTTTATTACCCTTGATTTTAACGGAACTATGTTATAAAAACAAATGATAAAATAAAGTATAATAAAAGAATAAATCTCATAGTGGACTACTATCATTTTCCCCAGCCACTGAGGAGGGCAGGAGACACACACGGGAAAGAAGATGGAGCAGTGTGAAGAATCATGCTTAGTGAGGAGGGGAGTGTTTCTGAGACAGGCCTTACCTGCTACCACCTAGGGAAGTAGGCAGCCGTGCAGGACCAACTGGAAGAAATGGCACATTATTTCTGAGACCTACTCCAGCTCATAACAAATTATGGATAACATGGGGAAGAATGAGATTTCCAGGACACTTAATTGTTCTCATGAGAAACCTGTACATAGAAAAAGAGGCAGTCATCTAAACAGAACAAGGAATACTGCATGGTTTAAAGTCAAGAAAGGTGTGCATCTCCATTGTATCCTTTCACCATACCTATTCGACCTGTATGATGAGCAAATAATCCGAGAAGCTGGACTGTCTGAAGAAAAATAAGGCGTCAGGATTGGAGGAAGACTCATTAATAACCTGAGATATGCAGATGATACAATCTCGCTTGTTGAAAGTGAAGAGGCCTTAAAGCATTTACTGAAGAAAATCAAAGACTACAGACCAAGAGCCTAACAACAGGACCAATAAGCAACATCATGACAACGGAGAAAATGTTGACATCGCTAAGGGCTTCATTTTACTTGGATCCACAATAAACACCCACGGAAGCAGCAGTCAAGAAAT